>NW_021620571.1:2466139-2600694 GCF_004785775.1 Grammomys surdaster
ACACACACACACACACACACACACACACACACACACACACACACACACACAATTAAATGGAAATGTAAATAATGAAGTTCAAAGGGCTAGCAAGATGACTCACTGGGTCAACATGCTTGCCGCCAAGCCTAACAACCTGAGTTCAAGCCCCTGGATCCACATGGTGGAAGGAAAGACCTGACTCCTACAAGTTTTCCGCTACCACCAAATGCACACTGTAGTCAGTATACACATTCTTACGGACATACACGTGTGTGTGTGTGTGTGTGTGTGTATAATAAACATATACATATATACATATATAAAGAATAAGTTTTAAAAATGAGGATGATAATAATAATATGCATTTCACAAGGATTGGCTGAGACTTAAAATTATTAACATATATGAAGCATTTAGAACAGTGCCAATTCAGAGGAGTTCTCTGTTCAGTTCCTATTCAAATTTTCATTCTGTTGCCATGATAACACTGTCTAACACCAATGTGGAGAAGAAAGGGTTTGTTTCATCTTACAACTCTCAAGTCATAATCTGTTGGTCATGGAAGTCAGGCAGGAGAACTCGAGATAGGACCTTGGAGTCAGAGGGTCATGAAGGAACACTGCTAACTGGCTTGCTCCCTGAGCTCATGTTCAGTTACCTTTTCACACAGTCCAGGCCCTGCTGCCACAGTGGACTGGGCTGGGTCCTCAACATCAATTGGTGATAAAGGAAGTAATCTATTGACATATACACCCTCAGCGCATCTGACGGGGGGGGTGGGGGGGGAGGAGAGAGCAGCTCCTCCGCTGAGGTTGCCTCCTTCCACATGTGTCAAGTTGACAGCTACAGATAATTCCGAGCTCTTACTCTCTGTAGCTCATCAATGAAGATGAGGTTCTCTGATCTGTTTTGGCTTTCCTACTGCACTTTAGAGTAAAGCAAGGCTAAAACAACGTCTTTTCCATCATTGCGTTCAAAGGAAGATCACTCAGCCTGCTTTGAAGTTCCTGGGCCGTGCCATGTTCTTCTCGATGGGGTTTACGGTTACCGTGAAAGGAAAGGTTGCAAGCCCCCTGGAAGCGCCCATTTTTGTTGTTGCCCCTCACTCCACGTTCTTCGACGGAATTGCCTGTGTAGTAGCTGGGCTGCCTTCTCTGGTGTCACGGAATGAGAATGCACAGACCCCTCTGGCTGGCAGTAAGTATCCGAAGGGCAACAGCTGAAGTCTTATCATGTGCGTACATTAAGATGAAAGAATCATATATAGGCATTTTCAATGTGCTTATTACTTTCATTCCTGGGGATTAAACTCATGGTTTTGTACATGTAGGACAATGATCTAACACTGAGTGACATCTCCAGCCAGTTAAAAATAAAGCTTTAAAATATTTTAAACATTTTCCTTTTCTTTAAATAAGCTATTCTATGTAAAGAATGAGGTGTCCCCCCTTATCTTTAGCTTTTGGGCTTCCAGGAGACTTTCCCTTATTACTGCGTTGTCATATCTTTGTGTTCCTACATGTCACAAGGAAAATCAGATTTCAAAAACACTTATTTTTTTTTTAAGAGTCTGGGAAAAAAGAAGCCACTGGTCACATGCTATTTCATGAACTTCTCTTTATGGTTTTAGGCTGATAAATGTGCTGAATCTTTCCTCCCAGCTCTAAATTATTGTGCCCCTACAGTTCCCTGAGGGACATTTGTATAACTCTTTGAAAATTACGAAGTGGAACAGTGAGTGCTTCCTGCCATAAAAAATAATGAAGCGAGTGAAATGTTTTTCCTGCCAGATGCTTACATCTCTCCCAGAGGAATCAGTCTCCAAGTAACTGCTCCTGCTTGTCCCAAGGTTAAGGCACAGACCAAGCGATGAGAGAATAGGTGTGAAAATCGATGCCGGATGTTGCCTCCTCCGAGAAAGAATAGGAATCCCCGTAGCTTTGTCGATGAATGAACAAAAACACTTTTTTTTTGTCCTTCAGTGTGCAATTTACTGTGCTTTATGCTACATGGCTTTTTCCCAAACATTTCCGTTGCAGAGCACTGGAACACTGTTTTTATGTGATAGGAGGTGACCTGTTCAGAAGGATTTTAGTAAAATCAGTCATAATCACCCTCTATTCATGTACATGATCTGAAATCAAACGAGATAGTTTTGAAGCTTTGATTAACAGCTTAAGATCCATTAAGGGAGAGACATTTGCTCCTCCCTCCACTCCCCCCCCCTTCCACTAACTTCTGTAGAATCAATGAAACAGTACCCATCTCTGCATTTAACGTTAGAAGCTAACTAGAAAACTTTGAATCTATGTTTTAAAAAGATTCTTCTTTTAGATTTGCTAGCGTTTTCATTTGCTGTAAAAATCATCTCAGTTTATCCAATGTTAATGCCATGGTGGCTTAAAAAAAATGACTTGGTTATGTCCTTTTGTCTTCAAGGACTGTTACGGGCTTTGCAGCCAGTTTTGGTATCCCGAGTTGACCCGGATTCCCGAAAAAACACAATCAATGAAATAAAAAAGAGAGCGACATCAGGGGGGGAATGGCCCCAGGTAAGATGCAGGAGCTGGTCATTCATATATATTGAGGGCTTGTGTTTGTCTGTAGATGTTCTCATCTGGGTCCACAGAGAGCAAGATACCCATGCCATGAGACTGCAGTGTAAAGGATGCAGGGTAAAACCAGCTAGTGTGAAGAAGGCTCTGTTCCCACATGCTCCTATCCCTTTATCTGTCAGATGTTTTCTTTGAGTCATAAAAAATGATTCTCTAACACTGACTTTAATACCTATCAAATACAATAATATAATTATATAATTTAACTCACTTGACTGAAAATATTCTAAGCGTACCATTTTTTTTTTCTGAATTATATTTAAATAGGGATTTCCATTCAAGGGCATATCAAAACAGCCTGTAAAATCATGTTATACTTCACCATCTCCTGGCTCCCTTCCCTGGGGTGTAGTTTTAGGGTTAAAGGAGGGTACAATGTACAGCATAAAACAGGTTTGGGTCCAGCGAACACCCTCTATTCTTCCCCTCACGAGAACAAGATCACTAGCAGACAGATGGCAGACCTCCTATGGTCACACATAGATGTTCAAGTACACCCACCCTGGGGGCTTGAGAAACCAAGGCCTATGAGGACCGACATTTGGAAAAATTAGATTTTCTCTTCGGATCCAAGAAGTATGTCTAGGATTAGTAGGTGAGAGACAACATGGAGGCAGATTTCAGCTCGTTTTTCTCATTTTACAGAACTTTTTTTCTGTTCAGGGGTAAAGTGGTCTGGTTTGGAACCCTTCTCCAGCTGTGATTGACAGCCACACGGAGGGGAGGAGACTGGAAATAATTCACTTGGAGCTGCTAGGCTATTGGATGCTCGCTCCTTCCTCCCTGAGATGTCTGTGACTCACTTTGCTAGCAGTCCTTGTTAGTAAGCTGTTTGTGGATTCATACCAAGTAATGACCGCTGGCCGTTGTGTCTGGTTGTCACAGAAAACCCATTTTATCAATTAGGGGATGGAATTACGCCTACTTGTTAATTCCTGTTTCACAGTTTGAGCCAATGCTTTCCCTCTCTAATTATGACAGATCATATATTTACTAACTGCTCTGAGTGTAGGGATTTGATTTTCTATCCTTAGAACTTAACTCTTGACTAAATTTTAAAAGCATCAGAAAACCAAGCTTATGTCTTAATTAACGGAGATGCTCCCAGTGTTTGTAAGTCTTTCTCAGAGAAAAGATCAAGTAGCACATGAACAGCTAAAATGCTTCCCCAGGAAAAACAGAGCAAGCCACGAAGTGTATGCCACGTGATAAGTAAGGCAGCTGAGCAGAAGGCACCACACGATCCCCTCTTCTGTTGTCAAGGCATCCCTGAACTATATGTTGGGAGTAAATAGCATTTAATGAGGAAACTATAACAATAAGATTTATTTGGTTAAAGATATTACCTTGCTTTATGTCTTCTTTTAAATTTATTCAGATCATTGAAAAGCATTGAGAAATGTAAAAGAAATGTGTAAATAGAATAACATATTCCATAAATTAAGAATAATATTTATTCAAAGCCTTTATCTTTTTCTAATTATCATAGTGGTCAAACTGCACTTTTTGTTTTTTTAAATTACACTTATTTTAAAGGAGTGTTTGGAGCAATCTGAGTCCAGCTTTACTAGAATCACGACTCAGATTTTTGTTTCATTTCTTTTTTTTGAAGCATTAGCAGTGTTGGTGAAGTCATAGGAGAATAACGAGGTAATCTATTAATTAGATTGAAATAATAAATTTATTCCTTTTCTCCCAAGATACTAGTTTTCCCAGAAGGTACTTGTACTAATCGCTCCTGTTTGATTACTTTTAAACCAGGTGAGATAAATTAAATTATGTATTGTAACAATATAGTATGGGAGATTTCTCAGATGACTCCATTGTAAAGCACAGTATAACTCATTTGCTCCTGGCGTGTCTTTTCTGATAAAATCTTTCTGATGCTGTGATTCCACAGAACTTACGCCTATTTACTTCTTTGCTCTCTTTCCCTTTTAGAGAAATGTGTGTGTGTGCGTCTGCCTATGTATATCTATATATGTGTTTGTGTGTCTGTGTGTCTGTGTTCATCTTCGTATGTGAATCTACATATGTGTCTGTATGTGTGTGCTTGTGTCTCTGTGTATATGTCTATGTGTATATCTCTGTGTGCGAATGCTCAGAGGTCACTGATATTTTTCTTTTTCCTCCAAGGAACCTCTTAGATATCTGGGGTCTTCTGTCAAGAAGTAGACAGCCTACCTTGATATCATTCATGCTTTTAAAAAATGCCTTCCAAAGTTCACTTTTGTTTTTAATGCTAGAAAGGCAGCCATGAGTGCACCTTTCATTTTAACTTGTAACAAACACTTCATTCTGTTTGTGTTGGCTGCTAGTATGCTTTGCACAAAGGCGTGGCTCACTTCAGGCCAGTATGACAGCTTTGCTTCAAGCATTTTAGTTCTTATTATCTGCACACCTCGACTTTCATCGGTACTTTTTAATAAAACATGTTGGATAGTATGTATTTGGGAAATGAAAACCACCTCCAAAATAAAAATAAATAAATGGTAAAATTATACGTATGCTGAAATATTGTTTTGAAATAAATGTCATCAATTTTCTTTATCAAAGAAAACTGAATAAATATATGCTTAAGGGGGTGAGGCACAGCATTTAATGTTTTACCTTTTACTTAAGGCTTAGGCCTTACTTTGAATAACTCATCAGTAATAACTTACTTGTAATAACTTGTAGCTACTTCAGCATGGCCTCTGTTTTGTCTACTCTCAAGCAATCAGTGTATTTATACCGTTTGATTATTATATACCACTTGCTCAGGTACAAACCATGTTATACAATTTCGATGTGGTTCTAGGAGCCTTCATCCCAGGAGTTCCAGTACAGCCCGTCCTCCTCAGATATCCGAACAAGCTGGTAAGGGAAGGAATTCTGTGTTTCAAATAGCTCGTTTTCTAGGATCCTTTTAAATATCTCATTGGTGAAAGGGTAAATGGGGGAAGCAACTGGGCAGAGTAATGCCCCCTGCCACTGGCATTTTAAAATGTGATACCAGTAGGAAACACCATTCTGTCTAACTTAGCTTCAGGAAGGCATAATATAGTCCCTGTTCTGCTGTCTCTGTGATGGATAGCGGAGCCTCAGAGTTAGGCTTTGATTAGACTAACAGTAGGGATGTTATGACTCTTGTGGAGATGACAAGGAAACCTTTCCAGATGCACAGGTGACTGGTGGTAGAAAGGCCAGAAGCAGAGTATAAACCTGGGAGAAGGCAGTAAGTACGGGTTGATTATTTACTGGTTGTGTGAGTGTTGGCAATTGGTGTAGAAACTGTCGTAGACAGCTCCAGTCATCTCTACAGTCCAAGGCTGCCCCAGGAAGCAATGTCTTGTGCATCAGCTGGTCTCACCGTTATCCTGTACACATTAACTATGCTGCCCTTCTCCAGACACTGGGCTTCATGCCCTACCAGAGGGTAATAAAAGGGACAGGGTAACTGTTAGTCGTATTAGGAAAGATTGTGAGCTCTGGGCCTGTTCAGCTTTCTAATGGCTGGCTTCTCAACTTGAATATCTGCAGCAAAAAAGAAGTTAAATCTACTCAGGCCTCTGTCTGTATATTTAAATCTTCATATATTAAAATTCTTTCATTGTGTACTGCTTTGGTTTTTTTCCTTCCAAATAATCATTTTTGATAATTGGCAAGTTACATATATTACATGTATATTACTTTTCCAGATATGCTTGTTTGGGGGAAAAATAAATGAACACATACAATATTTTAAATTCAGAACGAGTTGTTCCATAAAAATATATAGGGGTGGGAAATGATCTCTGTGTAGCTATATAATCTGTGTAATTAATGAGTTTTTGCATTAATTCACGTTAGTTAATAGTTGCAAGCATATTTTAGTCTTTAATGTGTTGCTTTTTACTCTAGTAAAGGTCTACACGAGTCCTAATTTTAAACAAAGATTAGTTTTATTTTGTTGTTATTTAAATTTTTTGTTTGAATTGTTTATTTTTTGAGACAAGGTCTCATATAGCTTCAGTTGGCCTTGAACTCATGATGTAGCTAAAACTACCCTTGCCTCCGTCTCTCATCTGCTGAGATCATAGGTATCCTGACCAGTCTAGACTAACAGTTCGACTACTTCTCTTTTAGGATACCGTGACCTGGACATGGCAAGGATATACATTGTAAGTCACTCACATAGTTTAACACTTCGTGCAAACTATCTTAATGAAGAAAAGAAATGTCATTTATTCCTTCTCCAAAAGCAAGATCTTGTTTGTATAAAAACCATACATTTCTAATCAGTCTTGAGTCTTTTAATCATATCTCTGGGGACAGTATCACCTTCTTACCTACTAAACACCCAGTGAGATTAATGTCTGCTAAACACCATTTTGAGAATACTGGATACCTGTCAATTTGTAGGGAACATTCTAGAGCCCTGGCTTGCATCACGCTTAGCTTGGATCTTGCGGTCTCATTCCCATTGTAGGTTTGACATCATGTAGTCTGTCTGCTCAGACTTTATGTGGCTGGTTTTAGCAGTTCAGATCACTTGAGTTTCAGGACCTGAAACTGCTGTGGCGTGTCTGTTTGTATTAAGGAAGTGGCTCCCCAGGACTTCAGTTCCACGGTGTTAGATCTTGAAAGCACAGGAGTCAGCAGTTTCTGGAGCTCTTAGAGAGGTGAGGGATGTTTTCATCATCGAACAAGCTGAAGTGAAACAGGCCTCTTATAAGAACGGAGCATGTCTTGGAGCTTTCTTCCAAGATCTTTTGTTTGGCTCCCGCTAGAAAAATTTGAGCTTCCTTAAATTTCAGCAAGACCCATATGTAAATCTGGATTTATAAATCATCCCAGGGGCCTTACCCATTTTTTTGGCAATGTCAACAGAGCTCAAATAACAATGGATGCCATCAATATATTCTAGCATACCCTGGCTTCTCTACATAGCATTGACACAATCTCTTGAGCTTTGGAAGGTCTGGGAGAAAAGGCAGTATGTATTCCTCCTTTTGTGGATATGTGGTCAGAAATTTCTCTGAGATGATAAATTTGAATTAGGAAAGGTAGCTCATGGGACACTTACATAAAAGCTATTATAGAGAACACACACATTCCTTTTGAGTTTCAGTCTTCAGTTCTTTTAGGTGAACTTAAGCCGATAATGTTGGAAACAAAGAACATGACGATGAAGGAGAGGTAGGCAGTGTATTATGTTCAATTTTTTAAGGAATCAATTGACTCTCTTAGCTGCGTGTTTCATGCTGCTACTAATGTTGAATTCCGAGGTTTTTTTTTTTTAATTTTTGTGCAACAAAAAATGTAGAGAGACAAGTAGCATTTGATCATCTCAGAAACATAGCGTCTGGAATTTCAGTGGATACCGATTTATATCTTCTAATGTGTGGTATCCTTTGGGCACTTCTAGGCGAGGTGTCCTGTGGAGAGTGTGGCTTTGAGCTTGCTGATCTGTATGGCTGTGTTAGACAGCAGTCTGGGTGGTTGTGAAGGTTAAATAAAAGAAAGCTTTCTGGAAGCCGAGTTAAGGGAAGAACACAGAGGGATTTAAGAATACAGCCTTCCGCTCTAGGGAGTGTGGGATAAAGGGAAAAATGAAATCATGAAGTAAATTTTGGAGAGGAAAGAATGTTTCGTGCCAAAGATGCCTCATGAATTAGACAGAGACACAAGATCTTTCAAAAGCACAGTTTGTTTTGTGCACATGCACATGGCCCTTGCCTGTCTTCTGACCTACTGGATGCTTCTGCAAGCACTTGTGCCTATTGCCCTCAAATCTATATCCTCAGTTGCTATTTCACCAAAGCGTAGATATTTCATCAGAGCAGATACCCCAAGGGAGAAGGGACACTGGGGGAGTGAGCTTAGAAGGGATAGAGCTGTGGAAAGTGGTTTTTAAAGAAGTGTCCTCTGTATTGTGAACAAGGCATGCTTATTGAGCTGTTGTGTTTTAACCTTCATACTTTAAAAACTAAATATATCCCTGTCCAAATACTTGATCCCAAGGCCCTATATAAATGGTTGAAAATCGTTCACTTGGGCTGGAGAGATGGCTTGGTGGTTAAGATCACTGGCTATTCTTGCAGAGGGACCCAAATACCAACAGGACATCTTAGAATTGGCTGCACCTCCAATCTCAGGGCATTTGATGACCTCTTCTAGTCTCTGTGGATGCTGCACACACATTGTACACAGACATACATGTAGTCAAAACACTCAAACACATAGTGTAATAATAGGAAAATTTTAAGATAGTTTACTTGACAGTGGTTAAGGTGGGTTGGTGTGGCTTGGAGCATATATGTAGTAAAAAGTCTTCCTTCTTTCTGAGGGAAGGCTTAGAAACAATCACAGTTTTATATCAGAATTAACTCTAACAAATACTTAATCTAACTCCCCAATTCTTTTTTTTTCTTTTTTTTTTTTCAAACTATGAAGTTTATTAAATTTGTTCTTAGGCTATTTCACACATGAAACATGCATTCTGGGTATGTTACTCTGATGCATTCTGGGTATGTAACTCCAATGCATTCTGGGTATGTTACTCCTCATCCTCTTCTCTCCTTCCCACCACCCCGTCAACCTGTCCTTCTCCCCACAACCTCCCTTTCCTGCATTCATGTCCTTTTGCTTGTTTTGTGACTTACGGGATTTACCCAGAGCTATCTGTGTGACCTCGGGTTTATCCACTGGAGCTGAAGGCACTGAGTGCCCCTTCCATCCATGTGGAGCCAGCATTCTCTGGTGAAATTCCTAACTTAAGAATGTCTCAGTTCAGATAATTCTTACAGAGATATCATTCTTTAATTTCTCAATAGCACACACACATATAAATTAAAGTTTGACTGCTTGCTTTCTTAAACATATGGTCTAATCCACTGGGCCTGAGTTCTGGGTCAATTGTTGGAAGAGGCTAAACTGAAAATCCTACAGAAATCTGGCTTAGAGTCTAAATTCATCCTAGAAAGCTGTGAGGCATGACATTTGTCTCAAAACTGCCTTTGATGGGTTGGCCAGCCATGTACAGAAGCCCGTTGTCTAGAATTACAGTGACATTTGTACATTTTTCAGGATATTTCTCCATACTTCAAGCTTTATTACTGAGATGGCTTTGATAAAATTTGCAATTTTAAGGAATACCCCACTGACTTTTAAAAAGTTGTTACCAGAAGAATTTGTAAATAGGATGTCCTACCTAGGAGTTTTTCTGTAAACACATTTGTTTACCTTTAAAATTTTATTTTAGATCTATTTTTTAAAAGATTGATTTTATTTTATTTATATGAGTACACTGTAGCTGTCTTTAGTCACACTAGAAGAGGGCATCAGGTTCCATTACATATGGTTGTGAGCCACTGTGTGGTTGCTGAGAATTGAACTCAGGACCTCTGGAAGAGCAGTCAATGTTCTTAACTGCTGAGCCATCTCTCCAGCCCCAGATCTATTTATTTTTATTTTATGTGTATGGATGTTTTGCCCACATGTATGTCTGTGCACGACATGCATGCCTGATGGTCAAGGAGTATTGGAACTGGAGTTACAGACAGGAATGAGCTGCCATGTGGATGCTGGGAACTGAACCTGAGTTCTCTGGAAGAGCAGCCAGTGTTCTTAACCACTGAGCTCTGTCTCCCATACATATTTGTGTTTCTTAAAGTAGACTAGGGGTACTTTCTATGGAGACTTAGGCCTGTGAGTGTGTGCTATCAAGGAAAACTGTACATTTGAGGTTCAGGTCACACTCACTAATGCAACACAGTGATTCATTTGGTGATTTAGTTTTTCAATCACAAGAGTAGTTGACTAACCCGGAGCGGAGTCAGGGCTTGAATGTAGCTTAGCTTATCTAAATCCAAAATATATATGTAGCGTGACGTGGGAGTCCCTGTGTGTGAAGAACAGACTGTCCTTGTATTGCTGCGCAACCAAGAACAGACTTCTCCCCTCTCTTTTTCAGCATCCAGCTATGTGTGCTCACTTTCTGTCAACTCTTCACGAAGGTGGAAATTGAGGTAAGCCATTTAAATGCAGCCTTGGGGCTTAAGATGCAGCCTCTGCTCTGACCCTGAATCCTAGCTTAGAGGTTGCAGTCCAGCACGTCCAGCACCTTTCAAATTACCCCCGGTCTTATGGATTTGGTTCCTAAGTCCCCGGTGTGAGATTTAGCTCCTGGAATCAAGCCAGCAAGCACATGTAACTTCTGAGACCCTCCAACATGCTAATCACTCGGGCAGGTGAAATGTGCCTCCCCACTTCCCTCCCTTGTGCATTTTAATGCTGGTCCTTGCCTAATTGAATGTCCCACACCCAACCAAAAGAGCAGTGCTAGCTGGTGGAGCCAGCTTCCTCAAAGAGGAGCTGTATGAAAGCTGAGAGGTAATACTTGAGACGTGGACAAGAGAAACCAGCTTTGGATGCTCTTGTTTACACCTGGGTACCCTAGGGAGTTTTGTGTGGCTTGTGTCCTCGTTCACAGGACAGGCTTTGAGTTTCAGGAGCAGATGGAGAATGAGCAAATGACTAGAACCTTTTCAAAATTCGGATCCAAATTTGAAGACCTTAAGAATTGGTTCTAGATAGCAAGTGAGACCTTCAAGTCCTTACCGAAGGTTAGAGTGTTGGCATCTGAGACTCTAGCCTGGATGTTCCAGTTGCACCTGTGGGTTAGGTAATGGAAGTAGGGGGCTGGAGAGATGGCACAGAGGTTAAGAGCACTGGCTGTTCTTCCAGAGGATCGAGGTATGATTCCCAGCACCCACATGGCAGCTCACAGCTGTCCGTAACTCCAGTTGCAGGTTATCCACTGCCCTCTTCTGGCCTCTGTAAGCACTACACCTGTAGTACCAGCATACATGCAGGCAGAAACACTCATACACATAAAATAAAAATAAATAAACTTATTCTTAAAAAAAGAAAGAAAATATTACACTTTTATGTATACTTCAGAATTCTGACTCGAGATGTGTTCTAGGTAGCAGGACTATGGCATTTAAAATACATTTTTTTCCTTGCTGGGCAACTTAATTGTTTAACTCTTCATAGTTAAGTAGCAATCCCAAGTGATACACAGGAGTGGATTAGAGTTCAGAATCAGTTTAAACTTTAGTGAATTCTTTGGAGATTTGCATGCCATCCTCATACTTTGAAGATGCCTTTTTATAAGTGTCACTGTGTACCTATCCACTTTTAAAGCATCTGTCAGCATAGTCATAAAAAGGAGCAGAGCGTTTACTCTTGGGATAATCTCAGTTGTTTCTGTGGAGGCAAAGAGCTGCTCTGTGTCCCACAACCTTCAGCAAACGCTAAGGCAAATGCCGCGAACTGGGGGTCTTTTCAGAGCCTTTGAATAGTTAGAACACAAAACTCTTTGCACAGAGGACACTTGGGACAAGTTCACACTATTGTCCCTAAGTGCCCTGAGCACTGCTCTTTCTTCTTTAGTAACTGCTTATGTGGTCTAGCTCTGGTTTCCTTTTCTAAAAAAGAGACCAACCAACCTATACTTAAAACAACCTTGTTATCACCCCTGCAGACTTGGAAGCTATAACACACACATACAAACACACATGCACACACACACCCCACATACAGACCATACACCACATACACACACACAACACACCATACACACATGTAACACACACCATACATATTCACCACACACACATACCATATACACAATACTCATACACACACCACATATAACACATACCATCCACACACACTATATACACACTTACACATACTACACACACACACTATACACACACACATACTACACACACAACATACACACCCCACAGTCCCCCCCACACACCATACACATGCCGCATACACCACATACACACACCATACACAATATTCACACACACCACACACACAACACAAACTAAACATACATATACACACATACCATACACACCGCACATACACCACATACCATGCACACACACACCACATACGCACACTGCATATACAATATATATACACCGTACACAAACTGTACACACATACAGTGCACACCATATACACACAACACATACTATACACACACAAAACACACATCATACCATGCATACATACCACACACACACATACCACATACACAATGCATACATATACCACACTCACATAGCACACACACTTGGAACACTACCACATACATACACCATATACAAACCACGCACACATACACATACCATACACACACCACACACACACACACACACACACACACACACTCACACACCCCTCACCATCAGTTACCCTTCTCTGTATATCGACTGTTCTGTAGTCAAGAGCCAGCTGCCGATGTGGAGTCACAAGGCCCTGGACTTTCCTGCCTTGCATCTGTCAGTGATGAAACTGCGTTACATCAGGGTCCGTAAGTTCCCCATCTTGTCTCTGACTGCTCTTGCCACATTTCCTTTCCGTGTCAGGAAAGAGCAAGAAAGAAGTTACAGTCTTTGCATTCTTCCTCTGGCAAAGGAAAGAATGTATTCTGTGTCTCACAGCTTCACCAGGTGATGCTCAGCCTTGTTGAGCGTAGTTGACTCAGTAGGGCGTTGGGCTGATATATTTGGATTGTGGTGCAGAACTGGAATTTATTGACTTTTAAGTTTAGTATTCTTAGTTTTGTTCTATTTATTTTGGATTTTCAGTTCTTTCCCCCATGGAGCTCATGACTGCTTTACTCGTTTTCTTTTCTTTTATGGTACTGGGAATTTCATGCAGGGTTTCACACAGGCTCGACAAGGGCTTTACCATGGAATCACATATACCGCCAGCATTTTTATCCTATTTTAAGAAGGAACGTTGCTAAGCTACCCAGATGGGCCTCAAACTTGCAACTTTCCTGCCCTAATGTCTGAGTAGCTAAGATTGAAGATGTATACCACCATGCCTGGGTCTAATAGCTTCATGACATTTGAATATTTTAGTTCTCCACTGTTTGAATATAACTCAGAAATACAGCCCAGCAGCCTTTTGGGCAGTAAGTGTGGCCACACCCTAGCACAGACTAATAATCTGGGCCTTGCTGCTGAGACTCAGGCTTCTCTGTCACTTCGGTGGCAGAGCTGAGCTGCCCCACAGCAAGCTTGTTTGATGGTCATTTGTCCCTGTATTTGCATGTGTCTAGGTAAGCAGCTCTCTCTCTCTTTCATTTTTTTTTTAATGATGGAAATCTTTATTTCCAAGTCATTGTTGTAAACATGCTATTTAAACACCTTCGACCTTGAATAAACCTGAGCCAAGACTTACTATTCAAGAATATGGTATTAGGATTACATTTTTAAAAGTGAACTTGGGTGAATTATGATGATGGCTGTATATTATATAACATTTTTACGTCTTCAAAAAGTTAGTTGCTTAGGGGGAAAGCTCAAATGCAGTCATATGTAACAGCCAGTGTATTCACAGAAATGCATTTTGTGTAAGCATAGACTGTACTTGTACAAATCTAGACAAAAAAGTCTTCTTCACACAGAGACTAGAATTTCTAGGCTATGTGGTAGAGCCTGTTGCGTCTCGGCTGCAAAGCTGTTCGATATCTTTTAAATACTGCAGGCAGTTATGATACAGTGATAAATACTTATCATTTTATATCTAAAAACAAGTATAAACATCTCTGTTGCAACCTCACAGGCTCATCCTTATATATTCCGCCCATCGCTGAACAGTGTTTTGCTGCATGTACCCGTATGTTTGAATAATTTATTTAAATAGCCAAAGAACTTAAAATTATTTATAATTTTGTATCTAAAAAAGGCCTTTTAGAAAACCTCAATTTCACACCTTCACATAAATATACACCAGCCACACATACACTTGTTCTGGCAAAGCAACTTTGTTCTGGAACTTGACAAAATTCTGAAGTTTCTAAGTGTTAGTAGACATGAGTGTTGTAAAAAAAAATATTTTCTCTCTTACTACCTGCCTATATGTGTGAAAATTACGTCAGCTTCTCTAAATCTATGTTCTCATTGGTGAGTAGGATAATAACACATTTTTATTGTGTTGTGAAATTTAATAAGGCCACTTATGTGGTAAGCTTTCATTAAGCATTAATTTTACATCCTACCTCATCTGGCAGTGTTCTTCCCTTGGGAAGGAAGCACCAACTGATGTTGATAACAGTCTTTGCCTTTTTTTGCCATTTTCTCTCTGAAGCTTTAGAAAGGAATCATAAGAGCTACAGCATCTCATATGTTCACATTGGCCTAAGAGTGGTTTTGCTTTCTAAGACAAAAAAGAAAAGGAAGATAGTGATTATGCCAGCAGTTAGCCGTCTGTCTTCCCTTTCTTAGTCAGTAGTTGGTAAGATGTGCTCGACGTGGTTACGAAACAGTCAGCAAACTAGTTTTACAAGTGTTCAGGGTCGGTGACAGGTGTAGTCCTGGTTATTGGATAAGCATGGCTGATACACCAAGGAGTTTTCCCTGAATCTTGTGTACGGTTTAAGGCTTGAGAAGACCTGGGGACCATAAAAAAACAAAGCACAAAGCTTAGAAACAGGACAACAAATCTTTAACAGGGACAGGCTGTGAGACAAAGTGCAGCATGGTGAAAACTGGAGAATATTTAGGCAGAGAGGAGAGCAGAAACTTTGGGGCCAGAAGCAGGTTCAGTCGAACAGGGGATGAGTTCCCATGGATGCCTGCCGGTTTTCTGGAGTTCAAAGTACACTGTCATGGCTTAAAAAATGGAAAAACCTTCTCGCCTTATATTGTCTTGTTAGAAATTTAATAGACATTGATTTTTTTTTAACCTCCTGTTTTCTTCGTTGAATTTCATACTATGCAAGCGTTGATACATTTTACTCTGTTAGGGCAGAGGGAAGTTTCAGTAACTGACTTGCCCTTTGTTGTTGTAGATATATTAAGTGACGTGGAGACCTCTGGTGGCTTGGTTGGTTTTTCCACTGTAGAGAGTTAGAGGCACAGTAGAGACTTGTGATCAGAAAGGACCTTAAGAGATTATGGACTCTACTTTGCTCATTTGGCAAAAGGACCTGAAGCCCAAAAGGCTAAATGCCTTTCCCTGGCTCACACAGTAGGGCTATTTATTCTTCAACATACTGTTGCTTCCTTGTTAAGTTAATAAGATAAGCACATAACATAAAATGACCCATAGCACATTATTCTGCAAGCCCTTTACATTTATCTTAAGAATGCCTCTGATATCCCATCATGCTCTGTATCCTCTTTCCTCCCATTCACTGTCCCAAGGTCTCTCCTGGGGCCATTACAGAATCTTCCAGGCCCTTCATTCTCTCCTCCCAATGTCTTCCTTTCTGGTACCCAACCACCCAAGTTATTGTCGAAAAACTCCGACCTTGGGGTGGAGAGATGGATCGACAGTTAAAAGCACTGGCTGATTTCCCATCGGACCTGGGTTCAATTCCCACCACCTATATGGTGGCTCACACCTCCTTCTGGCTTCAATGGCCCATGCATACATGTAAAGTAAAGCAAGCAAAAGAACCTTAGGCCTTGTCTTGTCCCTCTGCTCTGACCAAACTTCATCTGAGTCACTAATATCCTAAGATTCATAGCATGCCTAACCATATTTGAGTATAAGTTCATCTGAAAAAAATAATGGTATTTCTTTGGACAAATCTTTTTTTCTTTCTTTTTGAGTTCTAGTCTGCCATTTATATGTGAGCTTGGCTGTGTTGTTTAGTCTTTTAAGCCATATTTTTATCATAAGTTAAAAAGCTAACATTTCATTTTGAATGGTAAGGTTTGCCTCAGGACTGACAGAGCCATCCATAACACCCCTATTATAAGGTATCCAGCAGAGTAGTGGCTCTTTTTGGCTGACATGGCTCACCTGTATGATAAATACCTGCTATACTTCATGCAGAGCTTCCTGTCGGGGAGAGACTTCAGTGCCAAGTCTTCAGGGCCTGGTGCACTGACTGGCACATGAGAGGTTCATTCTTGAACAATATTTGTTGAATGAACTCGAGCCACAATACCTTGAATCATTTCATCTTTAGACATTTTTATCTTCATGATTTTAAATAAGAGAATTAATGAAGTGGGACCTATGAAGCATATAGCATGGTCCTTGGCTCAGAAACATATTTCAATAAACAAGTAGAGACAAAATGGATGGCGCTTTCCCATGATTGAGGATTGGATTTTCTATAAAACATTTTGTACAGCGTTAGCACTTTGGGTTGGATCTTCTTCCTGTCCACCACTCACTGCATTGGCTACACTTCCTTGTCACCAGCCCCACTCAAAATTAATAATTTCCTACTCCTTGTTTCTCATGCTCCAGGAAAAGATGGTTCTGTAGGAAAAAATAAAGTCTGGCAAGCTTTGGGCTGAGCCTGGGCCATGTGACTTCTGTAACACTGGGTAGGCAGGCTAAGATTTAAACCCATGTATAATTGTACTTCATGTAAGGGATTACAATGACGTATTGATGTAGCTTATTAAGATGTGAATCTTCTTTAGAGGAGAGGGTCCGAATAATCTTGTCCAGACTACTGTAAGTGCTGACAGACTGTATTGAATATGGAATTAAAACCTTCTTGGTGTTAAAAAACCATAAATTAAAGGGATCGAGGATGTGGGTGACCTCCCTGCTTCCTGGCATGAACACCTCATAACTCTAGCACTGGTAAGAGGGAGTAGGGATAGGCAGACCCTTGTGGCTCTTTGGCCAGACAGTCTAGGTCAGTGAGCTGTGGGTTCCGGGAGAGACTGTCGGAAAAGCAGATAAAATGAAAAGCAGTAGAGGAAGACATCCTGAATTTGACCTCTGACCTCCACATCCATGTACACATATGAGCACATATACCCACATGACTTGACATGACATGACATGACACACACATGCATGAACTTAACGTGAGGACAGTAAAAATCAGGCATCAATGTCAGATAGAGAATAGAGTCAAATTCAAAATGAAAAAAAAACAAAAAAAAGAAAGAAAGAATAGAAAAGAAGAAAGAAAAAATGACAGACAAAAAGCTAGAAAGCCAGTTCTGAAGTTTAATTTTTTTTTTTAGGTAGGAAAAAATAACAAAACAAAAATAATTTTAAAAATACATTATTTTTGATCAAATAACTAAAGTGTAGTTGACATTGAAATGGGTAGAATAGATAATACTCTAAACGTTTTTTCTCTTTCTTAAAGAAAAGGCAGGGTTGGGGGAGGCTATTTTCACATCAAATGGAGATGAAGAGAATCCAGCTCTGAGAGGGTGACATTAGGCACTGCTGCGCTGTAAATTCCAGAACTGTAGGCTTCTGTTCTCTTCAGTAGTATGATGAAGCTGGTAGGTGACCGTGGCTATCTTTTGAAGTTGAGAAGGCAGCTTAGAAATTCAACACAGCCAGGCTTCCATATCCCAAGTCCAAGCCCAGTGTCCCTTCCGTGACATGTAACAGGAGCTCCAGGAAGACCACAATTGGGGTACATTGACTGGTCATTTAGTTGTTATTGTCTTGGGCCCAAGGATTGCTATGGAAAAATGTTTGTTTTTCAGTTTATGCCTGTGCAAGCACCAAGCGAGGAAGAAAAGAGGGATCCTCTCCTTTTTGCCAGTAGAGTCCGGAATTTAATGGCAGAGTAAGTATGTCCTGGAGATTCCAACTGATAATGAAAAATAATGATAAACATCATTTAATATAGCTTAACACCGCCACACCCCCTGTGGTTCTCATTTGCCAACTCATATGATAAGTAAAATTAGGTATGCTAAGGGGCACAGGTAGTGAAACAATCTACAGATGCTTCCCAGGTGCCGCCTCAAACCGAGAAAAGTGTGTCTCTGGTTCAAAGAGTAGCTAGTGTCTTCCACAGGTGCTTCCACAGCAGCACCTTGGGGTGGTTTCAGTCACTCTTTCTGAGGCCGCTTTTCTTACTCCCTGGGCTGTCCGAGGCCGGTGTTTCAAAGGTATTAATGATTATAGCATCCAAAGGAAGAGGCTTGCTTGTAGAAGGATGCACAGAAAAGGAAAACAGTTGCACCCATGAAAGGTTGGCTGGAACAGCATTTAGAAACTGTGCTACAGGGCTGGAGAGATGGCTCAGTGGTTAAGACCACTGTCTGTTCTAATAGAGGTCCTGAGTTCAATTTCCAGCAATCACATGGTGGCTCACAACCATCTGTAATGAGATCTGATGTCCTCTTCTCATGTGTCTGAAGACAGCAACAGTGTACTCACATACATAAAATAAATAAATCTTTAAAAAAGGAAGGAAGGAAGGAAGGAAGGAAGGAAGGAAGGAAGGAAGGAAGGCGGGAGGGAGGGAGGGAGGGAGGGAGGAAGGAAGGAAGGAAGGAAGGAAAGAAAGAAAGAAAGAAAGAAAGAAAGAAAGAAAGAAAGAAAGAAAGAAAGAAAAGAAACTGCACAACAGATGGTGAATATTTTCTGCACTTAAGGGAGTTTTAACTGGCCAGTATTTTGTTTAGATAAATCACCCAGCCTGTAAGAAGAGAATGTATTACGCTGTGTGACCACCCAGGCAGCCTCAGGGCCCTCTGGGGTATTCCCTTTCCCAGGTGCCACCTCCTTCTGTGAGCCCCACAAGGAGGTTTGGGGCTAATAGACACACAGATCCCCCTCCCCCCAGCTTTATTAAGAACCCAACAGAAACTCAGAATTTGACTTTGTCCTGGCTAGTTCTATATCAGTGTGACACAAGCCAGAATCATTTGAGAAAAAGGATTCTCAATTGAGAAAATGCTTCCCTGCAATTTGCCCATAGACAAGTCTGATTTTTTGAGGTTATAATAGCTCATAATTTTCTCCTTCCCATTCGTCCCTCCAAATCCTCCCATATAATCTCTCTCTCTCTCTCTCTCTCTCTCTCTCTCTCTCTCTCTCTCTCTCCCTCCCTCCCTCCCTCCCTCCCTCTCTCTCTCTTTCTTTCTTTCTTTTTTTCTTTCTCTCAAATTTATGACTTCTTTCATTAATTGTTGTTGTTGGTGGTGATGTGTGTGTGTGTGTGTGTGTGTGTGTAAGTACATAATACAGATACTCAGTCTGAATAATGTTACTTGTATGTATGTTTTCAGGGCTGAGCATTTGGTATTGGAGAACCAATTGGTGCGTTCTTCCCTGGGGAAGACTGTCCCTCCTTTCAGCATCCCTTAGTTTTTAGCGAATTTTCTCAATTACTGATTGATGTGAGAGGGTTCTGCTCACAGTGGCTGGTTTTACCTCTGGGTTGGTGATTCTGGGAGCTGTAAGAAAACAGGCTGAGCAAGCCATGAGGAGCAAGCCAGAAAGCAGTACTCCTCTGTGGTACTTGCATCAGCATCTGTCTTCAGGTTCCTTTCCTACTTGAGTTCTTGTCCTGACTTCCTTCAGTGACAGACTGTTACCTGGAAATATAAGTGAAATAAACCCTTTCTTCTCCAACTTTTGTTCATGATGTTTTATCACAACAATGGAAACACTAAGTCCAGATTTTATATCCCCCCTCCCACATAAAAAGTGTGTTACTTCACAGCAAAATAAATTAGTTTTCAAAATAGGATAAGTGTTTATGGAAACATTTTTGCTATTGAGAATACGTGGGTGTGCACATTTTATTTAGTTTCTAAACCAGCTACAAATTTTGTTTTGTTTTTTTCCCATAATGTAAGAGCAAATTTTATAACTATATGTCAGTTGATGTCTAAAAATGAAGAAATAAATATTAGAACCAGAAAGAATTTGTATCATATATCTCGATTTTCCAAAGTATACCTAAAAACAAAGAAGAGATTTATTTAAAATCAGCTCTTTTCCTGCATGGTGAGCGGGGTGAGTGATGGCTTCTCAGAAAGAGTGAGAGAACTGGTCACCCCGCCCTGAGCTCCTTGTCCTCATATATAAAATGGATATTAAAATTACTGCTTTGTCTTCCATGCGGTTTTTATTATAATGAGACACAAGTGGGGAAATAGACGATAAAACCACCTGAAAACGTGCCAGTTTGTGCCAGCTCTCAGGAGGCTGAGCCTGGAGTGCACGCTGAGACCTGTGTTACAGTATAAAACTCAGAAAGCAATGATGGGTACAGTGCAGGCTCTTCCCACCGAGTGCCGTGTAGGCCCTTAAATCACATCATCTAGCTTTGTGCTAACGGCAGCCCTGAGCTGAGGAAGGCAACAGACCCAGTTACTGAGCTGTTTTTCCCAAATTCATATGAGTGACAGTGTGGGACTCAAGCCTATATTTCCCATCACCAGCCTCCACACCACTATTATTCTGTATGATTTATGACACTACTAATAGTGTATTGCATTTCTGGTTAGAACGCAAAATACAAATTTTCGGCTCTACAGACAGACAGAAGGTACTTCAGTGGGCAGTGGGTGAGACTGGAAAGTAAAAAACAGATGAGGAGAATCTGAGGGCTTATTCACTTCTCTCCAGGCACTCTGGCCTGCTCACCAGCTCAAGGGTAGTGGAAAACCATGAGCATTTCATTGAACGTTTTTGTTTGTTTGTTTGTTTTGTTTTTGTTTGTTTGTTTGTTTGTTTGTTTTACTGCTTGTAGAGCTTTGGAAATACCAGTCACGGATCACACGTATGAAGACTGCAGGCTGATGATCTCAGCAGGGCAGCTCACGTTACCGATGGAGGCTGGGCTGGTAGAATTCTCTAAGATTAGCCGGAAACTGAAGTAAGTGTATTTTTAAATCACTAAACCCTCATAAATGTTCAATGAGTGGGAAATTCCATCTCTGCTTTCTCTCACTTTATTATTGTTCAGATCTGGTTCTATGGGAGAGGGGAGCTCTAGTTTTTTGGGGATGCTTAGCAGGAAAGCCAGAATGGTGAATTTATGTTCTACTTTTTAAATCTATTTTTGTTTTATCAAGACTACTTGACACAGTGGTGTCTGTATGAGCTACTCATGGTAAGAAGCAAGAGTTATCCATATGTAGGTACATATAAATCACCCTGGTGCCCTAGAGCAGCTGGTGAATTCAGACCTGCTTACAAGAGGGTCTGTACCATGGATGGCACTGGCATGCAATGCTCAGAACATCATATGGGGAAAACTGACCCAGACAACTCTATTACTTAAAATACCTGCACTATGTCTGCCTTTTTAATAGGTATGTGTGTGTGCATACACACACACACACACACACACACACACACACACACACTTGTGTATACATTCATGCCACAATCCCTATGTAGAGGTCAGAAGACAACTTCCAAACTCAGTTGTGTCTTTCCACCATGATTTCCATGACAGAGAAGAAATTCAGTTCAGTGGACTTAATAGCAAGCACCTTTTCCTGATGAGTCATGTGGGCAACAGCCTTCCTGCCTTCACATACTGTTGTTGTTGTTGTTGGGGGAAAAACTTCCCCTTGTTTGTTTGTTTGTTTGTGATCTAATTTGGATCATCTGGTGTAAGTAATTTGGCTATTCGGTGTAAGAGTTGACCTTCACACCCGTCTTCAGAATTAATTCACTTCTTATCCTTACTGGAATTTACAGAATTTATTGACCCCAATATCTTATTATTCTCACTTTTAAGAGGAAGTGTGTATAGTTTAGTGAACGACCCCGTTGTACCATTTTGTGAACTATGAATGTCAGCCTGAAAGCTTTTTGAAGGAAATACTTATAATTTCTTTCATAAGAACTCGATAAGCAATGGTTGACTTTCCAGATCACATTGGGTTAAAAATTCACGGATTACTTCCTGTCCCCGACTCTGCTCTAGTGACCTTTCTTTCCTCCCAATACTTGAGGGTTTTGTCACTTATACCGACACACTTTTTAAAATTAAATGCTTTCATATGTGTTTGATATGTCCTCTCAAATGCTTACTCACTTCCGTTTTAAATTTAACATAAAATAGTTTCCCTTCCACAAATTGATAAAGTAACTCTCATTAACGGTCTGTGTGAGTTAGAACTAATAACGTGCACTTATAATTCTTTCTCTAGGTTAGACTGGGATGGCATCCGGAAGCACTTGGATGAGTATGCATCTATTGCAAGCTCCTCCAAGGGGGGCAGAATTGGAATCGAGGAGTTTGCAGAATACTTGAAGCTGCCTGTGTCCGATATCCTGAGACAACTTTTTGCACTCTTTGACAGGGTACGTTCAGCTTTTTCTCTAACGTTTTACTCGGCCAGTTCCTACAGAGTGCAAGGCAGATGAACTTACAGGTCAGTGTGAGAAGAACCAATGTAGTTTAATGTCATGAATTGATCTTCCCCCTAGTATGGACAATAAATACAGTTGGGAATATATGTAGTGCAACATCAATTGGTGTAAATTAGTTTAGGTATCTTTTCAGCAGTAAAAGCTGACTGTATAGTTACATCTGCAGTGTAGCATTGGAAGTGTTTATGTAATTGGGAAGACCTTTTAAAAGTATGTAGAACTAGAAAGTTGGAGACATGGTATTATCCTGAACATTTCTGGGCTGCCTCCGAAATGCAGGAAGAGCAAATGGGTTTTATTTTTGTATGAAATTGCCTGACAGCATTCAAATGAAGTCTCCATCGTCCTAAAATGTAGGTGTGTGCAATGGGTTAACCAGCTCGTTAATCAAGTTTCTTCAGGAAAAAAACCAGAAATTAAGATTTCAAATTTCCTTTAAAAATTCATTTTAGTAGATGAAGTATTAATGTGAACTCTTTTGCCTATAGTTAACACATGTGTAGAAGCCTGTAGCAATTAAGACAGACTAGTCTTAAAATAGTCTAAAAATATACAATAATTCTCTTGCAACTATTCATTTGTAGCTGAGCCTGCCTCCACCTCTAATCCCCTTTAACCATTAATCTGCTGTCCATTCCAGTCATTATGCATATTGAAGATGCCATATAAATGGATTTATATAGGATTAAAGTCCTAATTCAGCCATTGTGTTGACTGTATCAATAAGTTGTTCCCGTTATTTCTCAATTGAGGAGGATTTGCCTTGTGTCCAATTGGGGCCGTTTAAACATGGCCTTCTACTTCAGGGCTCCATGGTTCATACCCTTACTGATTGTTCTCTGGACTTTAAATGGCATCACCAACCCTCATTTGTTTACAGCTAGTTTGTCCTTTTGTAGTTCAACTGGGAGAGGGCTTAAAGGGTACCTCCTCCCTCTTGCTTAATTCTAGAATCCTCAGTTATCTATCAAAAAGATGTATTTCAACGAAATCATGCTGATGACAGGCAGAGCAAGCTTCCTGAGTCCTAGCTCTCTCTCCTCTCCTTGTCTCCAGCATGCTCATCTTCCTAGTGGTTTGTTTTGTGATCTCATAGAGTCAACTAGTCTTTAATATGATACGGGTTGGTCACCAGCCTTTTTCTGTATGTAGTCCCTGTGCGTCTCTTCTGGGATTGCTACAGCATTCAAATAACATGCCCACTTACATGAAATAGCATAATGTCATGGTGTGCTTAAAGCACAATGGTAACTTTCGGTGAGGAAGAAAATTTATCAGCTGCAGCTATGCAAATTGGTAAAGTAGAGGTGCTTTCAACTTTATAGCCACTGTTTTTCTGTTACATTTAAAAACTTATTTTTCTCTCATACAATAATGCCCCAACTGTAGCCTCTTATCCCCCGACTCTCTTCTCCCCAAGATCTGCTCCTCCCCCTCCTTTCTCTTCCAAAAAGAGCAGGCCTCCCAGTGATATCAACTAAACACAGCATAACAGAATACAATAAGACTAGGTACAAACCCTCATATCAAGACTAGATGGAGCAAACCAGTTGAAGGGAAAGGATCACAAGAGTAAGCAAAAGACTCAGAGACACCCAGTCTCCCATTATTAGGAGTCCCACAAAAACCCCAAACTAAACAACCACCACATGTATGCAGAGACCTAGTGCAAGCCTATGCAGGCTCCATGGTTGCTGCTTCCGTCTCTGTGAGTCTTTGTGAGCCCTGCTGAGTTGATTCTGTGGGCCATAGTTTCTGCTGTTATTGACCCCTCTGGTTCCTATAATCCTTCCTCCCTCTCTTCTGTGGGATTCCCCAAGCCACGTAATGTTTGAGTGTGGCTCTATGCTGTTCTCAGCAGCATAGCAGAATATTGTTAGGAATCATTTCATTGACACGTGTGTGTGTGTGTGTGTGTGTGTGTGTATGCGTATGTGTGTGTAGTCATGGGGCTCTGGCTCCCTCTCGTGGCATGGGCCTCACGTTAGACCAGTCATTGGTTGGCCACTCTCACAAGCTCTGAGCCTCTGTGACATTTCTATAGCCACTTTCTTGTACTGGGTCTCAAAACCCACACAAGTGGCTTCCAATGAAGTTTCTTTAGTTGACATGCTGACAGGAAGGGATATGGCAGCACCAACATCCAAACAAGGAGAGGTGAGGAAACAGGAAGGATATGAAACGGGCAAATGGGGGCCATTGCAGCACACCTTTAACCTTCTCAGGATCCCCTCATCAGCATTAACTAGTATTTGTAGAACTTGCCCTGTACTTCGGGTGTCAAACTACCATAGCTGGCAGTTACAGGAATGTTCCAGCTTCTGATTGGTGACACCTGCCAACAATGGTGTTTCTACGTCACATTTAAACACAGGAAGATTTGGGAGTGAGAAAGGGAGCTAGCAGCAGGGATTATGATAATCGGCCAGTCAGACAGATTGTGTCACTCTGACTGAGAGAAGGCAGTTGGCTCTAGGCACAGTGATACCGGTGAGAACTGCAGCCTATTTTACCAAGTACCTTTCTCCATGGACTATTTCAATAAGTTTTGTGTTTATTATTATGTTTTCTGTTTTATAAGACTTGGCGTTCGTTTCATTCTGTGGTGTGGAATGCACGGTCTCACTAGTGTAAACATAAGGTCTTCCTCCTTGGCTCCTTAGGCAGTGTATGCATTTGATTTGATCCTGCCTGTTCATGGATTCTGCATGTGCATTTGTGTTGTTTACCCTGACTGAACAGTGTAATGTGATCATTTCCTGGTTAGCCTACCTGCCTCTGCTTTGTAAAACAGTCCCACCCTCCTTCTCGAGGTCTCTCTTGGTGCTGCAGGCACTGATTTCTGATCTGCTCTGGTTGATTTGAGGTCTCACTTTTAGATGATGTACTGGCTGGTTTTTTTGTGTCTACTTGACACAAGCTGGAGGTATCACAGAGAAAGGAGCTTCAGTTGAGAAAAGGTTTTCATGAGATCTAGCTGTAAGGCATTTTCTCAATTAGTGATCAAGGAGGGAGGGCCCCTTGTGGGTGGTATCATCCCTGGGCTGGTAGTCTTGGGTTCTATAAGAAAGCAAGCTGAGCAAGCCAGGGGAAGCAAACCAGTAAGTAACATCCCTCCATGGCCTCTGCATCAGCTCCTGCTTCCTGACCTGCTTGAGTTCCAGTCCTGAGTTCCTCTGGTGATGAACAGCAATGTGGAAGTGTAAGCTGAATAAACCCTTTCCTCTCCAACTTGCTTCTTGGTCATGATGTTTGTGCAAGAAAAGAAACCCTGACTAAGACAGACATTAAAGTTAATTATATGTAAAAACTCACTAGGACGTGAGTGATTTTGGAAATCTATAAATCAGTGAAATGTTCATGACACAATTTAGTGAAAAAATTAATTCAAAGTGTCAGCTTACACAGGATGATCTCAATTCTATACTAAAACATAAAATAAAATCAAGGGAGGTTCCATAATTTGAGCCACATACAGGATTAAAATGGACATAAAGAAACGTCCATGTAGTGACAGGACTGCGTAGCTTCAGCCTTGTGCCCAGCGACGCTATGAGATGAGGGACTTTTACATTTGTTTTCCCTAAAAATATACGGAGAAGAGTTTTCCTATACAGATGTCTTGAAAAAGGAGACGGGGACATGAAAGGCTGGGCCAGGGTTCGTCTGGTAGATGACGTGTACACGGAGCTACAGACTAAATCAGGAATAGCACAGGTGCAGCTCTCTCAGTACCAGAGCTGGGGAAAGAATTCATAGAAACACAGTTTATTTCACCTTTCCAGCTATAAATCTTTGTTCCCTGTACTTGGCTTTTCATATAGACCAGGAGCTGGTCTTCTGCCTGCCACATATTGGAAAAGAAAATAGCGTAGAAAATTAATGACTAATGTACTAAATATTCTCTGTCTGTCTGTCTGTCTGCCTGTCTGTCCATCTGCTCACTCCCATCTGTCTCTGCTCTTCTCCTGAGTTTTTCATGCAGCTGCACGTCTGTACCTGTGAAGATTTTCTTTGTTAAGCACTGAGTTACATAATTGTCACCACACCTTGCGCACACACTCACACATGTCAGGCCTGTTTTATCAGTCACATGAGAAAGGATTGAGCTGGGACTGAGGAGGAGAGCAAGGAGATACAGCAACTTCAGGTGTATTGCTCTAAGGAGCTACTGGAGTAATTCCAGTGCTTAATGGGGGCTGGGTGTTCCTATTGATCTTATAGGAGCTGTGCATTCTTGTGGGGAAAACGCCCACCACTCCTCCCTATGGGCACTTTCCCTCTTTTCCTTTCTCTATTGCTTTACTCTTCCTTCTACCTACATTCCTAGCCAATCTACCAAAGCATAATTATTTCTACTGATTTGTCCTAAAAATGCTATTACTGGTGTGTTCCATTAGCTACTCAGATACTTGACTGTAGACAACATAAAGGTTCCAAATGTGACAAGCCATTGTTTACTAGTTTGGGGTAATTTCCTTTGGCAAGATCCTGTCTCTTTGAGAGACAAAAGCAAAGGACTCTTTTTGTATTTGGGCTTAATTTTGCTTGTTTATACTTATATTTACTGAATTCTTCATATCAAAGACTAATTGGGAAATTTGTTGAGTGTTCAGATAAGTCAGAGTCAATGGTTTAGAACAAAGACCTCTCTATATTGTATAGAAACAATTCAAACTAAGTGCTAAATTATTTGTCAGCACATTTGAAGGAACTTTAGAGCATTTAATGAAGTCAAGAAATAATACCACCTAATCAGGAGCAGTTATGGGGCAGACATTTCTATAGATACAACAGTGTCTTGCCAGGACCATAATGACAGTGTTCACTTCATCCTCTACAAGCCCCTTGTTAATCTCCTCATAGAGTTTAAGTTCCTTCCTTCCTTCCTTCCTTCCTTCCTTCCTTCCTTCCTTCCTTCCTTTTTTCCTTCCTTCCTTTTTTCCTTCCTTCCTTTTTTCCTTCCTTCCTTCCTTCCTTCCTTCCTTCCTTTTTTCCTTCCTTTCTTCCTCCCTTTCTTCCTCCCTTCCTCCCTTCCTCCCTCCCTCTCTTCCTTCCTTCCTTCCTTCCTTCCTTCCTTCCTTCCCTCCTTCCTTCCCTCCCTCCCTCCCTCCCTCCCTCCCTCCCTCCCTCCCTCCCTCCCTTCCTTATTCTCTTCCTCCCCTCACCTCTCTCCTCTCTCTTCCTCCCTCCCTCCTTCCTTCCTTACTTTTTCTCTCCCTCCCTCACCTCCTCCCTCTCTCTCTTCCTCCCTCCCTCCTTCCCCTCTTTTTAAATGTCAGGGTGTTTTTTTGCTTGCATGTATGTCCTTGTTCCACTTGTATATTGCATTCACCCAGAGGCAAGAAGAGGGCACAGATCCCCAAGAGCAAAAGCTGAACCACTTTGCAGGTGCTAGGAATTAAACCAGTGTTCTCTAGAAGAGCAGCCAGTGCTTTCGACCTCTGAGCCTTCCCTCCAGCCCTCATCCCTGAGTGTGAAGTAGTAGTGTATCATCTATCTTCACAGATGCACAGAAAATAAAGAGAACTTGATTTCTAGCCCCTCAGCTGTAGTCTGCCATGAGCTCAGAATCTAATTAACCAATACTGTTCTCCTCACAGACCATTGACTAGTAAGTCTTAGATGGTTACTATTTTCCTTCTTTAAACATAATTGTTAAGTGTCAGATTCCATTTCTGCTGTTTAGTACTGGGTTCTTCTGGTGGCAGCAATAAGCCCTTTGCTTAAGTATTACACAGGAAGGGATTGTGTATACTTGAGAACTCTGGCAAGCCAGCCTTTCTGGCTATTGTAAAGTTCTGTAGATCTTTTATTATTGTTTCATTCTGTGGAATGAATGTGTTTCTTTATCCCAAGCTCTTCCTGTCTGTCCTGTTCTTCGGATGAGTCCAAGTATAAGTCTTGAGTGCCAGTAATAACAAACATTCTGGCTTGCCTCTTGCTGTTAGAGGGAAGGTACTGTCATACAGGGATCTCACTCCTGATGAATGTTAAAACAGTTAGTAGGCATCTTTAATGGCTGTAGAGAGACTAGAATATTACCGTCTTTTAAATTTCCATGTCAGTTTTGAGTCAATAATGTAGTATTTGATTGTTCCTGGGAGAAGAGCTCATTTTGATTTCAAATCCAGCTATCCAGTCTTTGCTCTAGGAAATTCACTTCATAATTTACGTGGCAGTGTTAGAAAAAAAGGCTAAAACTTCTGGATGGGATAGGTGAACTTTTCTACTCAATTGTCTTGAAAGTTTGGCAGTCTTGTATGTCTGAATATTTCTTTCTAGTTCTTAGGCTGACTTAGTTTTCTCATTTCATATATAAATATGTATCTAAGCATAAGGATTAAATTCTTTTTTAAAGATTTTTTTTTTAATTTATATGAGTACACTGCAGCTGTCTTACTACAAGACAGCATCAGATCCTATTACAGATGGTTGTGAGCCACCATGTGGTTGCTTGGTATTGAACTCAGGACCTCTGGAAGAACAGTTAGTGCTCTTAACCACCAAGCTATCTCTCCAGCCCCAAGAATTAAATTCTTGGGTATCTGGGAGGTTAATATTTGGAACAGAAAGGGGCTGCAACAGTCCAGACTTCCTCACTGTAGCAAGTGAGTGATTCTGGCCTCCCCTGTGTGCAAAGAGAAGTAAAGAGCAGGTTTGGTAAAGAAAAGATTGTGTTCAACTGTTTTCATCCCCACTCTGGAAAGAGGAAGAGTCCAGCATAAAGGACAGTTTGATACAGTTTACATGGACTCCAGAAAGACTTTTGATTGCATCCAACATGGCTTTCTGATCAACAAATGATTGCCAAACTCAGAATGTCCATTCCACCTCATGTTGCAGGAGACAGAGCCATGCCTGACAGAAAGACCTTACCTTAGATGGCAACTGGGAGTCCTCAGTTGATGTAAACTCAATCCCTCTCTGTGATGGTCAAATCCTACTTAGAGGAGTAATGCATCTGGTAGGTTGTAGTCAGGAATACTTTTGAAAATGAGACAATGCATAAACATAGAGTTAGGAATAATAATATGTCTTTCACATTAATAGAACCAAGTTCAAGGTATGTGTGTGATAATGAGTTGTAGGTACCACAAGGAAACTGAACTCAAGAATGATGTTGCTACTGTCACTGTTGCATGACACATGAAAATCCAAATGAATTCAACTACAAGGACCTGAGACCTTTGCTATCAAATTAATTGCCCATTCTCTTCATTTTGTGGTAAGCTGCTAGGCCAAGAGAGGAAATTCTACCTCATGACCACAGAGCTGGCTAATTACACCACAGAGACGAAAAGTGTTGTGTCCTTTTTGCTGTAAACTATTCCTGTGGATTTACAAATTATGTTTAATTCAATTATTTCAAGGACACAAGTCACTGCAGTTTCCCCTCTATTGATTTACAGATTAGACAGCCATCACCATCAGCCAGTTTTAGCACACCTCCATCGGCCTCTCATGATTCCTTCTGTCATTCATTGTATAACTCTTCTATGCTTCCCTGCTAGAGCCCAGGCTGCCATTAATCTGCTGCCTGACTTGCTGGATATCTCACACAACAGGAATGTCACGACGTGTAGTTCCCTGTGTCTGGCTGTTCACATGCTTTGAGATTTGCCCATGCAGTGTGTATCAGTGATTAATTCATTTTGTTTATAGTATTTCTTTATAGCAAATATTCATTCACCAGTTGGTAGATAGTCAAGTTGTTTTTACACTCTGTGCCGAGAGAAATAATATTGCTAACAGCATTTGTGTATCATTGTTTAGCTCTTAAGTTAGGAACTCTTCCATCCTAGATTGGGACCACATTTTCCATTAGGTGTGGCCTGTTCTAACCTCCTCCTGCAGGCTTCGCCAATGGTGTTTCCTCTTGGACAGCAATTCAGGTTGTTATAAATGCTCTAGTAAGTAATCATAGAGGATTAAATGGTCCAGAAGAAGAAGAAGAAGAGACTTACTCACCTAGCAACAGCATTTTAGACTGTCATGATTATAATAAACTGTTAGCCGAACATCCTCTTTCTTTACAGTAAAGAAATAAGAGGAACTTAAGATGTAGCAAAACAACAAAACAACATATCAGATGAGGCACACTGTATATGGTACTAACTGCTACCAAGTTAATTTACAGCAGTAAAAATAAAAATAACAATAGAAATACAAATACCTAGAAAGATGGCTTCATGCTTAAAAGTACTGGCTGTTCTTCCAGAGGAACCAGGTTCGATTCCCAGAGTCCACAGGGCGGCAAGCAACTATAACTTCAGTACCAGGAGATCTGATGCTCACTTATGGTCTTCATGGAGTCTGCATGCATGAGCTACAAAGACATACATGTAAATAAAACACCCATACATGTAAAAGAAAATAAAAATAGTGATTCTTAAAGAAGAGTCATACAAAACAAAGCCCCTTTCTCTTAAAGAGGCTCCTGTGAATGAATTTAAGTCTTTGTGAGACACAGTGAGCCCTGTGAATCTCTTAAAAGGAAGGAAGTCTGTTCTGGGTACTTTTTCTCACACAGCTAAGGACTACACTTTGTCTTTTGGTGCTCATAAAAGCAGTTTCATTGTGCCCATGAGAAATAAGGCCAGTAATTGGGTCTGGCTAATAGAGACAGGACATTGAGGACATCATATCCACGATCAAATAAATAAATAAATAAATAAATAAATAAGTGTAAGTTAGTTAGTTAGTTAGTTAGTTAGTTGGGTGCCACAGCATATACCTTTAATCACAGCATTCCAGAGCTGAAGCAGGAACATTGCAATTTCTAGGCCTTCTTGGGCTCTGTGGTGATCATCAGTTGTGAGGAAGTTTGAGAGTCTGTAGCTACCATTCTCTTCCCGATGGCCAGCCAATTTGTTGTTGTAGAATTGTACAGACCCACCGTGATTTCACCTCTGTCTTCTTATGATTTTGAGCTATGGTTGGCTCTGCAGGAGCCCAGGAGGCAAACCCTGTTACACAGCAGTCCAGAATCCCTTCCAGTCCAATTCTGATTCATTGCTGTCTCAGAATTTTCACTCCTATGAACTGACTCTTGTCGCACGGTGCTGTTTGCTGCCTCTGGAGCACCCAGCATCCCCGGGCTCCCCTGTGCTTCTACTGCACTGTCCTTGTGTATCATTGCACACTTGGAGAATGACCACCTGCAGACAGGCGCATGCGTTCTCTCTTCTGCAATAGATGTTCCCTTTCCTTCGCCTCAGCGGAGTTCATCACTCTCCTTTGGCAACTGTGTTAGCTTGTAGTATAGTATAAAACACATTAATTTCATCATCTTGAACAGAGCTTACATTTTTTTAGTTTTTCTTTATCTGGAATATGTTTTTTTGTCTTTCAGGGGATTTTTTTATGAAATTTTAACACCAAATTATGATCTATGACATAATGGTTTAGTATTGATAATAGAAATGTGTAAATGGACACAAGCTTATACTTATGGTCAGTTCTTATGATCTACTTGGTTTTGAGCACAGCAGTTCTGTTTTACCTACCTTTGTATCCTAACTACCTATCCCGTGTCCCAATGTGTAAGAAGTTAGATCGAATCATTGTGAAGCAGGCAGCGAAGATAATTTTATTGTCATTTTTCAGACTTGAAACTGGAACCTTCCCGAGGTACTCAGTAATAAAATAGTGTGTGTGTGTGTGTGTCTGTTTGTGGGCTCATGCATGCGAGCATGCACACACACACAAACACATGTGCATGCATGGGCACACAAGGGCACATATAGAGGTCAGAGGTTGATGTTTATCTTTTCCTCAATTACTCTCTATTTTACTTTTTGAGACTATCAAACTCACTCATTTGGCCAGACTGGCCAGCCAGCAGGCCCAAGGATTCTATTGTCACCACCTCCCCAGACCTGTGTTACAGGGATGTGCTGTGGCACTTGGCTTTTTACATGGGTCCTAGGGTCCAAGCCGAGCTCCCTTTGTTCCCACCAGAAACGCTTTACTAACTCGGCAGTCTCCCTAGTTCTTACACAATATGATATTGTAACCATTCAGCCCTAGCTGTCTTTCTCTGAATTCACCAATAGACCTTTCACACACAGCCACCTGGAGGACTTGGATTAGACTGTAGCATATCAAAGGTAGGATGTCCCAGAGGACTGTCTGAGACCAACCTGTCATACCCTGACTGTGAGAACGCTTGTTATAATCCTATGATCGGGGCTGGAGAGAGCAATGGTGCACTCATATAAGTAAAACTCTATGATTGAATCTCGCAAATGTCACGTCGAAGAAAGCCAGGCAGAGTAGCAGGAACAGTAGAAGAACTATAACCACTAATCTTACAGAGGCAACAATGAGTGTTCTGAGCAACCATCCACTACTCATCCAGATAGCTTAGCCCAAAATGGAGAAATTCTTAAAAATATGTAGCCTATCATGACTGAATCATGAAGACTCAGAAAAGTCTTTAAAGACCTAAGGTCTTATTTCCTTTTAATGACTCAAATGAACCAGCCTCTTTTTTTTTTTAAATAAAATATATATTTGATTTGATTTGTAAGTGCGTGCGTGCGTGCGTGCATGTGTGTGTGTGGTGTGTGTGTGTGTGTGTGTGTGTGTGTGTGTTTATATGCCTACAGGGGCCAGAAAGAGGTATCCGATCCCCTGAAGCTAGAGTTGACAAGAGATTGTGAGTCACTTGATATGGGTGCTAGGAATTAAACTGAGTTCTCTGCAAGGGCAGCACATGCTCTTAATGACCCAGCCATCTCTTTAGCCCCAAGAATGTAAGTTTGGACCTAAGTCTGTAACTTCTTTACAAAGAAAGGCCAGAGACCTTATGTCACTGATGAATTCCTTCAAACATTTAAATAAGATTAACACCTAAGGCTGGAGAGCTGGCTCAGCAATCAAGAGTGTGGTCTGCAAAGGAGGAAGCCTCTTCCAACACCAACACCAGCAGCTCACAGCTGCCTGTGACTCCAGCACTGTGGGATCTATAAAGACATATGCATATATAATTTTTTTCTATAAGTATTATCCTCAAAATGATTCCAAAAGTATAATTACTGGGAAGACCTCCAGAATCAGAACTTCTCAGGGTAGCATCTGGAGACCTTGACTAAAGAAGAACCTCTTCCAAGTTTTTCTTAAGAATTGGATTCTGGAGGAAGGAATGGGAATATCTGTTTCAAATGCCCAAGAATTCTTCAATTCTACCCTTACCATATATATTCCTTGGTAAAAAAGATGTTGATTTTGAGCCAGTTATCTCTTGTGAGCAAAACTCACATCCTATTTTGGGTGCTAATAAAAGTAGGAACTCAATGCAGTCCAAACGTATGGTTTTATATTTTCTACTTAAGGTAGAATTCTAATGTGGACTATCTAGAGACATGGAAAAATAACTTCACTGAGGCCAGTGAAAACATGGCAGGTGCTAGGACCCAACGGAACTCAGCAACTTCAGTTGGAAGTGAACTGTCTTGGGTGTGGTACCCTTTCAGACTGGTACAGAAAAGCCAGTTCTTCCACAGGTGCACTACTCTGACTGTGTTGCAGCTCCCTCTAAACCATCTCCAGGATTTTAGCAGCTTCCACCCCTGCTCGAGAACCTGTAAGCATGTTTCTCGCAAAGGCGATCCTGGAAGGTGCAGATCGGGGTCTTGGAGGGGCTCTTGGAGGCCTTCTTGGAGGAGGTGGCCAGGCAAGAGCAGGCGGGGGCAACATCGGAGGGATCATTGGAGGAATTGTCAATTTTATCAGCGAGGCTGCTGCAGCTCAGTATACCCCAGAGCCGCCTCCCCGACAGCAGCATTTTACTGTCGTGGAAGCCTCAGAAAGTGAGGAAGTCAGGCGTTTTCGGCAGCAATTTACACAGCTGGCTGGACCCGACATGGAGGTGGGTGCTACTGACTTGATGAATATTCTCAACAAAGTCCTTTCTAAGCATAAGGAGCTGAAGACAGATGGCTTCAGCCTTGACACCTGCAGGAGCATTGTGTCTGTCATGGACAGTGACACCACAGGGAAACTAGGCTTTGAGGAATTTAAGTACCTGTGGAACAACATCAAGAAATGGCAGTGTGTTTTCAAGCAGTATGACAGCGACCATTCTGGCTCCCTCAGAAGATCCCAGATGCACGGAGCCATGCAGGCAGCAGGCTTCCAGCTAAATGAGCAACTTTACCTAATGATTGTCCGGAGGTATGCTGACGAAGATGGCAGTATGGATTTTAACAACTTCATCAGCTGCCTGGTTCGCCTGGATGCCATGTTTCGGGCTTTCAAGACTCTGGACCGAGATAGGGATGGCCTGATTCAGGTCTCCATCCGAGAGTGGCTGCAGCTGACCATGTATTCCTGAAATGGACGCAGAGAGGTAGAGACCCTCCCTGGATGACAGGACTGCAGAAAGCTGTGTCATATGAGCCACAGCTCATAGCCCACTCACCAGCTACCGTTTCCTGGTGGGCTCTTATAATGCCGCATATGCCTACTCTTCACTGCTTAATTAAAACTATTTTTGGACAGAAAGTGTTCTGAGTGGTTTGTAGATCAGTCATTTTGGAGCGAGGACATATAGAGATACGTATATGTGATGGGCAGGTTTTGGTTGACTTTGAAAGGTTGTTCCATCCAGGTGAATGGATTTGCATTGCTTACAATCGCTGGCTACCTCAAGAAAGCATCAGGAGGTGGGTTACTTTGCCTTTCAAAGGCTGAGAGGGAAAGGTTAGAAGTTGTCTTCTCTATTGATAGTTTACATTTCGTCCCATACTATGAAGAAGTGCACTTTGCAGAGAACTTACTTTACTGTATAGGAAAAGATTAAAATGCATCAACTTGAGCAATTTTATGTCAGGGGTATCATTTTATAAAAAATATAAAGCATCTGCCTAAGAGTCTAGAACCCTTCTTCTGTTTTCTAGTAAGACAAGCAGAGCGGTTTTGTCGTCTTGGTGTGTTTGTGACGAGTCAAAGGCCTTGAGGAATCCAAAGGTGGACCTGTTGTTCAGCGTCCTTGGCCGCCTGAATGAATCAAAATGATTATTCTTACATTTACTTCTTACAGATTCAGGCGCACCCAGGTGATGTTAGCCAGCTCTTGTCCTGTCTTGCCCTACCTCAGAGTAAGGAAAATTCTTTTGCTTATCTTTGGAAACAATGGGCAAGGGGAAAGGCGAGGGGCGGGGGGGGGGGGAGAAGAAAAGAACAAGACAAAACACATAATCAGCAGTCAATGAAGTGGAATATGAAGCCGTGTAGACAACAGATATTGCTGACTTTTATTGTTGACTTTTGAGGCCCTGGCTGCAATTTAGCACTGCAGGGAGAAGCCTTTAGAAATGAGTGACTCCCAGATGAAGTGAAATCTCTTCAGAAACCTCTCCTCCTTAAGCTCCTCAGGCCATGCTAATGAGCTGCCAAGCTGACAGTCCTAAGGGCTTTAGATTATGGCTGTCTCCCAGTGTTTTTCAAATCTGTCCCAGTCAGAACTGCCAAGCAGGAGGGTCAGCGCTGCCTCTGTTCAAGAAAGGGAGAGTAGGAATAGAGAGAACCTGCCAGCCTGCAACTGAGTTAACCCCGTCTTTCTGCTGCATAGCTCTTCATCTGGCTGGATTATTTTGGTATAAGCTATTTGTTTCAGCTGAGCAAGCAAAGCCCAGGAAGCATGTATGTTGGAGCGGACAGCACAAGAGAGGCTCTGTTGCAAGCCACTGTTCCTCCATTCCCTGCCTGTCAGTACCTTGCACTGTGCTGTGTTTAGTTCATTCCTTCCATCCTGGGGCCACTTTGGAGACTCCTTCTGGGATCAAAATGAAATTATTTTTCCTCCTTTAATTCATTTAAAAGAAAGACGTAACTATGGGAACAGAATGGTGTAGCTGGCCTCTTAGGAGGTCTAGAGCTCCTGCCAGAAAGCTCCCAGCGAGGCTGGGAGAGGTTGGCATTTGGACTGTGTGTACACCGTCACTGCCATCAAGTTGTGCTTATGAAATACCACACACATAATTCTGAACTGAGCCAAGCACACAGATCGCATCTGCTTTCTTCAAGGGACTTTTAATTGCCCTTGGTCTGATAGTCTGCTTAGACCAACCGTGGGTATATAAGCATGAAGCTGCTGCCAGCAGGCACACATTCTTATCAGCCTTACTACTGCAGAGTAAACCGAGGAAAACGTCAGACACGGGAGCAGGAGAGTAGCCAGGAAAGGGAGCAAGCTGCCAAAATCTCTGTCAGGACTCAGAATATATTTCTAATTTGATCTCCATGTTTTGATTGTAGAAAGGACAGGTAGAGCCTTTGGTTTTGTTCTAATTTTCATGATAAATGTCTTATAAACCTTGAGGCTCTCAGTGCATGCTAGAAGTGGCATGAAGCACTTCCTTCATTCCTCCAGCTAAGGGAATACCTATTTTCATGAATCGTCCCTCCTAACATGTGCGTCTGCTGTCCTCCATAGTCATAGATAATTTATCTAAAGAACCCCAGTCACCACTGTGGATACTAGAAAATTCAGTCCTAACTCTATGTTGTCCCAAGTAGACAAATCTTTGGTTACTATATAGAAGCAACAGCCAGAACACTGACTGAATTTCTTAGTTTTCATTAAATATTTTAACATTTAAAGCCACACTTTCAAGTTAGAGGAAGTATTAATTTGCAAATTAAAAAAAAAAGTACCATGTTGTTGGACATGGAAGCACATGTCTGTGATCTTTCCACTTGAAACAAAGGTCTGGGATCAGGAATTGGAGTCAAGCCTTGGCTATGTAGTTAGTGAGGTTTAGACTAGCCTTGGCTACTTGAGACCCTATCTCAATCCCTACAGCCTCTCCCCCAAAAAGTCTTCATTTCTATATGGAAAACTCTGTATAGCCTGTGAAGAAGGCGTTTGATTTATCCACTCCATTGTCTATCACTGTCTAACATTAAACAATACAAAGTAGTAAATTGAGAAAAGGGAGAACATGTAAATTATACAGTCCACACTTCTACATTCCAAAACTGTGTGTAACTTTGAAAAGTAAATGTATCTAGGTTGTATCCGCTAAATTCTATAACCTATAAAAACATAGAAAGAAAATGTATGCTGTATACCCGAGAGTGAGAAACTTCAGAACATTCTTATGTCTGTCGCCTCCAAGGTCACTTTAGGAATATATTTTAGTATTGTGAAGATTTTACATAGCAACCCTGTACTGAATGTGAGTTGATCCTTCCTGAAAATGTCATAAATTACTATTTGATACATAAAACTAAGTATACTGAGATAATTTAATTATAAGAAAAATTGGTAGTATTCTTTAAAAGGCAGTAGGAATATATACTCTCAGTCAGGATAGCCAGGTAATAGGAACACTTCCTGACTGTTTTGATAACTGAGATATAGAATGTCTTAATAATAGTGTCTCTCAGGAGTATAGTGTGTCATCATAGATGGTATCTTATTACAGACAAGTGGATTTTATTTTATGGGAATGTTTTGCATGTTATTCTGAGAACATTGGTTATCTCTCATTCACAAAGATATTATTAACTATAACGCAACAAAGAGAAAAAAATTCTTGGCAATCAGTCCTTGTAACAGGTATTCAGAATTGTAACCTTAAATGTTGCAAGACTGAAAACCAAATTTAAAAAATCTACTTCTAAATGAAAAAAAATATATACGTTAAACAAATTAAGTTCTGAAATATCCCAGAAGGACTGATGCCTGAGAATCAGGCCATTTATTCCTCCTAAGATTTTATTTTTAATGTGCATGAATGTTTTTCTCTCTGTGTGTGTGTTTGTGTGTGTGTGTTTCTATGTACCATATATGTATCATGCTTGCAGAGGCCAGAATATGGCATTCGATCTGCTTGGACTGGATTACAAATAGTTATGAGATGCCATGTGTGTGCTGGAAATCAAACTTGGGTCCTTAGCAAGAGGAGCAAGTGCTCTTAACTGCTGACTGGTCTCTCTAGGCCACTTCCTGAGATTTTAAACAGCTGATATAAGAATAACTTATCTAGACTTTCCTGGCTTCTAGAAGCCAGGGAAGCAAGTAGAAGGTGCTGGGTGACTGTACTCCCTGAGACTCCTCCCACACTCTGTGCCTTTTTGATCCTACTGACCTCCAGGGAAAGGATGAAGTCCACAGATGGAGCTCATTAAAGCTTGGCCATGATTCTTTCTGCAGTGCCTCCATGTGACTCCTTGGCGCCAAGTCTGGTCTATTCCTCAGCGCTGCTTGGCAAAGGATGTGGAGAAATGACTAGAACCTTCCATTGAAAGGTTTATTTCTTCATTTAAATGTAGCTCTGAAATAAATTTTAGGGCCAGGTGCTATTAAATTTATAATTCTTCTTGGGGAAGTTTAAACTAACACAGATTTATGGAACAATTTAAGTCACAAATTCAATTCAAAATATAAAGATTAAAAGCATATATGTTGTTATATAACTTTTTGTCCATTTTAAGATATACTTTATAAAACTGTTGCCTTTGAATGATTGCTGGTCGAACTACTTAAATTTAATTGTAGTTCTAGAAACAGTGGGCTTTATTAACTTGGAATGAAATGCATGTCTTGGTTTCATTAGTAGTTTCTACAGTTTCTTCCAGTTCTTAATTTTATTATCCTGAATTAAAAGCCTCAGTAGTATATTATTAATCAAAATAAAATAATCTCTCCAAGTGATTTCCATCTTGATTTTTCCTCGTTCACATTACTAGAAAGAAAAATTACATATTCTTCTTCAAGAAGAGTTTGAGTTTGAGTAATGTAATTATATCAATTTTAAAAAAAAAAAAAGCCCATTGAAGAATGCTTAGCCATTATTGACTAAGGAAAATGTCAGCTCCAGCACGTTTTCTTGTTCCATGAACAGTGGTTACAGGAAGGGTCTGTTACATTTTCATTTCTGCAAAAGAGTTGTGGTGCTTCACCTGGATTCCACATAGGGTCGATGGTGTAGTGAGGATTGATCTTCTACTTCTCCTGTATTGATCAGTGAGAGTTGGTTGTATAGGAACCTTATCTTTGTCGAGCAACTTGGCTATGATTCAAAACGCTCCTCAATGTCTAAGGCTCATTAAAAACCACTGTGTACGGTATGTAAAGAACGTAACTACTGATGCAGAGAAGCATATTGCACTCCTTAAGACACCGTCTTCTTTGGTGCTTCCATGGTAGTGACCTACAGATGTTCACTGTGGCAGTGACTACCTGGTGTACGAACTATCAGTTAGACACCTAAAGTAAATGAATCCAGCCAGATATAACTTACACAGCAATAAAGTTGATTTTTTTAAAAAAACAATAGTTATTCTTCAGATGTTTCTGGACAAATAGAGAAGCTGAGTGACTTTCGGTTTTGTCTTAGAAATAAATCCTAATACTTGGGGGAAATCTTAAAAACCCATGTTTCTGCCTTTTCTGGTGGGAAGGGGAAATTAAGTTATTATTCCTTTTAGTTTCCACCCTGCAGTGAGATGAAGTAATATGAAGAAAGTGATTTGACCTTTTCAGAGCTCAGCTATTGAGAAACAGATGAAATCTTCCGGAGAAGCTGTGCTTACAAAGAATCACCCAACATTTCGGAGGCTTTTATAAACTCCCCTTTTAAAGTGCATCTGCTGATTGTATGTAGTTGAAGATCGCATGCATGTCCATGCCAAGTGCCTGTTGTTAATCCGTGAGATTAAGGATCGTTCTGGCCTTGCTGTCCCCAGTGCATAGTTTACCAGGAGATTCATCACTTGATGTTGTATTGCCAAAACGGTCCCCACCCTGGGATTCTCCTCTTCAACTTTCTTTCTCCTTCTCCATCTCATTTCCCTGATTCCTCTGTGTCTGTTCTCTCTTCTTCCAGTCCCCCCTCATGTTCTGACCTACCTCTCCACCTGATGCAGGATATTTGATCAGACTGTAAACTGAAGATTGTCCTGTTTACTGGAAAAAACCTGTTTCTAGTTGTGCGGCTCAGCCTTAGCACACACCTGTAGTCCCTCTGGCTGGAATACAGACACACCCTTAGTACACACCTATAATCCCAAACAATGAAGGAAAAGTTAGCTTGTAGAAGGAAGCTATATGTTTTAAAGTGATGTCTAATTAAGGGTCAGACAAAGTGAGGAGTCAGAGAAAGACTTGACAGAATAGGACATGCTCAACTCTCATGAGAACTGAGAGAAAAGAGAGGCTCCTTAATAGAGAAAAGACAGAGATAGTTTTACCGGGAGATTGTTTTTTACAGAGACAGGTTGCAGACAGAGAACAACGTAGACACAGGTGAAGACAGAATGAGCCAGAGAATGAGAAGGAGCCGGGAGATTAGAACAAATTGCCAAAGTTAGTTTGAGGCCAAGCAGAGCAATTCACTGGAGGCCTAGAAAGAAGCCAGACTGAATCAGTCAGCTTGGAGAGGAGTTTGAGCCAGAACAGCTGAGTTAAACCAGCCAACAGAGTTCAGATAGAACTAGAAAGGGTGAGCTTTTTCAGCAGTAAGTCTCAGAGGCTAAAAACATTCTAAGTCTAGATAACATTAAACAGAGGCTAGAAGCTTCCAGGACTAGGCCTAGGTTACCAGAGGCAATAATGAGAGCAGAACAGAAGTTACTCTTACATCCTCCTCGCTTTTCTTTATTTCACAGGATTTCACTTTGTAGCCAAGGCTGGCCCAGAACTCACTCCATAGACCAGGCTAGCCTCCAACTCACAGAGCTCCATTTGTCTCTGCCTCCTGAGTACTGGGATTAAAGTGGGCACCACCAAGCCTGGCTCTTTCCTTCCTCTGTATCTTAAGCTTTCAGCCTCTTAATGGTTAATTTGTGTTATCAGCTTGGGTTAGAATCATCCACCCTTTGTTTCCTGTTGTCATAATTACGTCCCCTCCTGAATTGTATCGTGCTAGTTATGTTCAGTATGCCACAGTTGCTCCTGGTTCATTCCATGTTAGGCCAGAAAGAACTAAATAATGCAGCTTGATTAATGCCTCAGTTTCCCCCTTTTCCTTTCACTTTCATTTTCTGTGGGTTTGTTGTTTATTAACCTTCCAGGACCTTTTGGGGGATCCTCTGATGCCGGCCATCTTGGCAGGACCATTTTCACCATGGACCCAATGCTTTATTAAAGTCCTAGTCCCTACCTCCCTGAAGGGTTCTCATCAAAGCCATTCTGAACTTAGGAGTCCACACTGAGTGCCAGTGGGTCACTTGGCATGGCCTCAGTGGTAAGTATTTATAGTTATTATTGGATGTAACATGTTCTGCCTCCTGAACTGGGAGTGGGTAGCCTGTCCCTTGCTGTCCTTCTCAGGAAACTTCTCTCCACAGTGGCCCAGTGCATGATGCTACAGTGCTACACAGCATGCTTGTACTTCGCCTTTTTGGTGTGATTAACACTAACTCAATAAGTGGCCCTCCTAACTGATTGCTATCTTTTCACAGAATAACGATGGCAGTATTGACTTCCGAGAGTATGTGATCGGCCTGGCTGTCTTGTGCAACCCCGCCAACACAGAAGAGATCATTCAGGTGGCATTTAAGGTACTGCCAAGCCCACTGACCACATCTCAGTCAGCCTTGCAAATATGTGTTGACTCTAACTCCATTATTTGGAAAGATCAGTGAATCTGTCCCCCGAGTTTATAGATCTGCTGTGACATGTTTGGAAGGGTAATGCGATTAAGTCAATTGCTACTGAGAATAAAGAAAACACGAGCATCCATTTCAACAAAAATGGAAGCAGCTGAGGTACGAGCGTCCAGGCTGAAGAACAGGTCATTTAACAGGTTAATGTTACTTCTTTTCAGCTCTCTTTTGAAGCCCTGGAGTAAGATTTATAAATAAAATACCACTCCTTGCCCCTTATCCTAATCCATCTAGAATGTTCTGATCTGTCCTTAATTTTGCATCTGTCAGATGGTTTAAGTGGCATTTTGGTGTTGGAGTTTATTTTGTGTGGTGACGTCAGGCCAACATCATCATACATGTCCCAAGTTTCTACCCTTCCTATCTTATTGTAGTGTTCAACATGTTTTCAGTATAGTGCAGGGATCTAAATTAGGAGAAAAAAAAATCTCTCTCATCTCCAGAAAAGCTTGAGGAAAATGTGTATTGTGAAGATGCAGACTGCACATGCCCCTCATACACTACACGCTATATGCCAAAGTGAATGCCTTTTTAAGAGTGGAGATGCTTCACTTGCTTGCATTTCACTGTGGCCTTTCCTTTGAGTTCTTAGTCTGTGAGGTCATCTCGCAACTGAAGTCATCTCCCAACTGGTCTTGCCAGGCTGGGTTCATTGATTATACAGTAAAAGCCTCACTTTCTGTGTAGCATGAAAACCAGTGACCTCTCCAGCCTTGTCCTCTTCTCTCTCCCTGGCTTTCTCTAAGATACAGATCACACTGCAGCTCCAACAAGCCTTTCGCCATCTCTATTATCTAGAAAAACTGTGTGATCAAGACTCCTTTTTCATGTTTTAAGGCACCAGAGATGGACCCTTGGGACTCCATGTGTGCTATTATTGTTGGAGGAATCCCACTGAGCTCTTTCTATTGCAGATTGCTTTAAACTGAGAAAACAGGACATAAAGAATCCCAATGATTGGAACCCAGAAGATGGGCATGATGCAGGGGCTAGACACTTTTCCAAAGTTCCAAATCTTCAGCTTAGACTTACTCATCAAAAAACCTAAAATGACACAGAGAGCTAACTTAGTCCAATCCAGACATCTCTGTTTCTGTTTTGGAATCATATGTGTAATTACATGTTTAGCTGAGCAAATAGTCACCCTTAGTTTGACAATGAAAGACCCAATAGAAAAGTTGGACCTTAATCACTGTAATTACTGTTTTTAAAGAAGTCATGAAAATCGTGACCAGCCTAGACCTTGGTTTGAAGATGGAAGAGGGAAGAAAGGAAAACTTATATCTAAAATTAGCTCAATTTTCTCCCTATGGCAAGAGTCATGCTGTACATTGATTTTTATTTATCTATCTCTTTATTTCTCTATTTACTTACATTTTTAACTGAGACAAGGTCTCACTCTGTAGCCCAGGCTGGCTCAAACTTGGAGTACTTCTATCTCAGTCCCTTGAATGTTGGGATTACAGGTACAGACCGCTATGCCCAGCTTACGCTGGTAATCTTAAACTGCCTTTTAAATATGTTTTATGTTTTGGGAATATTTTAACTTTTTTCTTTTCATTTGGTAATATGCTTTGATAGTATATATGACCCTGCCACCTCTTTTGCTGTGGTGTGCACATTACAGCTAACTCCATATCTTTTATTTCCTCTTTACATAGAACTATGCAGGTAGAATAATAGAGGGTTTTAGTGGCAAGTAGTGGAATCAGCTTTGGCTGATTGGCAAAATTATTAGTAGCTATGAGACCAGGGAGGAAGCCAAGGAGACTGTGCTCATTCCGCCCAGCCCAGAGGTCCTGGCTATTGGAATGTCCTATACTCTTCCTTAAGCCCTACAGTTAAAGTGAGAGAGCAGTTCATAATTTATATCCAGGGTGGTCTGAAAGGTTTTGGGCATCAGGCTTAACAGGAGGTACAGGATCGTTTAATTGGGGGTCCTAGAGTGTTTTATATGATGGGAAATATCATTTCCCCAAGGAAACTGGGTGTCAAGTCTGCCAGGGTCCAGACTGGGATTTGTCATAGATCTGTGAATTAGCCAGCAGAGATGAATTGGGAGTGCTTAGTAAGGGAGGGAAATCAAGGAGAAGGGTCTAGGGTAGCTGTGGCCAAGAAGCAATATAGAAGGACAGCCCAGGATGGACCTTGTGAAGAGATAAAATAAGGAAGTGAGACCAGCAGCTGTGCCAAGCCTTTAGACTGTTAGGTGGCTTGGGGAGAGTCATTAAAGGCTGGAAGGCTGGAGGAAAGTTACAGCCAGTGGAGAGTCAGCACCTCTGAGTCCTGGCCATTACTGTTTGAAGTCCAAGATACATAAGGAGCCTATGGTCTATATCTTCACTCCACCCCTCCCCCAGTTAAAAGCTTAACACGGGAAATGGGCTATACACACACACACACACACACACACACACACACACACACACACCAGTTAAAAACTTAATACAGGAAATGGGCCAGAAGACTGTTTTCCCATCCTAGGGTAACAAATCCCAATTTTGCACTATGGAATTTTTCGCTCACCAACTTTGAGTATTCATTTATACTTCCTTCCATGATTATCAGACCTTCCCAATGCCTTTTTTTTTCTATGACTCTGATCTAATGTTTGGTGTAGATATTTCAACCTCTGGGGCTTTCAGTACTGACCACTAACGTTTGAATGCTAGCTCTGCCACTTGCAGGCTGTGTGGTCTGGGGCAGAACTAGCTACCCTCAATGGACCTCAGCTGCCACATGTCCAGGAGAGGGCTAACGGTGGCACCTGTTGGTATAGTACTGTCAAGAGCGTTAAGGATTAGTACATGAAAAGGGAACTGAATACCACTGATCCGTACCTGTAAAGAATGAGTTCTAATTAAAAGTTCTTAATACCCCAGAGAAGATTTCGATTACTTGTTATCCATCATTTCTTTACTCTTTTTAACGCTGCCCAACTTCTTACCTCCCCAGTCCATGGCTTTTTTTCTACCTGTAAATATAGTAACCACCTTTCATGCCTGCCTTGGTTCACTGCCTCCCAACCTTGATTCTGTAAGCTCTTCTCAATGCCCATGCCACTTGTAGCTCTGCCGCTTGTCTGCCCTCTGATTCTCATTACCACCTCCCTCCCTTTTGGTTCTTGAAAGCTTCTCTTTCCTAATTACCAAATCTAGCAACCATTTTGTTCTTCTTGGTTTTCCCCATGACTTTGTAGTCTGGTGCCTGTCACCACTGTCAAGGCTCATTTTCTGTTATTAAATCCTCTGTTAGCTTTTGAAGACATATATTCATCTATCTGCTCCTGAGTCTCGATTCCTCTTCTGCCCACACATCTCAGTGGTGGCTGTTCAGGGCTGTGCCTTTACTCCATTTCTTCTCACCAGATACACTGCGCAGACGTGTGCTTTTGGTTCTTTCCTGCATCTCTACCTGGAGCCTCATCAGCCTCTTGAGTGTGTAGCTGATTTAGTTTTTCTTACTCTTGGCACTTTTAACTCAGATTTAATTTTCTAGGTCCAATTCTTGGTCTCATCTGGCAGTAATTCTTATGACTGTTTTCCTCAGTTACCCAACTGGAAAACTTCAGCTCTTTGGCTCCTCCATTGCTACAAAACATTTCTGCAAATCCTGCTTATAAAGTCTACCCTTCCTGTCCAACTTGTTCACCGTAGACTCGCTTAGTGCTCTTGCTTGTAATCTTAGCAGTCTCCTGTCCCCCCCACCCTGTCTCACACACTCTGCTTCATAATACATGTGATCACACCCCTCCCGCTGCCAGTATTAGGTGGAGCCATATGCACCCACCATGATCTGGTTCTGACTTCGCCAACGTAATTCCCAGGGATTCACCTGCCATTCCTTTTATCTTGTGAGAATATCTCTCTACACCATGAGAGCCAACCATAATGACAGCTTCTTTGAAAAGCCTTTGTAGACTTCTCTGAGTAAGATTCGTCATGTTCCTCCTGGGCTCCCATATCTTTTAGTATGTACTATTAGCTTGGCCTCTATTCTAGTCCTGTCTCTTTCCTCAGCCAAACTGCTGTAATAAGTAAGTTGTTAAATCTTATATCTTATAAGAGTAACAGAGTGCATTCTCCCCTCCACTCTTTCCATACATATATATATATATACATATACACATATATGTATATATATACATTATATGTGCATACATACATAGTTATGTATCATACAATAACTGTTTCCACTATTAAAGACTTTACTTTCCAGTACAGTTCAATATCATATGCTTTAGGGCTCTACCTCTGTGTGTTCTTCTCCTTGCAGCTCTTTGATGTTGATGAGGATGGCTACATAACAGAGGAGGAGTTTTGCACCATTCTGCAGGCTTCTCTTGGAGTGCCTGACCTTAATGTTTCTGGTCTCTTCAGAGAAATTGCCCAAGGTGACTCTGTTTCCTATGGTGAGTAGGCAACCCCAATCCCCCTTTACTCAGAGAGCATCTAGGCTATGAATTGAGCATCAGATGAGCATGTTTTCCCTAGGCTAACTTTTTGGTAATAGCAGTGACGGCCCTGACAGTAATATTGTCATGGTGGTGATTGTAATAGCTAATTATTGAAGACTTACATGCTAGGTATTCTTTTCTGTTTTGTGTATATAATCTTCTGCAATCAGTATCCTGTGTTCTCACATCTGTGTTTGGTGAAAAACAAGGGACCTAAGTAATTTTCTTTTTTTCTTTTTTTTTTTTATTGGATGATTTATTTACATTTCCTATGTTGTCCCCTTACCCCATCCCCCACCACCCCCTCGGAACCCCCAATCCCCTCGCCCCTCCTCCTTCTTCTCTGTGGATGTAACCTCTATCTACCCCCCCCACTCCCACCTCCCCACCCTCAAAATTCCCACCCCCTGGGGCATCCAGCCTTCATGAGGTCAAGGTTCTCTTCTTCCACCTATGCCCAGCAGGGCCCTCCACTTTTACATATTCAGCTGAAGCCCTGGATCCCCCCCTAAGTGCTCCCAGGCTGGTGGTTTAGACCCTGGGAGCTGTGGTTGGTTGGTATTGTTGCTCTCCTCATGGTGCCGCAAATCCTTTCAGCTCCTTCAGTCTTCACTCTAACTCCTCTATTGAGAACCCCATGATCAGTTCAATGGCTAGTTGTGAGCATCTGCCTCTGAATATGTCTGACTCTTGAAGGCCTCTGAGGAGATATCCATATCAGGCTCTTATCAGCATGCACTTCCTGTCTTCCACATCAGCATCTACCTTTGGTGATTGCACATGGGATAGATACTCAGGTGGAGTGGTCTTGAGACGGCCCCTCCTTCAGTTTCTGTCCCTCACTTTGTCTCCATATTTGCTCCCTTGAGTATTTTGTTGCTCCTTCTAAGAAGGACCGAATCACCCTCACTTGGTCTTCCTTCTTTATGGGCTTCATGTGGCCTGTGAGTTGCATCTTGGGCATTTCAAGGTTCTAGGCTAATATCCAATAATCAGTGAGTGAATACCATGTGTGTTCTTTTGTGATTGGCTTACCTCACTCAGGATGATAATTTCTAGTTCCATCCATTTACCTAGGAACCTCTCGAATTCATTGTTTTTAATAGCTGAGTAATACTCCATTGTGTAAATATACCACATTTTTTGAATCCATTCCTCAGTTGAAGGACATCTGGGTTCTTTCCAGCTCCTGGCTATTATAAATAAGGCTGCTATGAACATAGTTGAGCATATGTCCTTATTATATGTTCGAGCATCTTCTGGGTATATGCCTAGGAGTGGTATAGCTGGATCCTCGGGTAATGCTATGTCCAATTTTCTGAGGAACCGCCAGACTGATTTCCAAAGTGGTTGCTAAGTAATTTTCTTAAGGTTGACCACCTGAAGATCCGCAGAACCAGGATCCAAATTCTAAGAGTCTGACTGTAGACCCTGTTCCATTGACTGCACCTCAGTGCCTTTCATATCTACCTTGTGTGTGACTAGGGTTCCCTGAGTGAGCTAGTCAACTGACAGTAGTAGTAGCCAAATAGTTTGCTGATATTTAATATAGTAGTTAATGTAAATGTGGAAAGCCTTTGTCTTTTTCATCCTGTCGCAATTCCCCATGAGGAAGTGATCGTCACAAAAGATGGCTTGTGATATAGATACAGACCCATCCATTAACTTCTCCTTCATCCTGTGGTTTAGATACAGACCCAAACATCATTAGCTTCTCCTTCATCCTGATGGCTTGAGATCATATATCAAAACAATGGTGGTGAATCACTTTCTTTATATTTCCCAGGGTAGTCTTTAAAATACATCTCTGTACAGAGGCCTAAATGATTGTTTCCTGCTGACTTTGATGTGGTCCTGGATGGCAGGCTGTCTTATCGTAAGCTTTCTGCTCTGGCTGGAGGAGTATTCTCTAACTACATAATTACATTGCCCTGACAGTATTCACAAAGCTCCAGCTTATGGATGCTCATAGGATGAGAAAAGCAGGCCAACTATTTCTTTTGCTCTGTGTTTAGTTACTGGTATTTTGGCTGCCCGTATTCTCTTTTAATTACATACAGAGGACCGTGAATCTATTCATTTTTTAAAAAGAAGCCTTCAAAAATTCCTGTGAACTAGATTTTCTTTGGTCATTTGCTCCTATAACACTCTCTATTATTCTAAACACCAATGGTTTTTAAAACTTAATTATTTTTATATTTGTTTATAAAATATATGAGTTTATGTGCATCTCATATACTCGGGAGCCCACAGAGGCCAGAAGAGGGCATCAGATCCTCAGGAACTGGTGTTGCAGATGGTTGTGAGCCAACATGCGGGTGTTGGGAACCACTGGAGACATCTCTGCAGTCCCCAAAGTACCAGATTGTGATGAAGTGTTTCATTGGAACATAATGATTTCAATTAGATTAAAATTGTTTGTAAATGGCCATACTTCATCAGCTTAAATCATGTTAGAGAATTATGTTACATTATTTTGTTGGTATGTTCATTTAGATTTATTTAATTTATGTGTATGAGTTGTTTACGTATGTGAATGTTTGTACACCGTGTACCCACAGCAGTCAGAGGAGGGCAGTGGAGTTCCTGGTACTGGAGTTATGGACAATTGTGAGCTTCTGTGTGGGTGCTGGGAGTCAAACCAAGGTCCTCTGCAAGAACAAACACTCTTAACCACAGAGCCATCTCTCCAGCCCCATATACAACTTTTGATCATACCCATGTATGATCATGTTCCCTCTCCAACTCCTTCCAGGCTCTCTCAGTACATCTTCCTTCCAATGTCACTTCCTCTTTTTCTGTAAATAACTCACTGAGCCCAGTTAGTGGTGCACATATGCACATGGATGTTGGGCCATCCACTGGGACATAGGCAATCTGCTGATCTGGTAGCCAGAACCAGTGGCCAGCCTTCTGATTTTTCAATTCAACCTTTCCCTTCCAGAATACCTAGAATCTCTCCCCTCCCCTAATCCTGTATAAGTCTAAATTATAAAATTTGAAAGGATTGAGATAGTTAAGTATTTTTGAAAAGTAAGTGTTGACGTGAGGTAAGAACATGATCGTTGAAATTGTTAGCATTCTTGGTTCTCCGTTAGTCAAATCAGTGGCCCAATTCTACTATAGTCACTTCTCAGTACTTCTAAAAAATGAGATACTGTTTGTTTGTTTTAAGACAGAGTCTTTACAATGTAGCACTAGCTGGCTTGGAAACCACCAAGATCCACCTGCTTATGTCTCTCAAGTGCTGGGATTAAAGGCATGCACTACCATGCCTGACACGCAGAAATAAGATGCATGTTAGTGTCACTGATAGTCCACCAAGAGCCTTAATCCTCTGAACAAAGCCTAAGTCTTAAAAGTATCGCCTTAGTTTAGTAAGTCACCTCTTGTGCTCCTGGGCCAGCCTTAGAAGTCACTTAGGTTTTTCTCATCACTGAAATAGGCTAAAGATGTGAAAGAAGCTTTAAAACGATGGACAGTACTGTATTTTGGAAACTCAAGTATATTGGAGATTTGAGGTTGAAATCCTCATTGATAAATCCATATCGTTAGCTCAGTTCCCAGAACTACAACACTGATATATAAAAGAGCCAGGACTCAGGGCTCTTGCAATATGATTATTAAATGTGCTTTCCTCACCATTATTGATTATAAATTGGGCTCAGTTTGTCAAGACTGCATCTTTCTTCATAAGAGTTAAGGGTTAGAATAACTGTAAAATCTAGCATAGAAAGTCCTGGATAACAGATTTACAAAGAAAAAAGAGAACAAAAGAAAATTTACAGATTTACAAAGAAAAAAAGAGAACAAAATCATCAGGAGATGAATGGAGCTTTTCCAGAGCCCCCAGCACCCCCTCATGGCCCTTCATGGCCACAGTCTCTTCCTTACTTGGAAAGGAATCTCTGCCTTGATTTATGTCATCATTTTGCCACAGGTTCTGTGTAAGGTTTTGAACCTTATGTAAATGAGCTCCTATAATCTCAGGTCTTATGTATCTTACATTTTCCATTCAGCTACATCGTCCCAAATTGGCCGGCATTGTTCCTTGGCTGGCATGGCGTTCCTTAAGCTCTGTGACGATGCTACATTGTATTCATGGCTCCTGTTGATCTGAGCCCCTTTCTTTTTTTTCCCCTAGTTTGAATGGCACTGCTTTGCCGTGAATCTTTTTCATACATGTCTCCCAGGTACAAGTTACAATATCCACAGGTTTGTGTACCTCAGAATAGAATTAGCGAGTCATAAAAATGTGTATCTTCAACTTGACTAAATGTTGGAAAAAGTCTTGCAGAGAAGCTGAACAACCTATATTCTCATCAGCAGCGTTCCAAGTTGAGAAACAGGGCTCTGCAGTGATTATGGGATTAAGATACTTTGTTAAGTTTCACCGTGCCAAAATAAATCCTAATATGTTGGTTTTTTTTCTCTTTCTTCTAGAGGAATTCAAAAGTTTCGCCCTAAAGCACCCAGAATATGCCAAGATATTTACAACATACTTAGACCTCCAGACATGCCATGTATTTTCATTGCCAGAAGAAGTCCAGACAGCTCCCTCTGTTGCTAGTAATAAAGTCAGTCCTGAGAGTCAAGAGGAAGGCACATCAGACAAAAAGGTTGACTGAGCCAGTGTTCCCAGTGAGGGAAGGCGACACGGGAAAGGTGTTTGTTGACCACGCTGTGAATGTGCTTATCAATTAATGCTGTTCACAATAGAAAGCTTTTTTACTAAAATGACATATTTTCTTCCTAAAATGTGTTTTTATTAACCTGTACCAAGTAAGTTCCTTTTGTCTTACATTGTGCTCTACTGGTTGTGTTGACTGATGATAAATGCTGTATATTTTTGATGAATTTTTCAGTTTAATTTTCATAATAAATAAATCCATCGGTCTTACTCTGTACTGGTCAGCATTAATCAACACCGTGTGTTTAGCAAGTACAAACAGTTTTCAGTCGTTTCACATGTACAAATGTATGTTTTCTTTAATTCCTTCCCTTCCTGGAAGCAAGGATGGGAATCTGAAAAACTCTGCAGAATTTCGTATTTCCGTCTTGACTGGCTCAAATTCCCATTTCAATTTCAGTTTCCTGGCTGATACTTTCTAAGTGCACACACTCCTCTGACATCTGGATAACAGGTTTCTTTAAAATGCCTGGTAAGGATAGCAGATCCTTTTCCACTCTCCATAGGATAGAGGAGACCGTGTTTTAAAGATGATTTCAGTGGGTCACAAGCTGGGAATTGCCTTATTGAGGGGAACAGTGATTGCCTAATGAGAAAATGAATTGTTTGCTACAGAGCTGAATTGAATTTAAGTTGGCTGGTTCCGAAGATAGCACTTTCCCAATAAACAAATCAAATTTGTTCTTTTTACATAATGGCCAAATTGGTGTATTTGACCATACAGTCCAAGAGAGAGCTTTGTCCTGTGAATTTTTCCTCTCAAACTTTTAAGAGTTTGTCAGAAATATCCACATGGAAAACAGAAGCTTTCAGCATGTCACGAAGAGCCAAGGAATCAAAAAGCTTAGTTTGTTAACATGTGGCCGTGTGTCTACCCTTAGGCAGGAATACCACCTAAGCTAAGCAAAAATGTCTTCAAATGATATTTTTATTGGGGTCCACGTCTGCATGCTCTTGATATCACTTAACATGTGAGGTCTTCAATAAAGAACTAATTTATTAAAAGATTGCATACAAATAACTGAGTCCTTTGGTACCAAATTCTTTGCTCTGGCTGGATTTCAGAATCAGTTAGACAGTCAGCCATAAGCTAGGGATTTTAAATTAAGTTTTGAGGCTCAGGAATCCCCTGAAAGTGTGGGAGACTATATTTAATCAAAAGCCATGACTTTAAACTACTTTCACACATGATGCAGGTGTGTTCTAAATACATACTGGGATAATTGAGCACCACAATTTTATCCTTAAGTATGTGTAATTATTTGCCTGTCACATGTCTTAGAAGCCTTTTAAAAAGGCATTAGATGAGCCAAAGCAGTTGCTTAATTAGTTACGCTAAGTACTGTTTACACTGGTGTGTGCTATACGCAGTGAATGCATTTACTCTGGTGAGCACAGAAAGTCCACATGACAATATGCATAATCCTGAGAGAGTAGCTTTAAGAATTAAAGGCTTTCTACGAGGCTCTCAAAAATGATCCCATAATTTCCTTGTTTTTATGCTTCCACTTCTGTTAGTGTGGTATTTCTATTTTATGATTTCATCAATGAATACATTTGCAGTGTAATACTTGACAATTACGAAGTTCTGTTTTTTTTTTCTGTTAGTATTTTGAATATATAAATTTGTGGTACTTAAGAAAGACCACAGTTTGAGTATGAGTTTGCCTAATTCTGAATATATTCATCGTTTTTTAATTGATCTTAGTATGGCCTACTGGAAAACTCATTACTCAAAGTAATGGTAGCTATTGGTTTTTAGATTTATTGATTTTTATGTTATGTCATATGAGTGTTTTGCCTGCGTGTGAATCTATGCATCCTGTGTGTGCAGTGTCCATGAAGGCCAAAGAGGACCCTGGAGTTCAAAATGGTTGCTAATCCTTGTGTGGGTGCTGAGACCAAACCTGGAGCCTCTGCTAGAGTAGCCAGTGTCTTACCCACTGAGCTATCTCTCCAGCCCCATGCAGTTATTTTTGAGGAGCTCAACTTGACTATCTGAATGCTTGGCCATTTCCCACAGAGCAGGGCTAGATTTTCCTGCCCTGACAACAATCTCTCTTAGGCTTTGGACCAATTACTTAGAGACTGAAGTATTTGCTTTATGTGTCAACTATCCTCTTCTGAGTGTGATAGTCAGTGGGGATAGCCCTAATGGATATGTTACATTTGCATCTGGATGTTTAATTCCAGCATTCAGGAGGCAGAGATAGGTGGATCTCTGAATTCCAGCTGACCCTAGTCTACAAAGCAAGTTCTTTCCTTCCACCATGTGCATTCTGGGGATTAAACTCAGGTCGTCAGGCTTGGCAGCAAGCACCTTTACTCAGTGAGCCATTCCACCAGCCCATCCCTAGTGGTGTTTAGCAGAAGAATGTCTCCCTTTTAGATTGTACGCATTCTTCTTCACTCTGCATAAAGCACAGCAGCGAAGATGCTTGGTTCTCAAGCTCAGGAACTTTTCTTCATCAAGTCATTTCAAATATGGGGTAGCTAATGAAGGCAATGTGTTTTAATAGAGAGGTGTGGGCTGTATGGGATACACAGGCCTTCTGCTATGAAAGTCCTTGGATGGTTGGCTTTTATATAGCAGTCATCAAAGCGGATAAAAAGATACTTGTAGACAGCACTTTCTAGGAAAGCAAACACATTTATGGCATGTTAGATGTTTTTCTTCTCTCTTCAGTTTCTTGTTTATTTGTTTGTTTGATTTTGTTTGTTAAATTGTTGTGATGTCTTAGAAGTAAACTGTCCTCCATGAATTTATGTGTCTGAACGGTGGGTCACAAGCTGGTGGTTCAGTTCTGAGGGGTGATGCAACCTTTGGGAGGTGGAACCTTGATGGAGGAGGCAGATGTTGGGAGGAGGTGTTTGGGTTACAGCCTGGTCCAGCTTCTTGTCCTCTCTGCATCTTGGTCCTCTGAAGTCAGAGCAAACAGCTGTCACATACTCTTAACACTGTGAAGCCGATGGCTACCATGACTTCCTGTGCATGGTGGACTGTGCCCTGTCATCATGAGCCAAAACAAACCCTTCTTCTGTAAGTTGCTACCAGTCACAGTGAAGAGGAAAGCTAACTAGTCATTTTCTCAGTGTGTTACATCATTGCTGTGGTATGGCAGCAGAAGGGAAGAAGCCCCTCCAACATTCCTGGTATGTCTAATGTACACATCACAGATTGTGGTACATAGGCTAATTGCCTGAAGGGCTTTGGTCTTTTTCATCCCAGCTGATGTTCTTCTTGTTGCTATGTGATCATCGCTTCCCTGGGTGATATTTCAGGTGTCTTGGTGGGAACCACATGTCTAGCAGGCTGCGTCCTTTGCAACATTGTACCCAGCTTGCTGTTTTTTTGTAATACACTAAGGGAATGATTTTTCTTCAAGTTATTATAAAAGAATCTGTACACACAAGGAAAGGATAGAGGTGGGGGATAATAAATACGATCTCTCTGACTTCCATCATTCTCAATTAATTAATACCAATATTTGAATATATGGCATATTTTGTCACTTTTCGGCTAAATATCCTTTCATCTTCAAAGTAACAAATGCAGTGGTTTTGACCCTACCTTTTCACTTACAGGGTAAGACTTTCTAATGTGATTAAAGTCCTCACTAAGAATAAACATTTTAATATTTAACCCAGCATTCCTTTGGAAACAGTACTGTACTGTGCATATTTATTCATAGTATGTGTGAGTTTGACTTTGGGGTTATTAAAAGCCTCCAGCTCACACGCCTTCCTGCAGTCCATCATTAGCAATGGTTAGCCAGTGACTGACACATTCTCAGTTCCAAAAAAAACTTCCAAAGTTTTTGTAATTATTCACATTTATTTTAAATATTTCATTACAGAAGAAGCTACTGTTCTAACTAATAGATTGGGATAATTTCAGTTATGTGAGGTCGTCAGCAGGTTAGGTATCTTTCTAGCTTATATAGATTATGATAGTTTCAATTATATGATGCAGTCAGCAGGTTAGGTATCTTTCTAGCTTACATAGATTTGATAGTTTCAATTATATGATGCGGTCAGGAAGTTCGTGTCTTTTAGATGTAAGTAGATTTCTTTTTTTAATTTTATTCCTTCCCTAATAAAAATACAGATGATGACTGGTATTATGTGTGATCCTAAGTGGCTCATTTGAACGCTCAGTGGAGCATGTGCATTCTGTCATTAGTTCCAGTGAACAGAAACGAGAACTTAGTCATTAAGTGATAAGGTGTACAATTAAGCCAAAATCTGCCAATTCCAGCAGTCATACTTTTAAGCCCCGTCCTGTCTGGCAGATTGAACAATTGCCATGTGTTTCCCTACTTGTAGGTTCTAGATATTGTACTGTGACTTAGTTCTTAAATTGTAAAGAGATAGAAGTGATTAAGAATGGTTCTGGGGCTCTTGGATCTTGGCTCCAAGATGACCGAAAAAAAGGAGAAACAATGGTTGTGCCAAAAAGGCCATGTGCAGCCAGTTCGCTGCACGAACTGCACCCAGTGCGTACCCAAGGATACAGCCATTAGGAAGCTCGTCATTCGGAACATAGTAGAAACCGCTGCGGTGAGGGACATTTCTGAAGCAACCGACATGTATGTACTTTCTAAGCTCTATGCCAAGCTGCATTCCTGCGTGAGCTGTGCCATTCATAGCAAGGTCATCAGGAATCGTTCTTGTGAAACCTGGAAGGACCAACCCTCCCACCACGATTCAGACCTGGGGTACTGCACCACGACCTCCACCAAAGCCCATGTAAAGAGGTGGTTTTGTAAGGGCAGGAGGAAAAACGCCTTGGAAAAATAAAACAAAAGTTATACTTTAAAAAGAAAAGAGTGGTTCTGAAACCTGAAGACATGACTGAGTACTCTCTAGGCTGCCAGCACCAACGTGTGACTAACCAGGTCGATCTCCAGTTTCAGGGGATCTGATGCCTTCTGGCCTCTGTGAGCATCAGGCACATACATTCATACATAAAAGAGAAATGAAGAAGGAAGGAAGGAAGGAAGGAAGGAAGGAAGGGAGGGAGGGAGGGAGGGAGGGAGGGAGGGAGGGAGGAAGGAAGGAAGGAAGGAAGGAAGGAAGGAAGGAAGGAAGGAGGAAATGCTCTGAACAGTGAACCATGGTTGAGATGCGTTAAAGATGGTTCTTAACAGTGAGCCGTGACTCAGATTGGGTCAGACAGATGAATTTAGGCTAGTGAGGGTAACACCCCTGTTCTTCCTTCCGGTTCCTGTACTTCAGAGGTGAGGTGGGCTGCAGGATGTTGCAGGACCACTTCCCTGTGGATAGTGCTGGAGCACGGGGTCTCTACCTCTCATCCTCTGCTGAGGTGCTGTTGCAGTCACTGAGGTGAAGAAGAGTGTGGAGAGGAACTGAGGTAAAGGCCTTCCTTCCAGCTGTTGTGGGATGTTATTTGTGCTCCCGGTGTTCACAGCATCCTGCGAATTCTGTTGCAGTGCAGGAAGCATGGTGATTCGTTCAAAGCACAAGACAGATATCACTTCTCCAGTTAAAGCATCTCAGAGGTCACTGGTTACAATGTGGGTAAACTAAAACCTCCAGCGTGGTACACAGAATCTTTATGAGTTAACTCCTCCTGCACTCTAGATCTCAGCTGCTCTCAGTCTTCTTTCTCACCAAATTCCTCTGGACTCAATTTCCTTCTTTCTTTCAAGCTGGATAAATCCAAGTCTGCCCTCGGAGTCTGCTCTCCTGCCTTCTTGGAGAGACTTTCCCCCAGATTTTCACACGGCTTTCTGTTCCTCAGGTTTTAAGAAGAGCTCCCCACAATCAGCTCATGTTTCATACAGCATCTGTTCTGGTTTATTCACGGGATTGTATGACCATCACCACAATCTAATTTTATAATAATCTGATTTGAAATCAAGTGTCGTATCATCACTTGGGAATTCCCTGTCATTAATCAAACAAAGCTATGGACTCTGTCTCAGCCTCATTCATTCCTGAAATTAGTTTCTTGTGTGCATCCTTACTGTCCACCATTTCTTGTGCTTAGGTTTTCCTGACACTTGATGTTTGCTGAAGAAATAATGGTAACATTTTCTTTGGTTTAGTGTTCCTCACATAAGTATAAAAGGAATCTTTACGACAAACACAAAACCCTGGAATTATCATCTCTAAACCTCCCATGAATGTTAAAACCAGAGAGGTTTTGCTTCTTGTTCAGAGTTACGTAACTATGAACACTGGGATAGGAATTCAAACCCAAGGCTGCCTGGCTCTCCATGAGGGGACTTTTAATTAAGACAATGTAATTTGAACCCATAAAACAGCCAAGGGATTATATGGCAGGCTGAAGCTTCCAGAAACATGGAAAGTAGATAATATGAGAACCTACCAGCCACAAAACCTCTAGGATGCTAAACATCTCAAGTATGAATGGAAATGCAGAGACGAGTGTGTGGTCCAGGAAGGGCAGTCCTCAGTGCCAAAACTGCAAAGAACCACAACCGAGGCTCTTCAAAGGGATGAGGGGTTACAGCTTTCCTGCGGACATGTGTTGTCCTCACTACTTAGGAGGATTCAGAGGCAAAAGGTAAGGGTTTTGCATAAGATGGCCATTTGGAACAGGCATCTCAGCAGTGAAGAGTATATTTGCTAAATTCTCAATATGAGAATGAATTAGAAAAAAATTCATCTTCTGGCCAAGAAAGACAATGAGGTTTTCTCAACCTGGTGCTAGGATACGGGGAGATAGCTGATAGCTTTATTTTCCATTTCAATTCTTTTAACTGTGCAGAGACTCATTTCTATATAAAATACTCTATAAAATGAGTATTTTATAATCTGTATGAGCCTTCCTCTCCCCCCTCCCCCTCTCCTACCTCTGTGTGTGTGTGTGTGTGTGTGTGTGTGTGTGTGTGTGTATGTCTTATAATGCCAGATATTGAAACTCAAGACTTTGAGTATACTAGGAAAGTACTTAACCATCCACACCTACAAAAGCTATAAGACAAAAGATATACACCAAGCTGCCCTAGAATTTGCAATCCTGCCTCTGTATTCGAAGTGCTGGGATGGCAGGGATTTGCCACTACACTGGGCCCCGTCTGTGTCCTTTAATTGGAGGATTTTCCGCTGACATTTAGTGCCATCAATTGACATTGCTGATTTTCATCTGTTTTTTCTACCTATTCTTTGAATTTCTCTTTTCTTAACCTTATTTCAGTCAATCAAATTTTACTTGTATCATTTTGATTTTTTTCCTTTTTGTTCCTTACTTTGATGTGTTTTATGTCTACTCCTGATACACACACACACACACAGACACACACACACACACACATACGACTTGATGCCCTTTAACACACAGTGCTTCCAACAGTGTGTCTTCACATAGTCTACCCCAAGAATTATCTGTGCATCTTAAAACCATCAAGTAACTCTTTTTACCATTTTTATTCTAAACAGTAAACTGCACTTAAGGGAAGGAATCTGAGAGGGAAAGAAAAGCTCTGTTGTATTTATCTCCTTATTTCCTTCCTATTTCTGGCATTTTTCTTTTCCTTTCTGTTTTTAAATTTGTTAATGTTTTATTTTGTTTTTTGTTATTCCACCTTTTCAACACTTTTCTTCTGAATGTTCTTGAACAATTTTCTGTTTCCCTGACTCTCCCTCTCTCCCTCTCTTTCTCCTCCCCTCCCCTCCTCCCTCCCTCCCTCTCACCTCTCCCTCTCTTGGTTTTTCTGGACAGGGTTTCTCTGTGTACCCCTGGCTGTCCTACAACTTGCTCTATAGACTAGGCTAGCCTGGAACTCACAGAGATTAGCCTGCCTCTGCTACCCAAGTGCTGGGATTAAAGGTGTGCACTACCACTGCTCAGCTCTTGAAAAATTCCTAAGCATAAGCTTTATGAAAATATTTTTTACAACTTTATTTGACCTAAATATGTTTCTGTCTTCATTTTTTGACGAACGTGTTTTTCTAGACAAATAATTGTATGTCACCCCTCCAACTCACCCCCTAACACACTTTAATAATTTAAGGGTCCCACTGCCATCTTCATCTTCTTGTTGGTTTCTGAGAAACAGTTGATAGCAATTTTCTTCACAGTCTTCCCCTATGCAAGGAATTCTTGTTTTTATTTTACTTTTGTGTATGAGAATTTTGTTTGCATGCGTGGCCATGTACCATGTATGTGCAGTACCTGTAGTGGCCAGAAGAGGGCAGTAGGTCATGTGGAACCGGAGTTACAGATGCTTGTGAGCTGTCATGAGAGTGTTGGGAATTGAACTGGGGTCCTATGGAAGGGCAGCCAGTGCTCTTAACCACTGAGCCATGTATTCCCACTGTAATGTATTCTTGTAGTATTGCTACTTGTAACAATGTTCTCTTATCGATTTTAGGAAATTTTATTATGGTTTACTTAGATCTGATCTTTCTGTCTTTGGGGGAAGAGTCATCTGTTCTGTATTACTTCCTTTATTTTTTGAGATTACAATATAATTATATCATTTCCCTATTCTCCTTCCTCCTCCCAAATTCTCCATACAGTCCTCCTTGTTCTTTTTCAAGTTCATACTTCTTTTCTTGCTCCTTTTCGTTAACTGTTGTTGGTATTGGTGGTGGTGGTGGTGGTGGTGTGTGTGTTCCTAAATGTATTAATACACCCTGCTTAGTCTGCATAATGTTATATATATGTACATGCTCTGCTTTTAGGGATGACCATTTGATATTAGACAAACAGTTGATATGCGCTTCTCTGGGGAAGACTGTCTCTCCCACTCTCAGTGTTTCTTACTTGCCTGTGGTTCTTTGTGTAGGACTGAAGCCCCTGACTTTCCCCATCCACTTTATTGTTGTCTGTTGTTTCCCTTGTTCAGCCCATGTTTAGACGGTCATGTTGGAGTTGGTATTTTGTTTGTTGAACTTTTCCCAATGTTTAAGCTTGTTGTGGTTTCCATCAAGTTCGTAAAACGAACTGCTAAGGGAAGTTCTGCAAAAATATTGGAAATAGTAAAAGAAGAAGTGTTGGGACATTGTGGGAAAAGAATGAATATGGTAAACGAAGAGACTAGTTTCTGAAGACCCTTGAGGTTTCTAAATGATGTTTGATAAGTGAAGTAGAAATGACTCTGTATGATTAGCTCTGAGAGTATCTAGGAGCAGTATTAAAGATGATCATGTTATAAATGTGTGAGAGTCAAGGCACACCAAAGAGGTAACACCTCTGGACCTAAACTGATAAAGTAACACCCAGGCAAGAAGGGAAGGGACCAACCCAGAGCAAAAGCTTAAAAAGCTGTAAGAGATAAACACTCTCAAGAAATCAAGATGGAATGAGAGAACTGTTCAAAAAGCCAGGGAAAAGAATAACCAAAAGCAGCGAATAACAAAAACAAAAGACAGATGAAAGTTATTAAGTAACCTTAATAACTGAATGGAATGTGAATACCTAAATGGGCTATTTATAAGGCAGAGATTGGTCAGTGGAATTTTAAATACTACAACTGTATACTGTCTGTAAGAAACTCGCTTCAAGCATAGACATTGTAGGCATTGTATTAAGGTTCTCCAAAGGTACAGAACAGATCTGAGAAGATGTGTGTATGTGTATGTTGTGTATGTATGTACAGAAGTATGTTCAGAGAGAAAGGATTTAAAGACTTCTAGAACAATTGTAGAGGCTGGAATATCCAAAATTGTCAATGTCTGTGGTAGGCTGGAAACCCAAGGAAGGCTTGATATTACAGCACAAACCCAAATACTGTTTGAAGGCAGAATTTTGTTTTCCCCAGAGAGTCTTAACCTGCTTTCCCTTATAGGCTTTAACTGAGTGCTGAGTATTACCTCTCATTTATTCAAAAATTGGGGAAGCTAGGGTTGGCCAGATGACTCTGCCAGTAGAGGCAACTCTACACAGACATCCTATTGCATAATCTCTCTCCTTCTACCCACCTCCCTCATGCCATTAAATAAAAGAAACAGGTTAGGGAAGAAAACTCTTCAAAGACCCATGAGACCACTGAGATGCAACTGAATTAAAGCGGCATTGGACCACAGTGATGCTCTAAGTCTTCTAGAATTAGTGTTGGTTCAGAACCAATGTCCAATAATTCACAAAGGCCTGCTACTACTACTACTTCTTCCTCTTCCTCTTTCCCCTCCTCTTCCTCCTCCTCTTCTCCTTCTCCTTCTCCTTCTCCTTCTCCTTCTCCTTCTCCTTCTCCTTCTCCTTCTTCTTCTTCTTCTTTTTCTTCTTCTTCTTCCTCTTCACAACACAGTACTTTACCATTCATTCCTTTTGAAGAAGGTTGTGAGAAGTTTTTATTTTAAAAATTGGCAATGTGTCAAAGTTCAGAGGTCAAATGTCACCTTCCCATCAGACTCTACCCATTTGTTCTCATTAGATTGCTTTATTTATATATTTGTTTTATGTATATCTGTCTGTATGGGTTTACATGCACCACGTGCATTTAGGAGTCCTCAGAGGCCAGAAGAGGACATTGGTCCCATGGAACTAGAGTTACACAATTGCAAGTTACCATGTGGGTTCTGGGAACAAAACCTGGCTTATCTACAAGAGCAAGTGCCCTTTGCCACTGAGCCATTTCTCCAGACTCCTTCCCACCTCCGTTAAAACTTTTAAGACTCATTCCTTCCTAATTAGTTTCTTGACTTTTATCAGATTATCTATCAGGGCAAAAGCTCACCCTGTGTTTTGTCCAGCTAGCTACAGGATGAGAGCCTGATATTTCATATAAATCAAAGTGTCTCAAAAGAATGGCCCCTTTTCTCCAAACTTCTGCAAGGCTGACTACTAATTAGAATTTCAATAATGTGTGTGTGTGTTGTGTGTGTGTGTGGGGGGGGTTGCACTGTTGTAAGTCCGGACCAGATGATACTGGGACATCTCTACCTTCTTAAAAGCCATTTATTGCCCTCCTCCATAGAGAAGTTGACATCGTTGAAACAAATAGGTAAATCCATTGAATGTAGGAACAGACAGACCTCTGATTTCTAATCAACCAGTGAGCTAAGGATGTTACCACATAGCATCTGGGGCCTATAGCACCTGTTCTTTCTTGTTTTAACCTGCCTTATGTGTTTCCAGTGTGCATTTGGAGAGTGCCTTGATGGACGGCATTTTTCTTGTTCTGTTTTCATAAAGCTTTATGAAACTCTTACCATATTGCAACATGGACTCTGGTATAACCTGAATCTGCATTCCTAGAACATGGTCACTCAAACTTGAAGAGATTTCTTTGCCTATGGTCCCTTTGAGAGGCCACCACGTTCTGCAGGTCATGGCTCACTCTTCTGTCTTTGAAGATTGCAAAGATAACCAAGTTGTTTCCCCTTCATTTCATTCTAAACCCTGGGCCTGCATTTCTGCTTTCCAGAGTTCACAAAGGAAATCTGGGACTGTATGATTGATTACCAACTTGGATTACATCTGTAACCTTAGATGGCTTTGAGGTTCAGGGTAGCATATTCATGGGTTCAAAAATAGGAAAGGACTATTTAGAAGGCCAATGGTCTGCCTATGTTCTTCAGAAGTAAACATCACAGTACAGAACCTGTGTTAGTCAGCTTTTCATTACTATATCAAAATACCATGAAAATGAACTTTAAAAAAGGAAAGGTTAATTTGGTTCACAGTTTTGAAGGTTCCAGAAACTGGCTAGACAATCCCAGCCCTTTTTCAGCCTGTGGCAAGGCAGTAAGATCATGGTGAAGAGTGCTTTGTGTTGGAGCAAGCTAATTCATGGCAGACAGGAAGTGAGAAGGAGGAAGAAGGTAGGGTTCCAGTACCTCTTTCCAGAGCATTCCTGTAATGATGTAATGTCTGTCCACTGGGCCTTGCCAGTTAAATCTGATACTTCCCAATTGCTTCATGGACTAGGGACAAAGCTTTAACACATCGGGCTTTGGGAAATACTTATCCAAGCCATAGCAATCACAATAGATTAAATGAGACATTCACAGAACTCTTCCTTTCCCTATAATAAATGTCTCAGAAGAGAGAAGAACTTCCTTCACTTGGTTATGTACCAGAAACCTCAAGAAAATACACACATATGAAGGCAGTCCTCTAAAACCAGGAAGGAGATAAGAATCTACTCTCCTGATTCCTATGATTCCTTGTCACCACTGGAATGGAAGTTGTATCGAGCACATGGAGAAAAGAAAAACCAGACACAGGAAAAGAAAAATAAAACACATAAAATTTAACAGTCTACAGATTGATTAGTACAGTTAACAAGAGCACTATGCTGAGCCAGGCATGCTCATGACTATAATCCAGCCACTCAGGGGACTTAAAGCAGGAGGATCATTACAAGTTTGTGAGTTCAAGGTCAACCTGGGCCAGAGAAATTAAGACTCTTGTTTCAAAAACAGAACAAAATAAACAAGATTAATACCCATCATCTGTGCTTTCATGAGCTATCACTTACTGACTGTTAAATGAAATGCTTTAAAAGAAGCATGTGTGAGAATAATCTAAAATAAATTTACAAGAACTTCATGGAGGAAATTCTGAAAACATTATTGGAATACACTCAATAAAGACAAGGAAAACTAAGAAGACATAATTAAATTTATAGGCTGACTTCATGGGCTAACCATGAAGGTCTCCCTCAATAGCTCATAAATTCCAAGCAATAACAGAGAAACTCCCTCTGTGGTAGGTGAATGCTTGTGTGTTTAGAGACAGAGCTGATAAGCACAGACTAGGAAGGTAGCTGTAGAGTACATGTGTGCTTGCAGGGCGGAGGGTACAAACTGCAAAGTAGAGCCCAGAAAAGGCCATGTTTGATGCAGGGGACTTATCATATCATGGATGAAACCTAAAATAGTGACACATGTGTCATAGCAATGCAAGTTGAAAGAGTGCAAGCTAAAACCAAGGGAGTAGCCATGAGCTGGAAGACCGGCTTCTACTTCCCTCACCCTACCTTCCTCCATTTAAAGTCTTCTAACAAATATTTGTTAGGCACATTGTGTACTACCAGGGTAGATGCCAGGGACACAGTGGTGAACAGGACAAACAGTCTCGATCTTCATAGGACACATTTTCAAATGAAAACATATCAGGCATCCCTGATCTGGAACTTTGAAAACCTTTTTGAGCCATGTCCATGATAACCCAAGTGGAAAAGTTCACACCTGACCTCAGGAGAGGGTCATGGTGAAACTGCAGGAGCACTAAAAATATTTCTTCTAAAGTATCTTCAGGGGGGCAACAAGGTGGGCAAAAGGTGCTTGTGGCTCAGCCTGATGACTTGAGTTCTATCCCCGGAGGCTACATGGTGGAAGTCGAGAATCGTCTCTGCAAATTGTCTTCTAACCTCCACAAGTACATGGTGTCCTGTGTATGCATGTGCACACTCACACAATAAATAAGTAAATGTAAAAAATATCATGGACTGTAAATGCATCTGTTGTTTAGACTTGAGCTTGTGAACTGAAATCCTGGTGAACGGAGCCACACCTGTGGTAAAGATTCTCCTGGATCAGTTGATGAATTACAACTTCCATGGCTATGGAAATCTGGAACCCTGTGTGTCAGGAGCCAACTTATCTTGGCTATCCTTAGACTCCTTAAAAGGCATCCCTTGCCAAGTTCTGTATTCGACCTAATGCTTTTGTGATGGTCTAGCTGTGATTTCTTGGTGAGTAGTAGACTTCTATGTACAATAGTCCTCTGTGGTTTTGAGCTGTCAGCAACTCAAAAGCTAAGGACATTATCAAATAACAACTGAGGCCTGTGTAGAATTTCTCTGCTTCACTGTTCCCAACCTACCTGATAGCTCCACCAAGATACTCTTGGAAGTTCCTTGAGTTGGAAATGTCTTTGCTATGCTATGTTACTATGAAACCATCATGAAACTGTTACCGTGTTGGGACATGAAAATTAGAGTAACTTAAACCTAAGTTCCTGGGCCATAGGTACTCATATTCGATGCTAAAGGACCTCTAAGCATATCTTCGATGAGTTATACAAAACAAAATCAGATATGAGACTTCGTACGGTGACAGAGGTGTGATTGAGATCCAGGGTGAAATCTTGCAAGGCAGCTCAAAGAGTAGCTATGAACCAGAAGACAAGAGTCTATTTCAATTTTCCTACCTTTCTTCATTTAGAGCAGTACTTCTCAACTTTCCTAATGCTGCAACCCTTTATTACATATGTCATAATGTAGCTGATATGCAGGATATCTGATGTGTGGCCTCTGTGAAAGGGTCATTCGATTCCCAGATGGTCACTATCAATAGATTGAGAATGACTGATTCAAAGTCTTTTAATCTAGGACCAAAGAGAACTAACTGTGCCTTAGCACCATGAGGAAGATCTATCTCTCTGCTTAGTGGGACAGGGAGAATGGGCAGAAAATAAGCAATATGTGGAGGATGGACTGTTTCTTCAGGTGAAACAAATATTCTGGAAAAACCAAGTGTTGTTTTTCATGAAGTCTGTTCTAGTTTATATGCATGTTGCTGTAATAAATGCCACAGCCAAAGGTAAGCTGGGGATGAAAGGTTTTATTTCATATTGTATTTCCAGGCTAAGATTCATCTTTGAGGGACGTCAGGCAGAAACTCAAGGCAGGAACCTGGAAGCAGGAACAGAAGATGAAGTCATTGAGGAATGCTTCTCCTCCTCCTCCTCCTCCTCCTCCTCCTCCTCCTCCTCCTCCTCTTCCTCCTCCTCCTCCTTCTTCTTCCTCCTCCTCCTCTTCCTCTTCTTCCTCCTCTTCTCTGCCTCTTTCTGTCTCACTCCACTGAGAAAGTCATACGATAAACTCACAAAAGGTTTTTAGACTTCTAGGACTATGTCATTTGCTTTGTTAGTGTTTCAAGCTAGAATTTGGTAGAAAAATAATTAAGCAGAAAATACAGAAACAAAAATCTTTCCCCTTGATGTAATTGTTTAATTTAACAAAAAGAAAAGGAAAAGCCGCTAATGTCTTTTTAAGTGGTAAACACAGGCCTTGTAAACAGCAGCATGTGGAAGGCTGAGATCGCAGCTTGCTGTAGGTAATTCCTTTCAGGTTCACAGGCTGGAGGAAAACTAGTGATTAGTCAAATGTCAAGAGAAATGGGCAGGAGAAACCATAGAAGACTAAAATAACTTCCTGGCAGAGCTAATTTCTTTGAAGTTGCAGTCTGAACACCCTCCTTTGGATCTAAAGTTTTCCCCAAACACCTGGTACTGCTTGGCAGGTCAGGGGACATTTAGGAAGTGTGGCCTAGTGGATGGAGGCTGACTTTTTGGAAGATAATTTGAAAGACATATTGGGTCCCCTCCCACCCACCTCACTTTCGGCTGCTATGGGGCAAGTTTAGGTTTCTTAGTCTGTCTACTTTGTCTCTAAGATTTTTGACTTGCCAGAGGTCCAAAGTGACCACAGACCGAACCCCTGACACCATAGCCAAAATAAATCTCCCCTCGGTGTAATTTGGTTATTTTAGACACGTTGCCATAGCAATAGGTAGCTGACTAACACACTTCAGTAAATGTAGCATCTGCCTGGTGCCTCACCCCAGGCACACAATCTTGGTTTTGCATGTAGAGGCAAGATGTTCTTTTCATTCAAGGCTGGCTACATTTGTGTGACACATCTTGCCTACCTACTGTGGTTACAGTGTTTCAAAGCAGTAATCAAATACTCCAGACTTGGAAAATGCTTCCTGCAAACAAAACAAACAAACAAAATAAACCCACAGAAAATCTTGAGAATAAAGTGCCATCATGTTCCTGGCTCTTTAAAGGCTAGGGAACTAGAAACCCAGAAGGTAGACCTCATTCAAACTTCAATGGCTGCTCCCTCCCATCATTACCTGCAGGGCTTGTGTGTGTTTCAGGGACACTGCTCACGGTTGACAGTTCACATGAGTGACTCAGACCACTCCTACCATCCTAGGGAATGTTCTGCAGCTTCTTAGTCCTCAGGAGTCTGGGTGGAGTTGAGCAGGGTGTGTCTGCAGAGTCAGCATCACTGTCTTTTTCCCAAAGTTCCTTATTCTTCTGTTCATTGATTCAGTGGGTGATTGTAGTAATCCAACCTAAAAGTTCACCTCTGCTTCAATGCTTCTCAAATTACCTTCAACACAATCTACCTGATTTTGCCCACCAGCAGAGTCTCAAAAGAATCAATGGGTCTATTTTACAAAGAAATGGAGATCCTGTGAGATTTAGCAGTTGCTTAGTCCCAACACTGGGGATGGAACGTTCACCTCTTGGGGCCAGAGGTAGTCTAGGAATTCAAAACTCCCAACTCTCACTTTGGGGATACTCCAGCACTAGGACGATTTAGTCCTTCAACCCATTGAAGGCCGGTGCTTCCTGTGCCATTGTCCTTGCCTTTATGGAGGAGTTCCTGCACAGGTCATCAGGGCCCAGCCACTGACGCATGGGCCCAGGGCGGTGCCAGTACTAAGGGTGGGAGAGTGTGTCCTGGAGTTGGAAGAAAATCCTTGTTTGTTCCCAGAGAGCTTGGTAGACAGGCTTGAAACTAGGATGTGCACACTAGGGATGGGAGCCCAGAAGAGGCAGCATAGGCTAGTGAGTTAGGAGGCATGGATATGGATGGGTCTTCCTCCTCAATATCCCTCTATCCATTCTGCTGTAGAGTGCATTCCTCTTGGTGGCTGTAACGCACAGCTTCTGGATTCTGTGGGATTAGTTTCCGTGTTTCCTTGTGGATTGCTCTTGCTATGACTCAGTTTCCCCAAATGTTAAATGTTTCTTTTTCTGTGTTACTGCTGAAATCAGACTCTCCTTCTCCCTCTCCCTCTCCCTCTCCCTCTCCCTCTCCCTCTCCCTCTCCCTCTCCCTCTCCCTCTCCCTCTTCCTCTCCCTCTCCCTCTCCCTCTCCCTCTCCCTCTCCCCCCTCTCTCTTTCTGTGTGTGTGTTGGTAGTACACATACATGTGTATGTGAGAGATACAGAGAGAATGAAGCGAGAAGAAGCACCTGCAACATGAGACACTTACACCATTGTTAAGTGTTTCTTTTACCCAACGGGATCATGTAAGCTTCTGAAAATGCAACAAATCTGGAAGGCATAATTTGATGCTTAGCTCCCACAGATCTCTGTCTAATGTCTAGGACACTCTTTTATACAAGTGTAGAGGGGACTAGAGATATTCTAGTGGGAGGAGTGGGAGAGACAGCTGCTTATTGTACCAATAACCAACAAAGGACTTAGAGGAGCAAAGAGAGAGGGATTGAACTTGAGTTGATGCTGGGGCTGGCTCAGAGTGGACAGGAGGTATGTGTGTGTGTGTGTAGGGGGGATTCTAAGTGCTTGTTGTGGGCTGGCGGCCTCACATTCAATCAACAGCTCCTGAGGGCCATGAATGACCTTCCTTAGGACAAGCATGCTTCCCGTTCTTGTCCAGTTAGAAACCCTTACTGAAGTTAGATGGACTTCAAACCCAGAAAAAATAATGGAGCTTACGTTTGAAACATTGAACCAAATCAGTTATTTGGTTCTTCTGGAGTTAGAAAAGCTAAACTGTACCTTTAAAAATCTATCACAGGAATCTACTCATAAATCCATTCCAATTTTCCCCTCCCAATTGCCTAAAACTAGAGTATAATAAAAAAAAAATTAAACATCATTATCTGAACCAAATGGGTTTGCTCTAGGAAGGAACATGCGAGGGAGGACACTACGAGGGCTCAGGGATGGTTTTTCCTGCCGTGGAGTCTAATCAGGAGGAGCCAGCAAAGGGCTCCGAGCTCATACTGGGGCATTTCTTCTTTCCCTTAAGGAAAGTAAAGAGAGCCAGAGTTGGTGGGTCAAGCCTGTTATTTCATACTTGGCAATCTGAGGCAAAGGATCACAAAACCAAGGCCAACTTAGACCACAGAGAGAGTTCGGACAGAGCTGTGGGTGGGACACAGAGGCAGGAAGCATGCCTAACATGCCTGAAGCCCTGGATTTAATTCCTAGTACTAAAGAAACAGAAGAACTTGGTAGCTGTCAAGAGCCAGAAACGAAGACACCCAGCTACTTACAGCCTAGATGGGACCTGAATGTCAACACACCCAGCCAGCTCCAGTGGGGCCGGGACCTTTAGGGAGCTAACTCCAGTATTAACATATACCTTCAGAGATACTGATCGTGGCTCTTGGTTTTCCCCAGCTAAAGCTTTTTTTGGCACAATCTGCACATGCTCAGAGAGCACCACTCTTTTTGTTGCTTATTTGAAATGGTAGGGCCTCATGCTCACTACATCTGTTGAGTATCATTGAGTTACTCTCACCACTGAGTTACATCACCATCTTTACATTTTTAAGGACTGCATTGCTCCAGCTGGCCTTGAATTCCCTCTGTAGCCCAGGAAGACCTTGAACTTGCGTCCTCTTATCTCCATGTCTCTAATAGCTGGGATTACCCAGGCCTATATAATTTTTTTCCCTCCATCTTTGACATAGGCCAGCGTGGCCCTGAGTATCCACCATTTTAGCCTTAACAACGTGTCTGTATGATCTTAAGTTGAACGATCTCAGGAATGTACTCCTTGACTGAGCTTGCTCAGCAATGTGTCCACCCTTATTGGTGTTATACTCAATAGGAAGAGAACCTGTTGCATTTGGTTATGGACTGAGGCCCGATGACTTGGATATTTTTTTAAGAAAAGAGAAGGAATAACAGTTTTGTTGGGAGAGGGCTCTGCTTGTGTGTGCAGAAGCTCTTGGGAGTCCAGTGTGGCTAGAACGGGAGACGCATCGGAAAGGACTCCATCCTGAAGAGGACTTGCAGGCCCAATTAGAAATTCTAAGTATCCTAAGTCTTATCATAGGTGCTGAGTGAGTTAATTCCCTCCACAACGAAGGCTACAGACCCCCAGAAGAACCCACCATTCATGACTTTGACCCCCTAGCCAGAATTTTTGACTAGGAAGACCAAGGGGATGATTTTTCTGCCTCACTATTTCCTGACAACTAAGATTTTATTATTTAGGATTTTATTATTTAGATTTTATTATTTATTATTTAGATACACTCTCTTCTAATCAAAGACAAAACCTTCACAGATTGTCACCTGAATCTCACTCTACCTCTCTCAGTATGTCACCAACTACACTCAGAAAAAAAGTAAAAAATACTTCACCATGAAGACATGTTCCATTGTGTGAATAGTTACTCCAGAAGGACCTCAGCTTGTCACCTTGTTTTTGGTGCCAGGTCTACCCTGCTACCTAGCCCAGTCCTGAGGACAGGGAACAGGGTGATCTCATGCGTGGTATAGTAAGAGGTTGGGGCAGGAAGCTGTGCTGGTTTTGCACTCTGCCCTCCCGTTACCATACCAACACTGGAGAACCTTTGGTACCCCTCTTTATACCATTCCACCCACTTCTGGGTTTTTCATCTCAGCTGCCATGACCAATTCTCAGAGGTGGCTCAGACTCACCTTTGGGTGTAACACCCTACCTTGCAACCCCAAGGGAGTACAGTGTGCCTTTCTACTATCTGCTTCCAGCAACCAGTGTCCAATAAGTCCTTGTGAGCAGTGCCCACGAACCCACCAGCAAAGCTGCTGCATTCTGTCCAGGGAAAAGACTGGAGGCACGCTGAACAGAGGCTGGAGTGGAAGCAAGTTCTGACTGATCACAGCTCAACCTGGAACACACCTTGGCTTCTCCCTTCTTCTTTTCCTGGCTCTCTTGTTCTCTTCCTTCACTCCTGTTCCCTGGAGTTATCTCACACAGGAAGCCGATGTTGCTCAAATAGTTCTTGCTGGTGTGAAGATTAAAATGATGCCAAACTGGCCCTTGGGAGCTATGAGAAACTCTCATCTTTCTCAATGTTTCAAGAGTCAGCCATTGTCATAATTCCCAAGAGATGCTGCTTTGCCCAGCAGATCTAACCTGCTAGCTCCCAGTCACCCTGCTCTCTGGAACACTGCCTGTCTTCCTCATTCCAGGAGCTGCTGTCCTCTCTCTGGGCCTCTTTGTTTAAGTGGAAGCCATTTGTTGCTTAGTTCGTGTCGAAATTAAGTGCCTAGCATTACAGCCCTTAGAAAAGTTAGGTTGCTGAGAGCAGATTCTCAAAACTGTCCTCAGATCTCACTGCTTGCCCAGCTCTCCCCTACCATGCATCCCTGCTACACCTCAGCATGGTTTTAGCCATCATCCCACATCTGGGAGGGCTTGCTTCTTCCTCAAAGAGGAAGTCTCTATAACTCTCCTGGCATTATGGTACCCAGGCCCCTGGCAGGGATGAGTCATGAATAAGACGAAGAGCATGTATCTGCCATTTCAGTGAAGTAATTATTTCTTCAAAGGAGCAAGGAACAGGGATTCACATCTCTTCCATGGGTTCACCTACTCTCACCTTTACCCAATCAAGACAGGCTTCATGGCACGTACCGGGCAATACTACAAGTCACCATGTTCCTAAACTTGTTTCTTCCTGTTTAGATAAGGCTGAGGAGTGCTCTCCAAGCTGAGTTCGGCTTTCATTTCCAGCCTTTGCTTCATCAGGAGGTAGAGAGGAAAGGCTGGTATGCTCTTCTACATGAGGGTTACAGTTCAGGTATGGTTTGAGTGTGTTTCAACATGTTAGAAGCCTGGTGTGGTGATGCTGACAGGTGGTAGAACCTAGGAGAGATGGGGAGCGATAGGAAAGAATTAGAGCACTGGACAGCAGGGATCTACCATCAAATAAAGATTAACATGGTTTCCTTTGTTAGTTATTACAAAAAGAACAAGCTTGGGCTTCTGTTCCTGTTTGATCTCACAATACTTCAGCCATGATGACACCATCTGCCACCAGCCCTTCACAAGAGGCACAACAGTTGGGGCCTCCTGCTCTTAAACATTCTTCCTCTAAAAATATAGGCATAATAGGTTTCATTTTGTATTTAGTACCCTATCTTGAGTGTTTTATTGCAGCAACTAAATGGATGAATGTAGGATGTATTAGGAAAGGGCTTATGGGCTAGGAAGAATTTTCAGATCTTCAAGTCTGTGGAAAGCACAAGCCTAAGCCAACCAACCAGAAGGCATGTACCAATAGCTGCTAACTTCTCTCTCATATTTAGAAGAAATGAAGTCAGTTCAGGAGAGAAAGGTCTTGTCAAGATCTTCCCATATGTGTTTGCACTTGGAGTTCCATGCTGGTCTACCAGAACCGAATTGGATAGGGTCTTGTTTTATCTTGTAAGATTTAGACAGACAAACATGGTAATCTGTCCTAGAGAAAAGATTACAGCAGGCCCAGGAAGTGAGGCCAACTCCAGCCTTCCCTCACAGAACAGTTACTGTCTCCTAAGATGGCAGAGGTCATGATTTCATGGTACATGTTCTTGATCTGGCAGTACTAAGAAACTATTGGCTGACTAGAATTTGTTCTTAGTCCCTACCCCCTGTCTCACTTGAAAGAGTGGTGACAAGTCCAGCTATTGTGAACCCCTCCTAGATGTGTTCTGGGTAGTACACAGAAACTGTTTCCCAAGACTTACCTGGTTCCCAGTGAAAGTGTAGCAGTCCTTGGTTCTTAACCAGTTCAAGAGTAAATTTGCCATGTCTGTGCTTTGCAAGTGACTCAGAGTTTGCTGTGCTGGGTTTGCTTGGGTCTTACCTCACAGCCTCCCAAATCCAGGTGCCCCTTCAAGATGTGCCATGTCTCCCTGGGCATCGCTTTGGAGTTTGGTTCTGATACATCCAAACCACCTCACTTTTCACTCTTACCCAGACATCATTACCATTCTGGGGCAGTGCTTGCTTGTATGAAGAAGGAGATGTGTCAATAACAGGGGTTGCAATCTTTCAAACATCTCAAACATGGAACAAAGAAGCAAGTGGGAAATAGGAAGTGTGACATCATCTGGAGAATGTGTGCCCTCCCTCAAATTCATGATAGCCAAAGGGAACTCCCAAAGCTTTATACAAAGCCAAAAACACATGTGTTTTATAGAGAATCTCTCAACCTGAAAAGCACTAGGTAAACCAATAAAGCATGACCAGGCCTCCGGGTTTTCTACCAGGTACTGCCTGGTGAGTCCTTGTGATGGAGGGGTAAGTTCTTCCTTGATCCACCCTGAACTGTGAAGTGCCACAGCTACTAAGTGACCCTTGGGTATCCGAGTGATCACAAATGGTTATGGCCCACCCTTGGTGATAGAGCAGTGGGAAGATCTCTCAGGATGGTGGAGCTGGGGGTTGCATTTATGTTCCACAGGGATACAATCAAGGCAAACTTGGTGAAGAAAAAATCAATGGCTGAGGCAAGGAGGAAACGTGTCCCTATGGACTCTTCAGCAATTAACTTTGATATCCTGGCAGCTGATGAATTCCTGAGGCAACTCTAGAACCAATATTTAAGACATCCTAAGAAACAGAGGGGCCCAAGGAAGAGAAAAAAGAGTGGATGGTGGTGGACTGAGGAGGACCAGGAGAGCTGTCATCCCCAACCTCAAATGTCTGCAGGGTGGTTGGGTATCAGCTTCTTCTGTGTGACTCTAATGGTCAGAGTTAGGGAGACAGATCCCCCAGACCTAACAACCACATATGTGTGAAGAGAGGAAAGACTGCCTGTCCATGCACATCCCACTCTGTGTCAATAGGAATCTGGGTGAGTGTTAAACAGTGTTTGGGGGTGATAAGTGCATAAGGGACTCTTTTGGATGGGTTCTGGAGTCCCCATTGCCCTGGGAAGGCTGTGCTTTGACACACTTGTAACTGCCACAGCTCCTGATTTCCAACTCACTTTATTTACAGTCATGTTTTCTTTAAAAGGAAATTCAGATTTCTCTTTTGTCTCTGGAAATGGAAGTCTCAGCCCAATAACAGAATGATCTAGAAAGTACTGTAGTCTACAGGGACAGGGTGGGTGAGATATGGGTAACTGACAGTGTTGCAATTTGTGATTATCCAAGAACAGTTAAATATAAGCCAGGCTTCTGTGAACCAGGAATGGAAATGGGCAGGTGGGACATGAGAGTCTGGAATTTATAAAATGTCAAGTGGGTTTGATGTGTTTTGTTTGTTTTGTTTTTGTTTGTTTGTTTTCTTTTGTACAGTCTAGAAGTGAATCCTCTATCTGATGTATCAATGGCCAACATTTTATCCTCTTCTGGGATTTTCACTCCCTTGACTACTTCCTTGGTGAAGTAGCTGTTTTAAGAAAGAAAAACTTTTTATTATATATTTTTTCATTTCTAAACATTTTTATTTCAAATCTCTTTTTTATTATATTTTAACAAATTAATTTGTTTATGTAAATGTGTGTGCATGTTTGCACACCACACACACACATACACACACACACACACACACACACACACACACGCCATAACATGCATGTGGCACCCAGAGGACAACTTGTAAACATAGGTTCTCCTTTTCTACCTTATGGGTCCAGAGGATGGAACCCAGGTTTTCAGGTTCACCTGCTGAGCTATCTTGTTGGCCACATGCCGACATTTTGTTTGTTTATGACCACAATGTATGTATATGACCACAATGCATTATATATGTGTGTTATCAAAATGCATTATATATGTGTGTTAGCTCTGTAGGTTGGTTGGTCGGTTGGTTAGGTTGGTTTGGTTTTGTATTTGTTTTGATTTGCTTTGGGATTTTGTTTGTTTCTTTGTTTTAGTTTTCTAAGGCCCACTATATTGATTTATTGGCCGTATTCCCTACACAACTAGAATCATGCTCAGAAAGTATGGCTGTGCTCCCATGTTAAGGTACACTCTGACTTCTTATACTGAGGTCCTTGATCCAGTTGAAGTTGATTTTTATGTAGGCTTAGAAGTAAAGATCTAATTTAATTCTTCACCGAGGTTCCCCACCAGGTGTTGATGCTACTATTTTATTTCCAATGTATATGTCTGGTATGTTTGTCAAAACCCAGGTGGTTGTGGTTTCTTGGACTTGTATCTGGGTCCTCTATGCCAAGATACTGAGCTATACGTCTGTTATTATTTTGTGTGGATCAATGGGTAAAGCCATGGGGTATATAAAAATAAATCCTGATCAATCAATCATGATATGTAAATATGGGGTGGGCTGTCTTTAAGAGCACTGTGTATCTATCACAATAGGCATTCTATCTCTTGTTCAGCTGTCACCCTTTGGAGATTGCTTCACTTCTGTGCCCACGTAGGTAGTCCTGGCTCAATTCAGTGGCTCACTAACAGAAACAACACTAAAGAAAAAAGACATGTGGGATGGAGGTTTCTGGGAATAAAGAGGTTGATGGGAGTCAGGGGAATAAGAAAGAGGGAGAGAGGTAAATATGACCACAATGCATTATATATGTGTGTTATCAAACAGTAAATTAATAAAGAAATAAAGAAGTCAATCGGATGAGTCACTGAACTAAACTCACTGTGAAGGTAACATGGAAAAAAAAACGGAAGTCAAATAAACAGAAAGTAATGAAGAATTCAAAAAGACCCCAGGTGACCAAACAGTAGGAGAAGCTGGAAACAAGTAATTACAGGATGATATGTGAGTCCCTTGTGGCAGGCAGGTTACCCTGCCCCAGGCTCCCTTCTTCCTTTCTGTGTTCTACGACACAATGGGGCTGGAGCTTCGTCATGTTTGGAGAATGGTTTGTGCTAGCCCACATTACAGGCAATACATCCATCATTTGGTTACTCCCTACAGAGAGAACTGGTGATGTAAGAACCCAAGTAAATGCTGGGAAACCATCTCTGAGTGCCAAAGAATGGTTCTGTGCAGATACAATGGAAAGGATTGGGGCACTGTGGGAGCTACATTATTTCTCTTTTTAATTAATGGGGGAGGAGGGGGAGTCAATACTGGGAAAGGAAGAGCTGAACTCTGCCTTTAAAATATTGTCTGCAGGAATTTACATGGAGACCCAATCAAATGATGCCCTTTCTTCTATTCCCACACTGAAAGTCAGCTGTCTATGGACAGGGTCAAGGTTGAGATACATGTACTTGTAACAGTAAGAATCTGTGGTGTATGTTATCCACAGCTGGTCAGGGGCTAGCAGCCTTTGAATGGACTTTGCTTGCAAGGTAGAAAAAGGTTTTCTCTGGACCACTGGCTTCGGAAGCCAGTCCCATCTCCTCTCTGAAAGTCAAGAAATAGAGCTATTGTCTGGTCTTACTTGTATTACCTTAATATATTTTCAATTCTGAAACTGTCACAGATTGTCTTTGGGGGGTGGGCTTCACAATATCATCAAGATCATCTTTTCTCCTTCTCCTCCGGGACAAGAGCCTGTTCTCTTCTTCCTTTTCTTTGTTCTAAACTACTCTGGAGCCTGCTGATCAGCCCCCTGCCTTCACCCATGTCCCCGTCCCTGTCCCATGCAGCCTTCCAGACCTTTTAAACACAGATTCAGTCAGGTTTCTCTACTCCAAAATCCTTTACAGATTCCTTACTAATAGGAGAGGGGAACCACACCCCTCAGAATTGCCAGAAGGAGCCAGAAAACAAGGCCACTGTCCACCTCTGCTTATTCACACCTTGCAAGCAATGGCCTTCTTGCTGTTCAGCCTCTGTCCATTGACACTGGTGGATGCTGCTGCTCCCTCTGACACAGCCAGTCCTTCTCAGCTGCTCACAGCGCTGAGGCCTCTTAATTTATTTTCTTTCTGATATAGAAGTCTTGGAGAAGGTACCCCTGAGGACCAGCCAAGGACCCTTCCAGGGCTTTCTATGGCTTGTCGATACTCTGGCATTTTCTTCAGAACCCTTATCAATGCATATCCATGCTGGATTTATTTTTGCTTGTTTCTTTCTAGACTTTCCTTTCTCCTTGAGTTCAAGGCGGGACTTGAGCTGTCTTATTTGCCACTAGAGTTTTGGCTCCTAGGACTGTTCTTGTTCAGGATGTAGATAAGTGAATGTTCATGGCAGGAAGGAAGGGAAGAAGGAAGAGAGAGATGCTAAGAGATATTAGTGACTTTTCTTATTGCTGTCACCAGATATTGACAACAAGTGACTTAAGTAGGAGGTGTCTTTAGTCCTTTGGAGGAAGGCATGAGAGTAAGCATGGTCTGTGGCTGTAGGAACTTGCTGACAGGTAGGCAGCTCAAGAAATGTGGGCTCTTGGGGGGCTTTCTTCTATTGGCTTTTTTTTTTATTCAGTCGGGACACTAACCCATGCAGTGGTGCCACATACGTTCAAGTTAAGTCTCTCTATAAACATCCCAACAGACACACTCAGTGGAATGTCTCCTTCCTGACTTTGAGTCCTGGCAAGCTGGCAATCAAGACCGGTTGGTATACACTGCAGAAAGGATAGAGAAGAGAAGAAATCTTTTCAGTCTGTGTATATTCTAGATGGTTTTAACCACAAGCGAGTGGCATTCTAAGTCTTCACTGTGGGCTTTAAGGCCCCAGCACAGCAATATTTTACAGCAGGCAAGATCCTTGGGGACCATCACGTCTTCCTTTACAGGCTGTCCACTGAGTCACCTACCCGTAGTGTATACTGAAGCCAAGAGAGAGAGAACTGGCGGCAGGTGAGAACTCTCAGTGCACAGATGCGTGGGCCTGTTTCTCCCCAGTAATGTATGAAGCCAGCATCAATCATTGCATGCTTCCACAGGAGAGTTACCTCCAGGTAACAAAGACTCACAGAACGAGCTGAGGAGGCTGCATGTGGGACTCAAGAAAAGAGCAACTTCCAGACAGCTTGAGTCTTCTGATACACTGTCAAGAGCTGGTCAGAGGTTGGCACTCGACTGTAAATGTCACATAAGTGATGGCATGGGATAAAAGGAAGTGTTCTCCAAGGAGGAGAGATGACCATGAATGACCTCTGACAGCCCTGAGAGCATCTCCATGGGAAGACAGAAATGTCATCTGTCAGCCAGCAGGGGGCCGGCTGTGAGGACCCCACCACAGACCCACATTTTGGGAAAGAGAGACCAAGGAAAGATGGTGGTGGGGTGCCTGGCCAGCCTCACATTCTATGACACCCAGACCAGGTTCCCTTCCTGCTTCTACCAAGTGGACTCTCGGAAGCTGCCAGGAGGGGATTCAGCTCATCAGGGAAAAGTCAATTCCCTGGGGCTCTTACTTCTAACTTTGTTTGCAGATAGGGAGCCTTTTCCGCCTCGCTCCTCATCCCGAGCCTTTCTGCCTGTAACAATCACATTATTTAATTTAGACGAGTGCGGTTACCTTAGATCAATTATACTTATTTTTCCTGTGTAATTTCCAAAGCCTAATATCTGCATTCAGGCCCAGCCTGGGGGACAGCTTGTCTAGCAGAGTCCTGAACGATTTCAGCCTTTAATTCAATTGTACTTCTACCATGGCCTGAGCAGGGAGCATAATTCTTTTATCCCTAAGATGTCTCATTAGCAATAATCTAATAGCACACATTAAAATATAGGTCACCGAGGTGGGCTGCTGATAGAAGAGTTGTCATAACTTTGAAGGCTGGATAGCAGCTTTGGTGGGAGCGGGTTTCCCCCACTCCCCCGATGCAGTCACACCCCAACTTAATGCTGAAGCAACTGATTCAGCAAAACAGTTTACTTTCTGCAGTTGAAAGTAACTGAGAAGTAACTTTGGCCAGGAAATGGGTCGGTGTCTGATTATGGGTGGGATGAAATAAGGAGCGATATTTCTTGCCAACATAACATAATGGGGAAGCTCTCTGGTCTCAGGCATTGGCTAGAAGCTCATTCTGTTGTGGCAGGAGCACACACACACACACACACACACACACACACACACACACACACACTGGGGGGCACAGCCTTTACTGTCCCTGTCCTCAGTTTATATAATCATAAAGGAATGGTGGCGAGGGTGGGTGTAATGGAACCTAGGTTCTGGGACTCCATGTTCTGCTTGTCCTCGAGTGGTCTTGATGTTTTCTTTCCAATCAATTCGCTTTCCTTAATCAAACCCATTTGTTTAAAAAGGGGAAATTCACATATCAACTTGGCAAAATCTCCAGAACATTTGCAGAAGGATTCAAGCAGAATGATAGCATTTACATAAACTTACAACATACGCAAAGTGATGCTTTCTATTGTTTAGTCAGGCAAATAGGATCTGTGCCATCAGAGGTCAGGGCAGAGGTTCTGTTTGGGCAGAGGGAGGGGATTCTGACTGGGAGGGTTGTCAGGGGAACTTTTGCAAGGCTGCTCCCGTCTTTTTAATATCTTCCATATAGTTAAATGGGTATATTTACTAGTTCCAAAGTTCTCTTGTAATTAGTTCAGTTTTCTCTTACACTCAGAGAAATATGTGTATACATGTATGCAGACATACAAGTATGTAATGTAGAACTTTAGGGCTACCCACATAGTTTAAGGATATATATGCATACATATATCTAATGGTATTAGATATTAGATATATCTAATATCTAAGTATATAATATTCTTGCTAAGTATATTATGTATATTCACTATGATATATGTTGCACAAATATACACTGCATGTATTTATTATATAGCAAATCTGGACACACATTTATGAGTGGTAATCTCAGTGTCAAGCCACAGAGGATCTAACTGCAGTGGCTGTATACTTGGAGGCTACATATCCATTCTTCAAGACAGCCCTTGGGGCATCTCCTAAGACCATTTGACCACCTTCTTCTCCCCGTTTTTCTATGGAAATGTGTGTTTTAGTATGATGACGGAATTGAGTATTAGAACAGACAATAACTCACCACCCCATTGCTCTGAGGCAGTGTGAATTGCTAAGCTCCTCATAGGGAAGTGTGGACTTTGAGTGACTCCTCATCACAGGCAACACTGGCTGATGAAGCACAACCCTGTTTCTGTTACCACCGAGAAACCTGCCTACCCTGGACCCTCCTCCATCTGCCACTATCAAGACTCTATTTGGACCTATAGACTCTTCTTCTGGCTCTCCAACCTTTATAACCAGACTACCTTGTGTGACGAATGACGAATGGCTGATTCGTGTCACATGATGACAGGGGTAGTGTATGAAGAGACTCCTTTCAAGTGCCAGGGGACCAAAATCTTAAGTCTTAGAGACATGACTAACCTGTGCCAACATGTAGTGGATATACAGCCTGGGGGTGGGTGAGTGTTGGGGCGTTCTTTTTCTCAGCTCCCTTGGAGGAAGATAATGAAGCAGAGGAAAGTGGGGGAAGGGAGGTTATCTCCAGATGTCGAAGTCTTGGCAAGTGAGAAGTGCCCAGGGAGGAAGAGAAGAGGAGAAAGAGGATAGCATTTGGGGTAGGTTCTAAAGACAATGAAAGAGATGGGCCTAAGAGCCTGGGAAGATCTTGTGAATCTTGAAAGGCAGGAGAGCTAGAGAAGGCAACAGAGGCAACAGCTGACAGGTAGATATGATTGGGTTCAGAATTGCATCAGTTTCAAGATTACTAGCCAAAATGAATGAGCAGGCTGCTGAGAATGGAGACCATGAACACAGAGGACCCCTATCCTAGTATGATGGTGAGATCCTGTGGATGGAATTTGGAAGGGACCAGAACCCCTCCTTACAACTGTGACAGGTTTCGCTTGTGTTTTTCCACAGGACCAGCCCAAGCCTATCTGGGTCCCTGCCCGAAATGTCCGACACCACCCCACCAACCAAGAAGATGGCACACCTCTCACTAACAGATCAAGAACAAGGAGAGGGAAGAGAAGGCAGAGGAGACACCATGCACAGAGGAGCAGCAGGATCTCCTGGAAGGACATCCATGACCTGTTGACAGCTGCCCAGGCCATGTGCCCTCCACAAGCTCCCTCTCCTCTATTCTCTTGGCTGTTTTTGTCATCCTTCACACTAACTCTGCTACCGCCCTTCCCTAGCCTTCCCAACACCTACCACTGGATATTCTATGCTAGGGAAACCTACAATGGACATAACAAAGTTATAGGAACCCAGGACTGCCCACTTGAAGGATGTCAAACCAGGATTGAGGTTCCCCTACACCCTGAATCCATCTCCACTATCCCCAGCCCCTTTCTCTGCTTTCCTTACTGAAACACAGGTGAATGCCTCCAGGAGGTCTCCACATATGGAGGTTGCAGATATTGGAGCTGCAGGATGGGATCCACCAGTCATGGTGGCACCATGCTCACCAACCTTAAAACTCATTTTCAGCTTCCTATCAGTGATCCATGGAATGAACGCTGGCGAACCAGAGTCTTGGGTAAACTTTACCCCAACGGCTATGCTAGATACCCAGTAACTGACCTACACGTCTCCCATGAACTTGTCCCTGCCCCCAAATCTGCCTTTACCCATGCTAGTATTATCCAACAGGAAAACCAGTTTCAGGAGGAACTATAAGCTACCCTCTCCTGGCTACAGTACATCCAATATGCAGTGGACTTCCTTCCCTTAACCACCCACCCCAATTCCTCCCAATGCTTTTTCTGTACCTCTCTTTCCCGACCATTATTAATAGCTGTTCCCATTAACTTTTCCCTTTACAATCTCCATGGACCCCCTACCCACGAGGAAAGCACAGGATATTCTTCTCTTTGACCCACCCCCACCTCTTTGCCTTGTAGGACCCTCCTCAAAACCCCATCTCACATGTGCCCATGACATCACCATTACCAAATCAGTATGTGTTAACCCTTCTGCCCTCCTCTGGTGGAAAGACACTACAGGTGCCTGTATTAACCCTCATTTTCAGGGCTCCTGTGCCTCCATGACTGTAGATGAACCTGAAGAACTCACCTTACAGATGGGAGGAAGCCAAAAGAAGAGAGAGATCTTCATCCCTCTGCTCATCCCTCTAGGCCTTGCTGTTTCACTTGGTACTATTGGAACTGCTGGAGTAGCCATTGTCCAAACACAACATCTGGCCAGCGACTTCCAGGACAAGCTTGACCAGGCAATGGCCTCTACTACAGAGAGCCTTGAATCTCTTCAACACCAGATAACCTCTTTAGCAGGAGTTGCTCTCCAAAACCGGAGGGCCCTGGACTTGTTGACTGCTGAACACAGGGGGCCTTGTGTTTTGCTGAGGGAGGAATGTTGCTTCTATGTCAATGAATCTGTGCTGGTAGAGCAAGATGTACAAATGCTCAAAGAGCTCCAGGGGGAACCTCCGGGCACGATATACTCCCAACACCCCTACCCCTTAGTACTCTAACCCCTTGATGGCTTGGATTCTTCCTCTCCTTGGCCCCATACTAGCCTTTGGAGCCTTACTTCTCCTGGCATCCTACTTCATTCAGATTCTAAAGCAACAGATAAGTAGCATTTCAAAGGTAACTACCAATCAGGTCTTGGTTTGGTATCAAACTGTTCCCAACATAGGAGACACTTATTCTGATGACACTTCTCCTTTATAAAAGAAAAAGGGGGCCATGTGGGGTGGTGGGCTGGGAGAAGCAGCTGGGTGCCTGGTTGAGCAAAAGTCTTGAACTCCAGACCTTTATCAGGATGGCAGGTGTTCAGCTCTGCCCCAAGGCCCTGGTTCTTTTCATTCAGCTTCGGTCCTCCACAGCCCCTCCCACAGAGAGGTCTATGACCATCAGTCACTAGGAATAGTGCCTCAGGCTCTCCCATGTGTAGATGGGGTATCTCCAAGATCTCAGACCAAGCCAATAGGCATTATCTGCTCTCAGACCCTAACCCACCCTGAAACTGTATATAAGGGCTCTACTCAGGAGATGTAAAGGTGTGTTTGAGAATCATCCTGGTGTCTGAGAATTTCTGTCTCAAAAGCTGTAACACTTGGGGAGAGATCTGCTCTCCTGAAACCTTCCTGGGGCACCAAGCTGCTTCCTACCGGCGGGCCAGCCCAGGCCAACTCAGCATGGAGAGAGAGGTGCAGCACCTGGAAGTGACAAGCAGCGACAGAGACTCCGGCAGAGGCAGCAGCGGGGGCAGGCAATCTCTCCTCCCTGGTCGCACTCCGTATCCTTTGGCCCAGACCTCTCACACCAGGCCAGGTCGGAGACCAACAGACAGTGGAGATGCGGGCAGAGACAGTAGTGGATCCTCCCTGCTCTTACTCTGTCCTCAGCTGGGAGATCGTCGTGCGACACCCTCCAGAACCAGGGACCCACACACAAAGGACCCAGAGACATGGTAGAAGGCACGCAGTACGATTACAGCCTGAGAAGTGCAAACTCACCACAATAAAATACCATCATCTCACACTCAGAAGATGGTCAAGAATTAACAGCCCAGAAACAAACACCAAGGTTACTAAGAATCTGAAGACGGGAAATGGGAACTGATAGATGGCTAGAGGGAGCAGAGGTTGGAGGTTTATTCAGTCACTTAGAAAACAGTGGATCATTTCTTAATAAAGCTAAGTGTAACCTAAAGCATCACAACACACTTCCAAGAACATTCCCTGGAGAAATTCTTGTAAATGTGGATGGGAGATATCTTAACATGTTTATATATAAGATTGTTTGAAATATTAACACACGCCTCCCAACACCCCCATGGACACACATGCAACTGGAAACAACCCTAAACTCCATGTCTTTCATGCCAAATGATTAAATAAATTGTGATCATCCATTCCACAGAATGAATATCTACAACAATGATGCAAATGCCATCATTCTGAATAAATCTTCAAAAAAAATATATAACAAAACCAAACAATGCAATATTTGGGAATACATTCATAGGTGGTATTACCATAAAGAACAAGGTGGAGACAATGATTTACCTTTGGGGTGGGCTGTGTGTATAGGAACACATGTTGTTATAACATGGCCTTGTGGGACATAGGGATGCCCTACTTAACTGGGAGGACTGAATGGAATCTGTGTATTCACATAATAATTATAAACTGTGAACTATTCACACTGTTTTATGCTTTTTTAAATACTCTATGAATTTCACATTCAATTCAAGAAAAATGCATTTATGCTATATCTGGGAAGCAAGTCTATGCTTCAGGTGGCTAGTTATGGAATACCTGCCTAATACAACTTTCACGGTTGTTTCTTGAGCTTCCTTCTGCTTTGACATTCTCAGACAGACAAAGGTCCAGTGCCAGGCTGACCATATTCTCTCTGCCCAGAAGAGAGGCCGGAGTCAGGTATCTTGTAACTCTCACGGCCATGCTAATGCCATCCAAGGATCTGTATGGGCAGGCACAGAAAGAAAGAAATCCCCCATTCCCTCCAGGAGACTGAACCATGTATCCTGGATGTATCTTTTCCATTCTCTTTTCTGGTTCTTCTCTTGCCATGTGCACTGCTCTTCTTGTGCCCTATCTCACCTCAATGATGGCCTCAGCCACGCTGCAGAGCCCAATCAAACCTCAGCTACCTTTTTGGCTGCATCATCTGCTATTCTGGTTCTCCTTACTCCTCACATCCCAGTCCTTGATTGATGTAGGGGCTTTAGGGCTTCCCCAGACCAGTGCAAACAAGTTTCATTGGTTAGGGAAGATTTTCTTTCAGATAAGACACGATCCACTGAAGGAAGAGAGTGAGGGTAATGGGGCATGAACATGTTGCCAAAGCATCTTCCTGGTAGTCCTAGAGGATTCAAGTCACAGAGGACTGGAGAGAAGCAGGGGAGGCCACCTGGAGACTGTGTCAGTCATCCTGGCAAGAGATGATAAGACTTGGAGACGTGCCTTGATTTAGAGTCCACAGAAACGGCAGGATTAGCTATTCGAGCAAGGGGAGCTAAGCTGACTTCAAGCTCACTACGCCGAGGAACCAAAAAGAGGGAGACCGTGTAACCTAGACTGAGGGCAACTGTGGAACAGCAGCTTACATGTAAGTCAGGTTTGGTGCCAGGAGCTTTGATTTGCTCATGGCCAGTTTCAGGTGCCTCTGTTTCATATAGAGAGTCCTGGAATGTAGCTGAATCCAGAGCAGAGATTCAGGCAGAGGATTTCAAAGTGGAGGTCAACAAGGAACTGGCTGCTGCTCTCCAATGCCAGTGAATGCAGGGGACCAACAGGGCTTAGAACTTGACAGAGAAGACACCCAAGACTGAGTCACAACGTTCTAGGCAAGATACTTTAAGAACCTCAAGGGGTTTTAGTGGGAAGTGGGTGGAGACAGATTTTAACTCATGAAGGTTTTATATTGGGAGACTTGTTTTGCTATTTGTATTTGGAACACAGCTTAAACCAATGATCAATAATCCTGGGCATACCAGCTTCAGTGAAAAAGATTAAATATCCTAATGGCGACGGAAGGAGAGCTGGGGAGGAAGGGAGAGGGGAGGGAAGGGGGAGGAGAGAACATACAGGTAGAGTTCTCTTTCTCCCCTGCTTTAATTTCTTCTACGATCGATGTCTTAAACATAAAGACTGTAAACATGTCTCCAGGACTCAGCCCCTTGGATTCTAGATGCACCCTAGTCCAGGGTCTGTTTGTCAAGGCCTGGTGTCTGCAGCAAGATGACCAAAGAAGGACTAACAGCCCCAGCGATTGCTTTGCATCCCATGGCCTGTGTCACCAAGTGCCATGGTAAGTGGAAATGACGCCTCCCCAGAGACCATGTTAGCTCTGATAACATTGCAGCCTCCTGCCCACCACTTGCCCTCGGGCCACCTGGTGGGCAGGGCAGAGAGCACGAGAGAAGCCACATGGCCCCAAAGGCCCTGAGAACTCTGAGGGAGAAGTCTGGGCCGGAGATGGAGGAGACTTCTCCTTCAGCCCAGCCCCAGCCTGCTGTCTTTACTGAGTCCCCCAGATGTCTTGAAAGGCACAGGGGGGAATTCTGAGGACTCGCCAATCAGCCTTCTGGTAATGTCCATGTAGAGAGAGGGATGTTTCTCTTCATCCTGTAACAGACACTTTCAGGACCTGGGACTCTGCTGACCTTTCTCTGGCAGCAGACACATACTCATCCTAGGTCAAACCGGAAACACTGGGAGAGTCGATATTTGGGAACAAATTTCATGGGTAAACCTTTTAGCTTTCTCCTCGGGGGTGGGGGGTGGGGGGTGGGACTCCAAGGCATATGCTGTGCCTCTGATGTCCCAGAAGATGACACCAGTTGCTGATATCATGAGATACTCTTTATCCCACATTCTCCTGATCTCACATCCTTTCTTGTCTTGCTTGCTCAGCTCTCCAACGTCTTCCCAGAAGTTCCCTCCCTCACTCATTCTGACCTTTGTTTCAAGTTCTGCGTCTGGATGACTGCAACAGTAACTATCCCAAGCAAGGAACATGCTCCCTTCCCCTTCTGTCTTATGAGAGTTTCTGCAGTCCCAACTATGTAGGAGGTTAGATCAGATGCCATCCTTGTCCTGCATAGAGGAACTGCACAAATAACTATAACCAGACAAACACATAAAGCCCTATAAAAAGTAGGATCTGATTCTGGTGAGCATTGCTTGTCAGGGAGGGTCCTGTACTGGCCTTGGAGGTTTGAGAGGTTGAACAGGAATTCCTCAAATAGTCAAAAGGATGAGAGGAGTATATTAAAACCTCAGCAGGACATAACACCATAATATTAGTTCTTAAGTATCACCCATGTGCTAAAGAAGAAAGTATATTTTGAAGACTTATTTCATTTTATTTTTGTGTGTTTTGCCTGCACAGATGTCTAAGCACCACATCCATGGCTGGTGTCTGTGGAGGTCAGAAGAGGAAATAGTAGTTACAGATAGATGTGAACTGCCACGTGGGTGCTGAGAACCGAATCTGAGTCGCCTCCAAGAGCATCAAGTACTTATAACCACTGAGCAATCTTGAAGGGGGGGGAGGCTTGGGGAAAGCAATGAGAAAATTAAAGGCAATAAAATTAATAGCAATAAAATTAATGGCAATAAATGGGCAGACAAAATTCTGTCTGCCCTGCTGACCTTGCTTGTGTATTGTTTTGGAGAGGCAGGGGGACCATCTGAAATTGTGAGTTAAGTTTCTCCGACTGCCCAAGTATCAAATGCTCATTGTAGAAAAGTGGGCAAATAAATACCAAGCATCCTGAAGGAGAAAGTGAGACTATTCTGCATCTATCGTTCATTCAGCCATGCTGTAATGTCTGTGGGACTTCAGGTGACGGTCTTAGACTTAAATTTCAAGAATTTCTCTGGCAACTGGGTATGATTGTGTGGCTGGAAAGATGGGGAAATGGGGTGAGCAGGAGGGGGGGTTGGGGGACCTCTGGGGTTTGCAGGATAATTAGTGGGGCTTCATAGGCATTCAGAAATGAGACTCTCAGAGTTCGAACACCAGCTGGTCAGGCATGAAACAGAGAGGGGCACACCAGGTTAGCTAGAGGGATCCAGGTGTCCTTATCCATAGTAGGTAGAGGGGCCAGAAACTGAGGGATGAGGAGAACTGAGTACAATTTTCAGCTCTGCTCTGACACCTCCCACATGTGGGGCCTCAGGCAGACCTCTTGAACCTCGGATTATGTGTGTCCCTTCCTCATAGGCTTGTCACAGAGGTTCTGAGATGACCACTCTTGATGGGTGGGAACCTGTGGTCTTCCCAGTTCTCATCCTGAAAACTCGGGTCCACCCTTGGCCTAATCTCCTGCTTCCTGCCATCAGACCCTAAGATGTCAGGGTGAACCTTCCACCCTCTGGCTGTCCCCTCCTCTCCTCTCTGTCTCCTCTCCACGGGATACCTGTGTTGCTGGCCCTGTGTGTGAAAATTCTTTAAATATCCCCATGTATCATCTATACATTTAGTCACACATTCATTTTTATTCATTATTATTTTAGAGAGTTCTAGTGCCAGAGACACACAGCTGGAAAAGGTAGACAATGCTATTGTTTTCTTCAGGAGTTCAACTGCCATTAAAGGGGAGATGGAATTAATTATTAATTAATAATTAGTTAATTAAGTCAGTGTATCTTCACTAAGACCTGAACAGCTTTAAATGGAAGCAAGAGCTAATGCAAGTGCCCCAGGGGGTAGCTTTGAGCTTGGAATGTCACAAGTGTGGAAAGATAGCTGTGGCTAGGCTTATCTAGATGGCTTCCCATACTACTTTTGGGTCTTCCCTATATTCCTGCTTGTTGATATTACTTATTTGGCTTCCCCCAAATTCCCGATCTCCTATGATCACAACCAGTTCTGAAGGCATTAAGCTCTTTGCACAGGGAACTGACTGAGAACACCTGGGAATTGCCTCCGTGGCTCTCCTTGCAAGGCAGATTCGACACAAGAACTCTCAGGTCCAAGTAGCTCACGCTTACACACTCTAGAACAGATTGTTAAAATGTGCAGCCCTGCTTTTCCCATCCATTTCCTTACTTTGCTTTATCCGCCCTTAGCCTATACCACACCAGTCTTCTCGCCCATAAGTATTTATTTATTGTGCTTCCTGTTTTCCTCCTGTTTCCGGGATCGGACAACAGGCTCTTTGAAGGTGTTTGTCCACTTGTGGGAAACTATAAAGCTTGATTTGGCATTAAGGAGGCATTTTTGAGACTGAGTATGTATCAGTTCTCAGCCTTATAGATCAAGGTCACAGACTCAAAGAACAGGGTCACAGCCTGGCCACAAAGGGAGCCAGGAGTAAAATCTCAGGGCTATGACCTTTCAATCAGCAGAGCCAGCCAAACAAAACTGCCCAAAAGGCCCAGCCTGCAGGTCTCCAGTCACAATCCTTATCTCAGAGCACCAAGTTCCCATTTTGCTGGTGGAGAAAACTCTCACCAGGTAGGATAAGTGGTCTGGGTGTATGCCAACGCTGGTGTCACTGGGGTGGTGACACCATCCTTACAACCCACCTTTGACAGACTTAACCCTAGCTCTGGTAATCTGTTGCTCTCTTCCTTTGTCCAGAGGTCAAAGCCAGGTGTTTGGGGGAGCTGCCTGCGCTACTTTTGCCAAAAAAAGGTGCTAAGCCAGGTCCCCGAGAGTCCCTGGGAGTCCGGCTCCCGCCACCCCGGAGCCCGTGGGAGCTGCGCCCCCGCCTCTGCCAGTCCCGGCCACGCTGTCAGTCTGCATTAGCGCTAACAGGCTCCAGACCGAGCGGGCTGGGCGCGGGGCTAATGCAATAGGCGCGTTACCTGGGGCACAGGCTACATTACCAGGTCGGCCTTCTCCTGGCGCGGCCAGAGCCAGCCAGCCCGCGTCCTGCCGGCCACCCGGTGCCTGCAGCGCTCCCAGGGCCCCGCCTGAGTGCCACGCGGCGGAGCCCAGCCCGGGCTGGAGCCCGGGATCCCCGTGCTGTCCGCCACGTGAGTGCGCTCTGCGCGCGGGACCGGTAAGTGTGCGGACCGGCTCGGAGACACTCCGTGAGCGGCTGCGCCCTCTAGAATGTCCGCAAAGGCTCCTAGCGCTGTCTGAGGGAGCCACTCCTCTCCACCTCCCAGAGCTGGAGGAAACTTGGCATTTAGGGGAGGGGAGACAGTGAATGATCCAGGTAGACCTCGGCGGGGTCTTTAGCCCGACCCACAGGGCGGCCCGAGGAGGTCCCCACCTATAAATTCTGTCCCAATCGGACACGCGTCACAATCTCAGTCTGCAAAAATTCCCAACTCAGGCACTCCTTTTCTAGGAAGCCAGAGTCCGCTCAGCGCAGGATTCCTGACGTCTGGGTTCCCCTGGGTGGTCTCAGTTGGTACAAACGGGCTGCAAGCCTTGTTGACTCCTTTTTTTCCCTTTTCATACAAGCAGAACTTTGGTGTGTCCCCAGTGCCTCCAAAGTCCCTCTCTCCAGCCGCACCCATGCTTCTGGCGCGAATGAATCCGCAGGTGCAGCCGGAGCTCGGCGGGGCGGACTCGCTGCCCGAGCAGCCCCTGAAGCCCTGCAAAACCGCCGACCTGCTAGTGGTGAAGGAGCGCAACGGCGTCCAGTGCCTCCTGGCGTCCCAGGACGGCGACGAGCAGCCCCGGGAGACCTGGGGCAAGAAGATTGATTTCCTGCTGTCTGTGGTGGGCTTCGCGGTGGACCTGGCCAACGTGTGGCGCTTCCCCTATCTCTGCTACAAGAATGGTGGTGGTGAGCGCGGGGTTGACTGAGGCTTTTGGACTTGGGATGCTGCCTGTTCTTGTGGCATTGGTTGGGGAGGGAGTAGGGATGTACATGGAGGAGAAGAGGAGACACAGGAGCAAATTTAGTGTGCAGGAAAGAACTCTTTAGGGCACCAAGAAATAGGATCAGGGTGCTCTCTGTTGGGGAAATAGAGGCAGAACCTTGAACAGTTGTAGGCACAGAGACTCAAGGACAGAACAGAGGGTATCTGGTTGGGTGAGGAACTCAGAGTCAATGCTGCGGGCGCAGAAAAGGAGAATAGAGATCAGGAAGTTCTTGAAAGGGTTCTAGAAGAGTCTGGGATGTTTCAGCCAGACAAAAGATGACGATAAATCTAGCACCCAGACTCTAAGCTGGATAAAATGAGAGCCCTTGGATCACCGGTGGGCTACAGGGATAAGTGTACACAGCCTTTCAGGACACTAGATGCCAAGAGCTGAGCTGGACCTTGAGGTGAGAGTCCTGGGAAACTGGAGTGACCTCTTCAGCTTTGCAAGCTCTGGCCAAGTTGTGAAGCCCGGTGCATGCGAGCCTGGAGAAGACACTCAGAAGACAGCTCTTTTGTCCTTTTCTTGATGAGCTGTCATTTTACCCATCTGCCCTGGAATGAGAGCCCAGAGGTCACATACAACACCATGCAAGTAGCATCAAGCTCTTTTCTGAAGGGCTTGGAGCCTAGCATGGCCAAACCACCCCAGCCCCACTACCTTTACTCAGATATAAGTTCAGAAGCACCCTGCACAGAACCTAGGGATGTTAGCTTCTAGAGGAAGGTATTGGCCTGTCCCTGGGTCCCCTTGCCATGTAGTGGTTCTGACTTAGAATTCAAGGGAAGTCAGTTGGAGGCAGGGTGAGAATTTACGGGGACCTGGGGGCGTGGGAAGCTTGTGCTCTCAGAAACCAAGACGCACAGTTCTTCATTTCTGTGTTCTGTCTGGACACTTGCTATGGGGTAAACACCACTCAGTATTTGTAAAGAGGGTGTGGTCACCGAAGAGAGCAGGTGGCTCTGAGTTGATTGTGTTGCATATGGAAGCATCAGTTCTCACCAAGGAAGAGGAGCCTACTGGTGAGCAGTCCTGTGAGCCCTTCTGGATATGAGTCTGTCCCCATTAGATGCTCCAGATAAGACAAAGTTTCCGAGTCTCAGGAGATGCTCCCTGTCTCTGGTGGCCCTTGCTATTCTTCTGGCTCAGTATGCTCATCTGTAGATGCTGGTGGGCAGAGAGAGAAAGCTAAGGAGAGGACACATAACCCAAAGGTGAACTTTTCCTCCACTTGCAGATCCTCCAGGGACTCTGGGTAGATTTGAGCATCTGGCTCTTGGGGCCCAGTAGTAACAACAAGAAAAGGGTAGACTCTATATTTGTAACAAGCAGGGAGATGAAGAATAAACGGCAAATTGGGAGACCTTGGGGCAAGTTGCGTGTCCTTAGTGGCCGTCTGAGACTGCTTGTCCCTAGACATCAGACAGTCAGTCATTAATCAACAATATTTCTCTGCGTTAGCTCAGTGTAGGACATAATGCTAGGCTCTGTAGGGGTCACCTGGATGTATGAGCCGTCACTCTGTCTGCCTGGAACATGGCTCCCCAGAAGTCCTCACTACCATGTTGTGATAAGTCTTTTCTATTGTTATATGGAGCAACACAGGTGGCCAACTTGACACGTGTGCTAAATAGATATGCCAGGGCTCTCTTTGACACCGTCCACTTGGCCACTGTCATGTTTTGGAAAGAGCACTTGCTGTGTCCTGGGTGATAAGTTGGGTGTCTAGGGACAAAGTGCAGCAAATTTGTCACAGGTGTGAAGTTTTCTGTGAAACGGACTGACATTCCCTTTCCAGCGTATACTGCTCCTGGAGCAGCCTATCCCTAGTTGTTCCACAATTTGTCGTTTATGGAGCTGTTTCCCAAGCAGGCTGAGAAAAGTTGAGGGCACAGACTGTTGGTTTTTAATCCTCAGTAAGATTCTAGTCCTAGGAATGTGGTAGAAAGTTCCTACCCACTTATACTGAACAACTATACTAACAAAATAACCCACGCTCTCAGAGACTCGTTGCCAGTTTCACAAACCATGGCGGAAACATTATAGGAACTAACACAATGGCGTGCTGGAGATGATGATGATGATGTGTGTGTGTGTGTGTGTGTGTGTGTGTGTGCTGTGAAGGGTCTTGGCTGTGAAGTTACAGGCTCCAGTCTCTAACAGGTATGACTTTGGGAAAACTCTCTAGCTCTTTTTCATATATGTAATCATCTTGTTCAGCTACACACATGGATAAGGACTGAATGCTTCAGTGCACATGCAAAGCCTATGTGACACGTGACTTAGGGTAGCTGCCGCTTTTTATCAGTATCGTTAGGATGTCATAGGAAGGGGATGGGGGAGCAACTGTTGCTATAGAGATTTAAGGAGGGGCTGTTTAGTGGTGACTCAGGAGAAGAGAGCTGTGGTTGGAACTCAGCTGCTCTGGACAGGGAGGGCTTGGAAAATAGCATTTTAGCATCCACCTGGAACAGACTCCTCTGGAGAGTAACATAGACTGGCTGGAAGTCGAGCCAGGAGAGATAAGGGTGAGAGGCAAGTTGGGGCTGGGCTGTGGAAATCTTGGATGCTAGACTGAGGGGGATGGGCTGCTATCAGTGAATTTCCATTGCTGATTAGGAGGTTTGCAGTTGCTCTGGGGAAGGGTAGTATAGTCCAGTCCTTCATCTGGGAGAACAGAGCACGCCCATTTAGTGCTCCCATCCCTGCTCCAGAGGATGCTCAGCTACCTCCTCAGGCCTTGATCTCTGCTGAGACCCCATACTGTTCTTTGTGATGGACCATTCTCCTTCAATAATTCTGGCTTCGGTTCCAGAGATGGGTGAGCAGGCAGGTTTTCCTTCAATCTTGGAAGAAGCCAAAAAGTTGAGTTTAAATCCCAACCCCACCACTCACTGTGACCTCAGGCATCAAAATTCCTGGTATAAAGGGACATAATTTGAGATGACCCAACAATTCATTGCTCCTCAATGCCCTGACTACAGCTGTATGCAAGCCAGGCTTCATCATCCTGTTCTTTGCCAGCCTGGCCCTGGGTCTTTGTGTTCTTTGGTGCCAGTATTAACATAGAACCTCCAAGTCTGAGTGTTTATACTGGCCCAGACCGGAAAATGTTTTGAAATGATGAAGTTGCCAATAGTTTATGCCCCTGGCTAATATTTTATGAATGAATTACTGTCAAAGATCAGCCTGTCTGAACATCTTCCTGAAGACCAGCTGCTGGGATGACAGGCTGTGCGTTCCAGATCGTTCCCTTTGAACCCAGGGTCGGGTCTGTGCTGGTCTCTGGGAAGGAACAGATACACAGGAGGCTGAGTACACATGCCTGGAAGTGACCTCTGGATTGTCCTCTGTGCATGGACGGTGCTCTACACTCGATCTTGTGGTGACTATGGCTTTCTGGATTTGAGCATACCTGTCGTTGACTCAGAGGATGGTATTTGGTAGAGAAATGGCCTTGGAGAAGTCATATGGCATCTCTAGGCCTCAGTTTCTTTCTGTAGCAAAGAAGGGATAATTTTGATCCTTTCTACAGCACTAGATAACACTGGACAATATAGATAAGGTACTTGGGATAATGTTAGTGTCACATAATAGAGACAACATGTAAATGCTATCATTTTTCTATTTTCGATGACACTGGCTACACGTTTAACACAGGTGTAGGATGAGGTCCTAATTCTGAGATAAGTAGAATTTATTCTGAAGAGAAATTGATGAAGGAGATAAGGTTAAAAAAAAAAAAGAATTCCTTTTTAAGCCTGAGTTCGCAGTGTGGCAGATTTAGGAGGCAAAAGTTGGGCCTTGTACATGTCCAGACAGTGGTTCTCACATGTGGGTCACAGCGCCTTAGGGGGTCACATCTCAGACGTCCTGCATACCAGATATTTACAATACGATTCATAACAGTAGCAAAATTACAGTTATGTACTAGCAGTGAAATAGTCTTATGGTTGGGGGGTCAGCACAGCATGAGGAACTGTGTCAAAGAAAGATCGAGGACACTAGGAAGGCTGAGAACAGCTGGTCTACAGTGTGTCACTATAGATTGCTCACCTGGACAGCGGGCATAGCAGTCCTGCATGAGATGCTATAATTCTGAGTCCTCAGCCTATTTTCCTCACTACACAAATGCCTGGACTCCTAAATAGCACTAATGAGGGTGGTGCTGACACAGACACCTGGGTTTTTCCAACTTGATAGCTTTCTATCTAGTTTGGGCACAGGGTTAACCACCTAAGGATCTTGTTCAGGTGACACATTATTTGGGTCACATGCACAGGGAACCAAACAGCATGGCACCCCAGCTGTGGAGCGTGCCTACCACTTTGAAGGAGTAAGATACTGGTCCAGGTTCATTATCATCTAGTGGGCTGCTAGCCTAAGCTGGACAAAAGGATCTGAAGGGCAGTTCCCAACCAAGTGGGATTTAATGGAGAGAAAGTTACCCAGAGACAGCTGCCATCAAGAAGCACACTGCCCTTGTAGAACAAATCAGCTCCTCTCAGAGGTCAGTTGGGGTGGGGCTGAGGGAAATGAATTTGGAGGCCACTGCTGTCTATGCAGCACCCCTCTTTACATGAAACTGTTCCTGAGTATCCTGCCCTGCAGTCTCAAACCCAATTGCCTAAGTGAGGATTAAATTCTAGGAGCACTGGAGAAGGCCCCGGGATTTTGTTAGTGGTACCCTCAATATGAATCACTACAGAGACCTGTTTATTCAAAAGAAACTCATTGGCTAATGACAGCCCCTAGTATAGAGATCTGGGAGTTACAGTCTACTGTAACTATTCTAAAAGTTCGTACTGTGCTATACACACTTCAGATGAGGGAAATGAGATTGTACTCAGTTCTATGTGGGTCACATTTCCTGTAGGAACACAGATCTGAGCATCGAAAACACTTTCAGATTTATTCCTTTTAAAGAGATTAGAAGGAAGGAGACTGGAACCAGAATCCATGAGGGCAAGTCGAGTCGAGGCATGACCATGTAAGGAAAGGTGTCGCATAGAGGAGAAGTGGCTTCCAGACTCATTGCCCCGAGTCCCACGCCCACTGACCTCTGGGGAGGAGATGATTCCTTCTACAGGTCAGTGCCCTACTTGACTGGAGGTGTTCCTGAGAATCAAGGCTCAGGCAGGAGGTCAGCTTGAGTCACAAAAAGTGAGAGAGTCACTGTCCCTCTACGCAACAGAGCTCCAGATACCTGGCTCTGGGTTTTCTCAGGCAAATGGCTCCAAGGATCTGTTGAAAAATGTGCAGGTCATGGTGTTGCCTTCAGGGAATAAAACCCAGGCACAGGACAGGAGAGCCCACCAGCGTATGCCAGAAGCCTCTAAAGTCTAGTAGCTGAGAATTCCAAACTTGGACCTTTTAACAACCCTATTATAAAGGTCTCTTGCCAAAGTAGGAAGGAGATATGTTTTAATAAAGAGTTGTGGCTGGAGTTGTCATTTTTGAGCCATGTCTCCAAGAGGACTGAGTCCCAGCCCTGCAAGAGTTTGGTTGGCTTGCTGGACTTAGATACTAGCCCATGAGATGCTACAGGGGACAAACTCTGGCTATTTTAGGTACTGGCCTAGGCATTGTTGGGCCTGATGGGTGCCTCAGGCAGTGACAGCCCACAGATGAGCTGAAGATATTCAGGAAACCATCTTGTGAGTTCTCAATCCTCAGTTTGGCCAGAATGATGAAGGAAGTCTGTCCTCGGAAGTCTGCTCTAGATGACCTTACTCCTGCTACAGCTTCTGGTGACCTCACTCTACTTCCTCAGAGTTGGGCCCTCCTATTCCTCTCAGTAGCCCTTCCTCCCCCACCCTCAATCACCTTTACACAGATCTCCTTACCTTCTCAGGGGGCTATCTAATGATCTCAGTGGCCTGTGGCTTTTCCTCCTGATGAAACAGCATTTACACAGAAAATTCCAGAACCTCTTTGCCAGTGGAGTTCCTCTATCATGGACGGGTATCTGGAAGTGTCAGTGGCCCTGAAAGATGTATGCTTTTTAATTTTTACCAGATCTATCCAAAGGCCTTTGGCCAGAGTCTCTTTCACAATGGACGTTTCTTTTTCTTCTAAGATGATATGAAGGTGTGTGTGTATGTGCCTGTGTGTTTGTGTGTGCTCATGTGTGTGTGCGTGTGTGTGTGTGTGTATGTATGTGCCTGTGTGCTTGTGTGTGTATGTATGTGCCTGTGTGCTTGTGTGTGTTTGCTCCTGCACGTGCTCACACAAGGTCTAGTTCTAGCCTTGCATGAGTATATATGAGTGTGTCAGGCTGTGAAGTCATATGTTTTGGGGGAACCTCCTAGAAGCTGAGTCCTCACAGAGGTGTATCCTGTTCTGGTTTTCCCAGGTCTGTTCATGTGAGCCCTGCACTTACGAAACAAGGGCACTTCAGAGCCATGACTGCATTCTGGACTTTCAGGTCCGGTGTGAGGCTTACTGCAATGCTTGGCCACACAGGAGATATACAGGGACGTTAGGGCATGACAGTGATGGCCCTTTCAGACTAGTACATTTGCGTGCAGTCTTTAGCTCTAAGATGATGCTATAGAGCTGGGTATAAAGAAGTGTCCTCAGTCCACCACAGCTACCTTGAAGCTCCTTAACTGTTTAGCCATATATCATCGTCATCATCATCATCATCATTATCATCATCATCATCATCTGTAAGAAAGCTCACACCAGTGTGCTACTTAATGTCCTTTTTTAACAGAGAAATTGAACCATGGATACGTTCTGCTTTTCATTCATCCTTACCATATCCCCATTAAATTTTTAAAATATAATTTCATTTCCTCCTTCCAACCCCTCCTACATTCCCCGTGTCACCATTCTAGTGTCTTCTGGGATTTGTAGTCCACGAAACATCCATTGGTCCACATCAGAGTCATTCCTGTGGAGAACTCTGGCTCAGACGGATCTCTCGATGTCCATGCTTTTTCGCTTTACTGTGACTTGAAGTCGACAGCAGGGGAGATGGGCTTCAAACTGGGTGACTTGCTGGGCTGGTGGCACCATCTGGAAGTTTAGAGTTAAGGACATGAGCTAAATTAGACCTGTGATAGATTGACTGGGTTCTTTAGCTTGGCCATTTTAAAGACAATGTGGACCTTCGGTTGCAAATCTTAGAACCACCAGCTGAGCATGGATATCTGACTCTCGGCTCCCCCAAGTCCCCTCGGGGCACTGACTTTAGTCTTCAGACTTATTTGATTGTTTTAGGACCTAGCTTCCTACTTTGGTGCCAGCTCTGGTCCCCCATAGGATATAGCATTTGACAACAGATGCCAGAAGGATCCTTCCTGTGAGGGAGGGGCTGAGGCAGAAGTTAAGAGGAAGAAAGGAGACCTTGAAACGTGTATTACAAAGAATTCCAACTTGGAGCAGTGTGTGGGGTGCTGGGTTAGCCTATGACAAATAAACCAGATAGCTTGGCTTGTCCCAGATTCTCAGATACCCCTCTTCCCACATCTTAAGCAGATTTATATCCTTTATCTGCACCAGAATGTTTTAGAATCCACAGAATATGTTGGGCCTAGAACTCAGGAGCCAACAGTATCTGGGCCCAAATCCTATACCTGTCACTTACCCGACGTGTAAGCCTTCTCAGCTCACTTTGACTTGACCCCTAAGCCCCAGTCTCCTCCTCTGGAAAGTGATCATGGCACTGGTTTGTTACCAGAGAAGTTCTGTGTAGCAAAGCTGAACTCAGATTCTAGTGCCTTGCTTGACATGCATGATAAACATTTGCAGTACTTTTTCCTGCTATTCACCCTTGGACTATCTCTGGCTGGGAATGATCTCAGCCTTGCTGCAGCAGGACCAGCACATCACGCTTTATCTTTGAGAGCCCCAGGCTTTCCATGCCGAGGCAGACACTGAGTCACCGGGTGATTTTGACCCTGGAGAATATGTACCTTTGCCTCAGTTCTTTTGTAAGTTAAGAGCTTCAGTTTCCACCCGTAACGTGGAGTTAGCAATGCTCTGTAGAAATGCTCTAAGGATCTAATGAGGTTCCATGGAAAGTGTCTGTACCACATGAGGGGCTTAGCCAGAGGGAGCTGCCTGCTGATCCCTGTGTTAAAATCACTAATGTTGTCATATTTATACACTTGCATCTTGGGTTATTTTCCTGGTGTGCATGGGTCAGAGGGTTTCCAAGTTTTGAACACCTCATTCAGAAGTCTAGAAGGAGTTTGGCTTTGTGCTGGCTGTTCCAGGAAAGGCGCTACAGTTTTACTTTGACCCTGCTGACATGGCATATGTACAACTCTGAGTTATGGCATGAGCCAGAGCTCATGGCCCGTGTTGCTCACTGAGGGTGTCAGGGTACACGGAGAATTGTCCCTGACACTGAGACATGTCTCATTTCATCAGAATTGCCTCCAGTGGCATAGGACCTCCTTCATGTTCTACCTCTGCCTCAGTAGGTGGACTTCTTATGGCCCCTTTGTAATAGCCGTTTTCTTCAGCAGCCTATAGGAGGATGAGCCCTATGGACTGGAAGGAACTCTGACGGAGAATCCATCTCCTGTTAGAAATGCCATCAGGAAGTGTTGACTTCTCTCTGCCTAACAATGTCTCCCAGAGGACCTAATGATCCCGATTACAACAGTTTCTCACGGGTTTCTTTGACGCTCTGAGGAGAATGAAGTAAAATCAGGTTTGGGGAAGTCATGTGAAGTTTTGCAATGTTACCAGTGTGAGAAAATGAGACTCTCCACATGTCCCCTTAGGCACTGTCTCTCCCTGTCTGGTCTCAGTCATCTTGCCTGAGGAAAGGAAAGGCTAACCTTACGTGGGAGTTTCCAGAGTTAAGCTTCATGGAAGGAAAGGTTCTGGGTTTAGATGAGTTTGGTGGAGGTTGTATCTTGTGGTGCTTCATGGCATGCAGTGTGCACCAAAGGCTAGGAGAAGCTGTGGAAACACAGCTCTGTCTCTTTGCTTCATGCAAACTTTCGTCATCTGACTGCAGACGAGCATTATTATGAGTATGAACACTATGACTGCCATGCTTGCTGCTAGACCAATCAAGTGTTCTGCATAACTCTATTGCCACAAAACATCCCTTGGGAAATGGGCAGATGAGTAGAAGAACAGGATCCTTGCAGCTATTGTAGAGAGGTGACTGCAGCCCTTTAAGGGGTGTCTATCCTGCAGGTCTGATGTTGTCTCTATGTCTTGTAGGTGCCTTCCTGATTCCATACACTCTGTTCCTCATCATTGCTGGGATGCCTCTGTTTTACATGGAGCTGGCTCTGGGGCAGTACAACCGGGAGGGGGCAGCCACTGTGTGGAAGATTTGTCCTTTCTTCAAAGGTAAGAGTGATCTGACGCATGTCCTATATTTTCTCCAAAGCCTTTCTTGGTGTATCCTGAAGAATCTGCTCCCAAGCTGAGGTTTAAGGTAGACCAACTCTCACATGGGGCTATGGGCATTGACAATGTCAAGATTGACCACCATTCAAATTTACACAAAGAAACTAGGATACATGAGGTGTAGCCTGAAACTCGAGCTCCAGGCTAGGCCCCACTACTTGACTGAATGACTAGAGTGCTTTTACATGTGGTAAATGCAAAGATAGCAGGGATCTCAGCACACATACCTCTACTCTCACTTTCTTCCTTCATGGCAGGCATGGTAAGTTGATCATAGATGCCTTCAAGTTCAAGCAGAAAGCTGCCATAGAAAGCTGAACACAACAGCTATGACTGCTGTAAGGTTAACTTGTACTTGAATTTAGAACAGGTCTGTGGGAAGTAGCCATGGTCAACAGCCATTTTCCATCTCCTAGACTATTGGGAGAAGGGTGTGGAACAAGGCCAGTGTCTCACAAACACTGGTTAGAAAAATGGAGACAGTGCGTACAAGTGTGTCTCCCATGATCCTCTCCTTAAGAGGCGAGAGTCTCTTCAGCACCTTGTATGTACTGGTTTAGTGGTGAAGAGGGCAGGCTGACATAAAAGTTTTATAAGGTACATGGATTAGCATCTTTTCTATTAGGTCACCTGAGATCCAACTCACGATGGTTTCTTTTTAGTATTCTTTTTATTTTTTGAAAATTATGACTAATTTATAAAGTTAGAGTTCAAAGTGATGGGCTTCATTATGAAATACATATACATAAGTATATATATATATATATGATTATACATACATGTATGTATATGTGTATATGTATGTATATATCTGGTGTCTATATGCATGTACTTACACACACACACGCACACACACACACACACACACACACACAGTTTTTTTGTTCAGGTGCTCAAACACTACTGTCTGGAATCTTTCTGTCTCTTTGTTTCCTCCTGTGTTAGCCTCATTCCCAGGTAAATTCTTATCAATGGCTAGTAAAGATGGCTGTGAGCAGCTACAAGGTTAAATTCTACCAAATTCAACAGTTGAAAACAACAAACACATGTGCTGAGAACTAGCCAGGGAGTGCTTGGTTGGATCTTCCCCAAGAAACAGGTCCTGGGGAAGGATTTACATCTAAGGAGTTACCGGGGAAGCTGAGAGGGTCTTAGGAGCATCAGCTGGAGGCAGAGTGCCTGTCTTCAGTTAAGGAGCCCATCATGGACTAATTCCACCATGGGTAAGGAGAATGTGAAAATACACCCCTGTGTTATCCTGTCTGAGTGTTGAGGGAGATGCAGTATTTATGCACCAACACCAGATATGGCATTAAGGCCCTGGCACTTTGTTTACCTGGTAAGCGGAGCAAGAGAGCTACAGTGTCAAAAGATTATGGGTGAGGCTCTGACAATATGCTTTAGGGAAAAAAAAAAGAGGTACAAGAGTGCACAATGGCTGCAACCTACTTCCTGGGGTGAGGGGATAGACCTGAGACTGGGTCTGGGAAAGCCTGACCTCTTTGTCCCCACACAGGAGTGGGCTATGCTGTGATCCTCATTGCCCTCTATGTTGGCTTTTACTACAATGTCATCATTGCCTGGTCACTCTACTACCTCTTTGCATCCTTCACCTTGAACCTGCCCTGGACCAACTGTGGCCACTCCTGGAACAGCCCCAACTGTACCGACCCCAAACTCCTCAATGCCTCGGTGCTGGGTGACCATACCAAATACTCCAAATACAAGTTCACACCGGCTGCAGAGTTTTATGAGTAAGTCATGGGTGCTTCGCTGGCACACTGAGGCCTGGGCGGGAGCCGAGCCAGAGATTAGGAAATAACACAGACAAGTTAGGAGCGTGGCAGCCAGCATTTGAAAGGTGCAGGCTTGATGCCAAGTTAAGAACAGAGGATATGGTAGTGTAAGGAACGCCCGGTGGAGCCACTGGTATAGGACAGGAGAGTGGAGGTTGGGAGCCAGGATGTCACCATGCAGACAGGAAGCATGATGGTACTGAAGACAGCGTGTAGCCTGTAGGACATAAACAGCACTTTGGAGGGAGTAATTGCCTTTAAGAACCCAAACTAAGAATATAGGCAAATGGGAGCTTGTGGAAAGGACAGCCTCTCTGGGGCAGTGACTGTAGATACTGATGGTATCCACAAGCTAGCCGGTAGACTGTGCCTTCAGAGTTGGAATCTGCACCTGTCTGGTCCTGGAGGAAGCCGAGAAGATGCATGTAGCCTGGAGATGGTGTGTTTTCAGTGTGTGTATGAGAGGCACTGGCTGGTGGCAATGGACAAAACATTGTTTAAAATATATACAACATTTCAGTTGAAGTAATTTCAGAAATAGAAAGCTGAATGGATCGTACACGGGACACTCCTTCCCCTGCGTCCAATGTTGACACCTTGAGTAACCTCTGTGCACTCTTGAAGTCAGAAAATTAACACTCACATGTTATTAGCTAACCTACTGCGGACTCACACTTCCCAACTGACACCGTGTTACGCTATTTAGTTTTTGAGCCTGCTTACTCTCCTCCAATATGGGTGACTTCTTTGAGCTTTCCTTGAGTTTCATGACTTTGACACTTCTAGAGGGTGCTGGCCAGGGATTCTGTGACATATATGTCAAGATGGATTTATTTGTTGTTTTCTCACATTCTGATTGAGGATGTTCACTTTCCACAAGGGCACTCGATAGAGGCACTGTGGCGCTCTTCTCGGCGAGCCTTGTCTGGGGGACATGATGTCCATCTGTCTTGTTACTGGTGAGGTTAACCTTGAATGTTGAAAAGGTGGATGCTGCCAGCTTCTTCCTGGATAGGGATATTTTTACTTTGTTAAATTGTATCTTTGAGAGAGGTACTTTCAGGTTATGTGAGCATCTTGTTTTTCCTACTTTAACCTTTACTGCCAACTCTTAACTTTGGCACGTAAGGATTTCTGATGGAGCGTTTAATAGTTCTCTGTTATTTTCATCAATCCTAGAAGATCTGAGTAGAGTCCTGATGTGAAGATCAGCTCCCCTCTCTCATGTATTCAATCCAGTTTATTCGATTAGATCAGAATTGCCTCCTGAATATTTATTTTGTCTGTGATTGACTCCTGAGCTACCACCATCCAGTCTGTTGGATTCTTACTCACTGCTGTGTCTTGCTAGGTCTTAGTGAAGGAAGTGGTTGACATATTTTCAGTCCCCTAACTCGCATGCATGTTTCTATCCTCAGAAGAGTGCTTCAATTGCTCCCTCCAGCAAGGGTGACCCTCATTTGAGCGATGCCTCAGTCATATGTTAGTGGTAGTCCATGTCCAAACATGGAAGAGGACAGGTAAAGTCCACTGGACGCCATCCTCAGGGCTCATGTGATCCTCTGCAGAAGCCTCTCACTGTACTAAACAAAATCACAGATTATAGATTCTAAGGCTTTTGGGTCACATGTGTAGATTTACCTACTAGGTCATATACAAGCCCACAATAGAAGAAAGTATGGATACCACCGAAGTTCAGCTTGCTGAGTCATGAGTTTATTGGAGATATTTACATGGTAATGGGTGAGGGCTTACTTACTGGAGCAGAAATGACTCAAAGACAGTTCTATCAGCAAAGCCCACCCCAGCCTGGGTGACAGCTCACAAAAGCTAGGAGCCTGAAGCTCACCGCACATTGCCCTTTTCAAGTGGGTCTGCTCTAAACTGATTCCAGGTATATCAGCTGGTTTCTGCTTTTTCCAGGCAGCTGGGCTGCTCTCAGAGATTTTGCAGCTTTTCTCCTCCGAGAGTCTTCTTGGCAGCTCTGTTTCGCTGGTCTCCAAGGAAATCTCAGCTTTTGTTGCTTACTCTGGCAGTGAGGGGCCTAGTGATTCTGCTCAGTTTCAGGGACTTGTGGAAAGGATTTTGAGTTGTTTATCTTCCTGCTGAAGAAGTTTTCCAATAGGATGGAACGTGGTTAATACTAAAATGGTGCTTGCTCTATGAAAGAAGAAAGGAGTTTGTCCCATGCCCAAGCACTTAGCATATCGGAGTTAAATCTTGGTTACACATCACATTCACCTGCGGAGTTTTAGAAGTCATTCATGCCTGGATCTTACCAGCCTGGGTACAGCCAGGGAATGCGGACTTTCTTTATCAGTGTCTCCCCAGAATCCTAACATCCAGTCATCATTGAAGGCCTCTGGATTAGTCACTGCAGGTCTTTGTCTCTGGGTGGGGGAGGTCTCATATCGTAGAAAATTTAGGGTCTCCTTCATTCTTCAGAGGAGCAGAGTTTGTGGGTGAAGGTTCTGGGAGTTTCTTCCTGTTTCATGTGTGTGGTTTGGACAAGGAGACAGTGAAAGATGGGGGATGGGGAGGGACTGGCTGCTGATCCCTGCTTCCCAGCATGCTCCTCTCTCCTCTCACAGAGCGAAGAACATGGTTTTCCTTTAGCTCCTGGCAACCGTTGTTCTTATAAATTAAAGTGCTAAATGAAAGGCCCTCATCTTGGTCTGGTTAATATTTGATTCCTCCCCCCTAGTGGCCAGCACATGTACTCCCGCAGAGATGCACAGCAGGAGGGAGAGGAGACCTTGAGTGCCTTTGTTGCAGAGCTGAGCTTCTTCCAGGCCCAGCCAAGAGTAGAAAGTGGTGGAAAGAGATCACATTCTTGTCTACAGTTACACAGGGCCTTGGGAGCCCAGAGTAGAGAGCAGAAGGCAGAGAGAGTATCCATAGCGTTCTTCTCTGTAGACTTGTCTGTCTCCCTTGTCTGTTCCCTCATCTGTTCCCTACCCCCACATGCCTCCATAGCTCCCCTGAACTGGGTTTCCAGCCTGCTTTCACATCCCACTTGTGCCTTATCTGTTTGTGGAGGTGGAAATGACCTACAAGATCAGACAACAAAGGTGTGGCCCAGCTTTAGGTCTGAGGCAGAGCTGGGTCTTCTCATTTGGTCCACAACTCATCTCATAGGAATGGCTCCTGGTTTTCTTTTCTGGGACAAGAGTGCAGGGGCCTCTGAAGGTAAATAGGAGCCCTTCTCGGGCTTCTCTTTCTCAGGTCAGGCCTGCCTATGAGTGTCCTAGAACACAGCACTGTCATGGGCTGCCTCTGGATTTTGTGTAGTACATCCCCTTTTATTGAAATGCTTGATGTGCTTTTAAGACAATTCAACTCTGAAGAACCAGCAAATGTGAGCCAGTGCCAGCCCTGTGGAGGTTGAGTAATTCCTTCTTTTCCCTCCAGACATCCTCGCCAAGTTTGTTGCCATCTTCTGCTCATTTAGGCTGACAGACCGAACATGTCATTCAAGAGAACAAAACTGTTGCTCTCCCCAGGCTCTGGGCCTGAAGCCACTGAAAGCCACTAAAGTTCTATCCTTATCTGTAAAAGGCATCTTCAGTGAATGTGTCAGGATAGAAAACTTCTACCCATGACACCTCCAATAAAGAAGGGGATTCTCCCTCCTCCCTAATACTAACTCTTCGTGCTTAAATGTCAAGTGAGAAATGGAGCCGTTTGGCCCACAGGCTTTGGAAAACCTGGTTGGTGCCCTCTGCGATGATTCATGTCCATTAAGCTGCTGGAAAAGGACTGCAAACCCTAGTTACACGTGCCAACCCCAAAGCCTGGGAGGTTGCCCTCAGTCCTCTGTGATCAGCTCTGGAGATGCACAGCTCTTCAGATGCACATGAGGGTGAGGCAGCTCATTGCATGAGGACCCTTCAGTTGTGTGACTTGACACTAGGGAATTTTCCCAAGTTTCAGACAAGCAGGGAGTGGTGGTGATTCCTCTCAGAGAGGGGGAGGGTATTTTTAACAGTCAAATTAGTCAAATGTCATTGACATCATTCTACATTTTACCCATAAAACTATGAGACAAAGCAGAACTAAGCATCGAGTGAGGCCAGACTATTCTCTATCCTTGGTCATATTCAGTCACCCACTCCAAATCTCCACCCCCATTTTCTCCTTTCTTCTCTTCCCAACTCATCCCTTTCCTGTCCCACCTTCCATTCTTTCTCTCTCCGGAAATAAAGGCTACAAGTGAGTGGACCACTTCTGATTTGAGACTAGCCAGACTCAAAGGTTGGCCAGGCTGACAAATTGGGCTGGGAAATGTATTTTAGGATGCAGGAACAGAAGGTCCCAAGGGTCCCAAGGTTTCCCCAAGGGTCAGGGGAATATCTGAAGATGGTAGCCAAGTATCTTGCTGTTGCCAGGAGCAAAAGACTGACATGGCAAGGGAGGCATGTACTTGGCAGTGGTGGGTTCCGAAAGCCCTCTGATGCTAAAAGGCTTGTTTGTATCCCCTGGAGCTGGACTTGACAACTTCACATGCACAATTTATGGTAGGATGATTCTTTCTGGGGAGTGAGGGTGGGACAGCTCCTGACCTGTATGTTTGGCAGTGTTCTTGGCCTCTACTTAATACATACCAACACCACCCTTTCCCCTCCAGAAAGCTCCAGACTCGAGAAGAATCATCTCGGTGCGAAGTCTTATGTGATAGGAAGTCTCTGAGTGTTTGGAGACAAAAGAGTGGCAAGGTTAGACTGATGTGGCACATCAGTCTAAGGTTAGACCAGATTGGATTTAAGAGAGCTAGTGAGAGGCAGAGAGACCAGGACTCGGGGATCAAGTAGGGTCTTCTATGGTTCTAGAGGGAGAGAATAAGGGGCCTGGTGTGGGACAGACTAGTGAGGACCAGAGGCAGGTCTAGGAAGAGTCAGACACAAGTACTGTTGTGGGAGGAGAAAAGATGGTGAAATTAAAACAGGTGAGCTGGCACTTCAGAGACTGGATGTTTGGGGGAATGTGGGTGTTTTTTTTGGGGGGGGTATTGATCACTCACAAAGCTTCGTTCCTGATTCACAAATGCTTACATCCTCGTCCATCACTGCCCCTGCCTACCTGCTGCCAGCTTGTCCTGTGCTGTACTGGCTCCTAGCATCCTTGTCAGAAGAGCCTGGCCTGTTTGCAGTCTTTGTGGAACCTTGCAAGTGCTCCTCAGCTTCCTTTGCAGACATCTGCTTCTCCTCCCTGAAGCCTAGGCCCAGATGGAATGAGAGCTACAGCTGCCCTCTGTGGGGCATCTCCTGGGCTCAGGGTATGGCCCACATTCTGCAGCTGAATCCTTCATGAGCGGGAGACAGCCCAGGAGTGGCGATGTTTGCATGATCCTATTTGCATTGCCCCTATCCTGGGAGCTTCATGTTTGATGAAGTCACCTGCCTCTAACACACAACCTGGATCAAAGCTGAGCTACAAAAGGCTTGGTACTAAACATGGGGTCAGGTCATACAGGATCTGGGGACAGGGCCCTCTGGGGAAGCCTGGATAACTTCACTTCCATCCCACATTCTTCAACTTCTCTTCATTTTCTTGCAAGTACTAGACATCTGATACGAATGAATGAATTACAGAATGGATAAATGCAGCACTTAGTGGGTTCAACCTTTAGTGGCCAATCAAAGACTTTACTACCCAAGTTCCAACTTCACAGAGGTTTGACTTAATTGGTTAGAAGTGAGAAGATAGCAGCAGATTGCTTTATGATATAAAACATCTTTGAAAAAAAATAGATTATTTTGTCATGGGAGCATGAAGCATGGAAAGAAAGCCATGAGTTCGATGCCAGCCTGGGGTACACAGTGAAACAGCAATCAAACAGCAGCAACAACAACAAACAGAAAGATTTAGTTTGACATTAGACAATTAATACTGATATGTGAATTGAGACTCCGATTGCTGAAGAGGGAAGGTGCTCTGAGGTGGGACTACATGAACAACTGGTGTCCCTGGCAGATTCCAAATTATATTCAAATTAAAGCCCCTATCTCATAATTCTCTTAGGACATGGAGGAGGAGAAGAGGAAGGAAACTGAAGAAAGAAAAGGATGAAGAAGAAGACATAGAAGGGGTGTGTGTGTGTCTGTGTGTGTGTGTGTGTGTGTGTGTGTGTGTGTGTAACTTCTTTCTACCTAAGATGTATACAATTTTTTAGCATCAGTGTTTCTTTTGAATTAGTGTTTTATTCTAAGGAAGGATAGTATATGGACCTGCGGCTTCGTTATAACATGTAGTATGATTGATAACTATCTGAAGCTGAACACAGACATCTGCAAAATGACACACAGGCAAGTGAAGTGTCTACGTGGGAAAAATGGGAGGTTGCCCGGGCAGTATGAAGGACCTGGAGAATTGGGATTTTTACCACAAGTGGAATGCAGGCTTACTAGGAGAAGCAAAAGCGTGCTGGAAACTCAACTTTTCTCCCTAGATCTCCTTGGGGTGTCTCTGGGTACTCATACTATTTTAAATAGAAGACAGATGGTTGGACTTGGTAAAAAGAGGTTAGGACATTTGCCTGTGCTGAATCCAACATGTAGCTGCCAGACCTGGGCAGTAGTAATTTATCTACCTCTCTTTCTGAGAAGACCTTTGTGCAGTGAACCTCCATATCACTCTTTGAAAATGTGTCTATTCTGAGCAGGTACAGACAAAAGTTTGTGTCTTGTCTTTGTCTCTGTAGTGATACAGAATGGCACGTTTACTGCTACTGTGTTTAAAACAGCCTAGAGGTGATTTAGAGTGTACAAAAGGACCTGGGTAAGAAATACCAAATAAAATGTCATTTTATCTAAGAGACTTGGGAACCCACTAATTACAGTATCCATGGAAGGTCCTGGAACCAATCCCCCAGGGATACTGAGGTGCAACTGTGTAGTCAGTCTTGGTGTCTCATGTAGAAGCTCTTCTGCCAGATGAGTCAGGAGCCACAGGAACTGAAAGGGTTAAAGATGTAAGCAAAGGGTGATTGAGGAACCCTCCTGAAGGAAAGGACATTGGAGGCAGCAATTGTCAGCAGCTGCAGCCTTTGAGTGAGGAAAGGAGGCAGAGACCACTCTGGGGGCTCCTGCAGCTTCCTGACCCCTCTTAACAAAGCTACTCTTTATAGTAATTTTACACTTCCTGCTACTGCTGATGTTGGATATAACCTCACTGTGGCAGGGTTGAAAGCCAGAGGCTTCCTGAGTGTGTTTATAGCCCAAATGGGCCAGCCTACAGCACCCTTTGGAGAGGAAAGCATGGTATAGATGTTGTCCAAGGCCCCACTAAGGTACTGTTTGTTCTGCTTGCTTGACTTTCTAGGGTGTGTATTGTTGGTGAGCGTCTGTGCCCTGTGGGACACCCCGTTCCAGGGGCTTGATCTCCTATTTTATCTATCCATCTTTCTCATTTGGCCATGTCATCAAGTGGCTTTGGGTCCTAATTAGCAAGTGGTCATTTTCCTTGCTGTTCTGTCTCTCATTTTCTCTCTGTACATGGTATGTGGGGTCTTGAAAGCCCCAGGCTTTCAAAATGCTTACACTGATTGTTTTTGTAATTTAAATGCCTTTTATTGAAGGGCAACATAGTACAAAGAAATGCATATCATAAAGGGAGAGCTTAGAGACTGTCACCAACTGAACATAGCCATATGACTAACACCCATCCCAGGAATCATGGTCCCTACAAGTACCCATGAGTCTCTTCTTGGTTGACCACCCTCTCTTCCAGCCCAGAGTGACTTCTAACCATCTGGATCAATTTTCCATATTTCAAAGAACTTCATATGAATCGAATCAGAGAGAACATGCTCATTTGTTTGTCTGTCATGGTCATAAGATGGGAAAGGTCCATCTCCATGAGGATAGATGCTGCATAACACCCTATACTCCATTCATTCTACTAATGGTGGATTTTTGTTTTGGGGGTTGTTGTGCTTGTGTGAACATTAATTCCACAAATGGTAGATATTACCATGTTGGGGTTAGTGTGTGTGTGTGAACATTAATTCTACAAATGGTAGATATCAACATTCTAGGGTTGTAGTGTGTGTGAACAGCGTTCTGCCTCCTACTGAGGGCTGGTAGTTTAGAAAACGCAGTCTGGAGAATAGGGGGTTTCCCTGTCTTATCACCGTGTTTCCGTAGCTAGCAGGTGGCACTTGAGCAGGCCATCCTAAATGCAGGCCATAGCTGACCAGACCCGGCTCACACAAGAACCCTAGAATTACAGAGAATGACGAATCCTCTTACCATCACCAGGCAATGGTCATCCCCCCTGATGCTGTCCTCTCTCCTGCTCACAGGCGCGGTGTCCTACACCTGCATGAGAGTAGTGGGATCCATGATATCGGCCTGCCTCAGTGGCAACTGCTGCTCTGCCTGATGGTCGTCATTGTTGTCTTGTATTTCAGCCTCTGGAAAGGAGTGAAGACATCAGGAAAGGTAATGTCTCTGTGCCTCTTCAGCTGTGAGGGTAGTCTTGGAAAGACACACAGGTGGTGTGTGCACGCACACATGCATGCGTGCATGCAGAGTGTGTGTGTGTGTGTGTATTCTCCTAGCCACAACCATGTGGCTAGTGCAAAGAGGCGGGTCTAGGAGCACAAGTTCAGGTTGCATTCTCATCCGTCTCTATGTAGACAAATCTGTTACCCTAGAGCCCGACTTTGCCCAACGGCAGGGTAAAGGGCTGCAACTGGATCAGGCCTCCTTACATTTTTTCTTGAAAACTTCTATAATAGCAGAGATCAGAGCCTGGGCACCCTCGAAGGTCTGAGACCAAGGTTAAAACAACTACTGACTGATCTTTGGCCTTGAATTCTCACCTAAAACTGCATGTATGCATTGCAGCTTACTTGGGAAATTGACAATTTGCTTTACTATAGACTCAGTAAGTCCATGCTGAATGTTTGGAAGAAAATGTTTTGAAAGGTAATTAGATGTGTGCCTTGGTTCTAATACATTGCTGGGTTCCCACACTAGACACTTAGGAAAAGAATACAGGTTAGCAGTTCAGTGAGGTGGCATTTTGAACTTGGATGCTGCTGCCTTCTGTGGTCACCTCTCTGAGATGGAGTATATTTAGGGAGTGGCTCCTGATGATTCTTAGCTTGGGGATTAATATAGGAATAACAATCTCCCAGGGACTGTATGCAGTCTGGAAGAACTCAACTGTAATTCAAGTGATATAGCTAGGAAGTGTTCTTTCTAATGTTTTGTTTAGATAAGGCTTTGGAACAAGCCCCATACCTAAGAAGAGAGAGTTAAAATGGCAAACATCTTAATCCTGTTTCAATTCTGAGAATTGACTGGGCTCGGACGGATGGTTTTTCCACTCTGTGTGCTACTGCCTGGGCCATATGACTGGAGACCTGACTAGACTGGAACATCCTAGCTGGTTGAGGCTGTCTGAGAGCTGAGTTGGAGCTATCAGTCAGTGGTGTGGGATTCTTTCTGTGTAGCTTTTCTGTGCTTCCTGGACATCTCACGTCATGACAGTCGACTTCCCAGAGCACACTTCACGCAGAAGAGACCCTGTATGAAGTAGTTCTTCCAGTTTCTATTTGCATCATGTTTGCTCTTTGTCTCAATGTCAAAATCAGTCCAGGATCACTGTCATCTAACGTTTGGCACAGAGTAGGTCTTAGTAAATGCTTAGTAATGGGTTGAAAGATGAGTGGGTAAACTTCAGGGACTTTATTAAATACTTAGCTCAACTTACTATGCTTTTATGGACACCTACTATGTGCTGTTTTAGATGCGAAGACTAGCAGTATATAAATAGAAGACAGCTTTCCTCCATTTCTTTCTCCTGTTTGTGTTCCTGATGGGCTTGTGGTTGACCCAGAGGTGCAGTATTTTGAGTGTCTATCCAGAAGTATCTATCTGTAGCCTCCTTAAAGTAATCACTTGTGGCCACAAATTACACTTGTCATTGTGTAGTTTGCTTTTTTGTTTTAAACTTAACATTACCCTTAGAAATAATTTTACATTAGGCAGTCAGTTATTCCTTAATAAAAAATATAAACTGTAGGCTTTTAAGGTATTATTAAGCTAACTTAGCAGGTAGCTACATCTCACCAGATAGACGAAGCTAGTTGAATGTTTGACTTGAGGTAGGCAATATTTCTTACTATAGATCATGGTCAGAAAGTCAGAGATGCTGCATTTGCAGGCAGTGGACGCTCTGTCAGCCGAGAGAAAGGTGTGCAGAGAAAGTGATATTTGTGCTACCCCTGTCCGGACAGGCATGGGTAGAAGTGAGAAAAAAGGGAAAGAGTTTCTCTGGAAGTACCTGTGAGCAAAGTTGTCAAGGTGTGGAAGCCCTGGACAAGCCCTGCTTAGGTTTCTCTGTGCTGCCCTTGGCACCAGGAGCAGGCCACATAGCCCATCCTATGAGCTGTAGAAGGTGAATGTGAACCACTAGTATTCTAATACAGAGCCCAACCTTGTTCCTCCCAGTCATGAGCAGACCATACGCTGCCTACAGGGAGCCTGGTGTTACCAAGCTATCAGCAGGAGCAGTAGTGCTTGAACATGCTCTGTTCCTCTTGCTGAATGTACTTTCTGAATTGAGGAGTGTTTCACCATCAAAGCACCAACCATGTGGAGACACGAAGAGGGATGTGCTTGGTCCTGCAGAGTCAACTAAAACCAGGGTTCTCATCTGTGTAAGTCCCCCTGAGTTATGAGGTTTGAGCACATAGAGGCCTCAGGTAGTCCGTGAGGAAGTTATTTCTAGAATCAGCTTCACATGGGACATTCCAGTACCCTGTCTTTAATTGTTTCTTATAAACTGGCTGATGAGGAATCTGAGAATATTGCTTATTTCTTTCTGGAAAAGCACACAAGTTTTTCTTAGTTATTCTCCAGAGTCACAGAGGACGCCTGGAATGAGTAAAACATGTGCAAGTGAAGATGATTTGGAAGGACGATTTGTTGACTGCTTGACTCTTGGGAAGGTGGGAGCAGGGCACAGTCTGAGCTGGGGTGAGGGGGTACCGCAGACCACACACACAGTGGCAGCTGTGTTGGCCCAGTGACCACTTCAAAGTAGAAGGGTGTCAGAAGAGATCAGGAGCAGGGCCTGCCTCCCCCTCTTCTGAGTTCCCACACAATCTGTTTACACACTCCACCACACTTTGAGAAAGCTCAGAGGCTCCTCTTCCAGGGAGACGAGCTGGGATGACAGAGCTGGCCAGATCCAGCCATTCCTCATTATCTGCTTCACTGCCAGCTTTTGGGCTTCTTGGAAGATGGGAACACATAGGCCATTGGAATAGATGGACGATGTCCTGAATTCTAGCAGATGCAGTAGAATGGGAAAAGAGAGAAAGCCAGACAAATTTAGAGATTATTTGAGCTTTAGAAAATTTAATTGATTAAAAAGCTTTGTAGTTGCCGCTGCTGTGATTTGCATTTTCGTTTGTGGTCAAGGCAAAATTCTAGCTGTCTTCCCCCTTCTGTGTCAATCCAAGCTCATCCTGGCTTGCCTTCATGAGTTGACCTGACTAAGTTACACAGAGCAGAGTGATTTGCACATGATCCATGCTTACACTTAACTATTTATAGCACCCTATTTTCTTAAGCAACATTACCGTTATGCCATACCCTATAAATTCTTGTCTATAAAAAACTATCTTCATTGTTAGTGAAAATGGGCCCAAAATTTGGTTCAAAGACTACAAATCCTAAACCTGGAAAAGCTAATGAAGTTTTACAGGGATACAGAGTGGACATGATTTTGTTATTTATTCTAGTTCTTATTTGTGTGCCCATGTGTATGTTTGTATGTGTGTTGGGTGTCTATATGTATTTGGATGTGTGTGGACTTGTAAGGCCCAAAGGGAAGACTTTAGATTGTCATCCTTGAGCACTGTGCTTGGTTTTACTTGTTTGTTTGTTTGTTTGTTTGTTTGAGACATGGTTTCTCACTAGTCTGGCACTTGCCAAGTAGGCAAGGCTAGCTGGTCACAAACTGTAGGGAGCTTTCTCTTAGGAGTATGGGTATCTATATTCCCAGTTTTGGAGCATGACCACCACCAGAGCTTCTCCAATTTCAGGTCTAACATGACCCCGAGGAGCACCCTGATAAAGCTCAGGTTTCTTTCTTTCTTTCTTTCTTTCTTTCTTTCTTTCTTTCTTTCTTTCTTTCTTTCTTTCTTTTTTTTCGAGACAGGGTTTCTCTGTGTAGCCCTGGTTGTCCTGGAACTCACTCAGTAGACCAGGCTGTCCTCGAACTCAGAAATCCACCTGCCTCTGCCTCCCAAGCACTGGGATTAAAGGTGTGCGCCACCACCGCCCGGCTAAAGCTCAGATTTCTGATCTTTCCTGCAGAGAATCTATTTGGTATGGATGGGATAAGAGGCTCCCATTTCTGATGAGGTTTTGGATGACATCAATGCTAGTGATCTATGGACATCACCTTGACCAAGGTTATCCTTGGGCTGATACCTGGATGCATGGCAAGGCTTTAGGCTTGCATATTTTCAATAATGGAACCTTAGCCTCTCCCTGGACAACTTTGACTGGAGAACCCTACTATCTGGTGGTTTTTTCTTTTATGAGCCACAGGCCAGTCTTCCTCAGTTTTACGATCAGCTATTAGATTAAATTTGGTACTGTAGAACATCAGAGATTATCCACAGACACATCTAAGTGGGTCATAATTGATGTTCCAGGATGGACATAGTGGAACATGCCTCTAATCCCAGCATCTGGGAAGCAGAGTAAGGCAGATGCCTATGAGTTTGAGGCTAGCCTGGTCTATGAAAGCAGGCTAACCAGGGCCACCTAGTGACACCATGACTCAAAAAAAAAATCAAAACCAAATAACAGCAACAAAAAAAAAGTGTGTTCGAAGTGACAAAGAAAAAGGAAAAGAAAAAAGAGTTACTCATTTTGGTTTTTGTCTCATGCTGAAAAGGAAGTCTGGGATGGAGATAGCAGAGCTCATAGGTCTCTTCCTTTGCTGTGTGTACAGGAGAGCACACGGATGTGAGGAAGATGTCTTCTAGTTTTTGACAAATACCCTAGATGTCTGAAAACATGTTTGCCACTAAAAGCTTTAACTTTGAATGTGTGGGCATTTCTTGATGCTTGACACACTCACTGTCAGCTCTATCATAACCACATATGTTCCTTCAGAAAACTAAATCTGTGTTGGAGCCACATTCATGGCCAGTGTAGGAGCTCCTCAGGATCCATGGGAGATTCCTTGGAGTCAGAACACTGGGTGCTGTTTTCATGGGAGGAGTGTGGTCACACCCAGCCTCCTGGGCAGGACAGTGCATCTGGGCCACAGCTGTTGACATGAGTGGCAGGAAACTGTAACTGTTAGGATAAGGATGGATAATGGCTCTTCTTTGTTCTTGTTGCCAAGGGTTGGGATCTACTTGCCCCAGTTTGAGAAACTGAATCATCTGAGACCAGTATGAGGCCACCCAGATGCAACAGTCTCTCTTTCAAGGGCATGGTTTTCTCCCCCATTTGTTATCAAGTTTGTCTGCCATGTTTCTGCTGCACCCATGACTCCTCAAAGAACACAGACTCCAAAGCCCATGTTCTCAAAGATATTCATAGAACTGGGGAGTGACTGACTGGATGCCATAAAGTAGGAGAGTTGTCCTCGTTCCCTCTGAACCAGATGTGCTCACCACTGGAAAGTCTACTCACTGTGTTTCCTTTCGCACTCATTTGCTCATGATTTCATTCTTCTGTTGACTGTCATTCACTAACCTTCTGGTTTGTAACTCATCTGCTCTTGCATTCTTCCATTCCTTCACTCAACCATCTGCCCACTTAGCTACCCATCCATCCATTCATTTAACCAAAGCCCATTCTACATCCCGCCATCTGTCTCATTTTCTAATGCAACCTTTCATACCTATGACTGTTCATTTACTCACCTAACAAACATTTTAAAAGAACCATATATCCTGGGAGTAAGAAAATCAGGAAGATAAATTCCAGCCTCTAAACATGAGTATGGAAAAATGTGGGAGTTTGACACTAATATGTCAATTTTTGGTTTGGCCCCACATCTTTCTAGGCTGACAAAGAACGTTAGTCTCAGCCATGTCCTACCCAGGGTGGTGTATGAATTCTTTAGGAGGCAGAGTTCCTGAGCTGTAGGGAAAGAACAGCTTGGTCTTTAAGCTATATGTCCATTCCTGTTTCAACATTGTCTTCTTTAGGTCTGACTACCCAGCCCTGACCCAGTTTGGTGCACAGCTTTTCTGCAAAGAAAATGCTACAGCCTACATTTCTATCAAGAGTGAAGACATTAACCTTAGCTACACATTGACCTCAGTTGGGAAAAAATACTGGAGTTGAGACAGTACCTTAGACCATTTAAACCTCAAATCCCAGGACTGGGGATTGTCTTCCACATTCTTGATTATAACTCCCCCGGAGTACTTTAATGTGTCAAGAGCATGAAGGATCAGTGACATTGACAACCCTCCTGGTCACTCCTTTCTCTGGTCCTTCAAGTAAGGGAAGGGTGTCGCTATCTGTTTTGAGTCTGAAGGTAATTTCTTCTCTTTTGTGTTTCTGCAAAGATACTTTGTCTTGGTCTCAATCTGCTCCTACTGAAATGGAGAATTTTTTTTCTCTGTTTTCTGCCCAGTAGCATGTACCAGACTTGAGAGGATGTACTGAAAATATGAATAAAGAAAAAAAAGAGAAGCTAAGTTTTATGTACATGTTTGTAATCCCAGCACTTGGGAGACTGAGGCAGGAGGACCATGAATTTGAGAGAGCCTGGGCTACAAGTGAGGCAGTGTCTCATAAAGAAAAAAAATGTATTTCAGTACTAGAGTGTTTGCTTGACGTGTGGAAAGCTCTGGGTTCTACCCTCTGGGCTCTGTTCTCAACACTGAAGGAAATAAAAGCACATATACATAAAGAAGGAAGGACTAAAGGGGAAGACGAGCAGCAAAGGAGGGGAGGGAAATAGGGAGGGGGAGGACTGGAACTTTTAAATACCCTGCCTGAAAGTTGGGTGTAACAACCCATGTCTGTAGTGTGACAGAAGCAAGGCTGACAGGGCCGATACCACCTTACATTGTGAGTGTGCTTGATTCCATATAAAATAGTGCAAAGCAGTCTCGAGAGGCAGCTCTGTTGAGAATGAGCCATTAGGGGCTTTGAGAACCTAGTTTTTGCTCTTGGTGACCTAGCTTCCATCTCATCTCTATTCTCTCAGTGACTGACTCCATCAGTTCTGAGCTTCTCCAAGGGAGTCCTGCATCTCTTCATTGTTCTGTCCCTTGGGTCCAAGGTTCTGACCCTGACGGCACCTCCAACACCAGGAGAAGAGAAGTGGTGATGGCATGTTTGCAGTTCAAGAAAAGACCTGGTGTCCTTGTCCTAGTACCTCCCCAGGTCATGGTCAGGGTAGGATTCTAACAGCCATCTTGTCTATTGCTCAGGTTGTCTGGATCACAGCCACCCTGCCTTACTTTGTCCTATTTGTGCTCCTGGTCCATGGCGTCACACTGCCTGGTGCCTCCAATGGCATCAATGCCTACCTGCACATTGACTTCTACCGCCTCAAGGAGGCCACAGTGAGTGCCCAGGGACCAAGTACCTACTCAATAGCCAAGTGGAGGGAGGGTTTTTAGGATTGGGAGGTGACAAGTGCAGTAACACAGCATTAAGAGAGACACATTTAAATATGCTTCTTTCTTAGTTGAGTGTCTAGCTTACCACTATGCTGTAGATCAAGGACCAAGAAGCAGCCTCTTTCCTGTGTGACTCTTAGGAAGATGATAGCCCACAGGCCACAGGTCACCTTGAAGCTTGTGAAACAGAGCAGGGTTTTGTGGGTTCTGCACCTGTTTAGCTTCCCTTCACCCAGTCAGCTATGCAGGCACTGAGTCCTTCATGCAGTCTCAGTGAAAGGATCTGCCTTCTCCCCATTATAGTGGAAGGTTTGGGGAAATCCAGAATAATATCAAGTAGAGACATGGCAGATATTATCCCACCTTAGTTTAGGTGTACAGATATAATTATCATGTATTATATGTAATATATACAATATACACCTATGCAAAATATAAATATTATAATAAATAAATAAATAGATAGTGTATCTCCAACCTTGCATATTGGAGAGGTGAGACTGACTATAAAGGGCCAAACCATTATATATAGAGATTGGAGAAGCACTTAAATCTTTAGTCTACCAGCCATCTACTTTTGTTACCATGGAGGGTGGATAGAGAAGTAAACTCCATTGTGTCCAAAGGCTCCTATTGGTTGCCACCATCTACATCAAGAAGTCCAGTAGAAGTCACTATCTTCCTAAGATTCCATCTTTATAACTCCTGAGATGGACAGAACCCTTTGGTCTTGCCCTGTCAACATTCTAGCCTAGAATTTCTAGTTTGTTACATTACTTGAAAATCTGGGGATTAAATGGATCCATTGGGATCCACCAGGACATGATTACTCTGGTGTCTGATGCCAGGAGAATCTAGGAAGATTCCAGGATGTTACTATAGCTGTCTATGTCTGCTTCAGACCACATTTCCTAGTCTACAGCCCTCTCGGGGTGGTTGTCCAGTCTGTAAGAAGTAGAAATGATGATGAGTTTTGTTTACTGGTTTCAGGTATGGATTGATGCTGCAACCCAGATATTTTTTTCCCTGGGGGCTGGATTTGGAGTCTTGATTGCATTTGCCAGTTACAATAAATTTGACAACAACTGTTATAGGTAAGTACCCTTTTAGTGCTTGCCAGCACTAGAAATCTTGTTGTTGACTCTTGTAGGAACTGAGAGGACTTTATCTAGACGAGACTGTCCCCTGTAGACCATCCTGGTCATTCTGAGATCCTTGATGTGGTCCAAGGAGAAGATTTAAATAGAAGACACATCTTGGGAAAGTTGAGGTTAAGCAGCTATAGGAGCCCATAGGGAAGGCTCACTGTGACTGAGGAGACTGTGACTGAGGAGCACAGCATGACTTCAAGAGATGATGAAGCTGTCTGACTTTGTTCTTCAGACACTCTGTCATGAACGGGCAGAAAGAATAGGCTTGTGAGGGCTAGCTAGCTCAGAAGTAAGACTTCAGGCAGACAGACATAAAAGAGACCTCCAGTTTGGATCAATGAAAACCTAATGCTACCTCTTCCAGACCCTGTGCTATGGGGACTTTAGAGCTGGGAAAGATTTGGGTCTCCCTCTCTCATTCCATTTAACAATTAAGGCAGAGTAACTATCTTTGATTCAAGAAAGAACAGGATGAACGTTCAGCCGGGAGAGGTTTTAGAAAATGGGGTGGCCATTCCCTTAGTAGGCTGCCACCATTAAGAGCCTGGCAAGTCTGGGAGGATAGTTGAGATTACGGTAGGCAGATGTAGAGTGGATGGCATAAGTTATGGTAAGGAGTGGCATTGGCATGGACAAGGACAGGAGGGAGTGTGTCTGTGGATTAATGAGCTGCTTTGTTGTGCTTGCTAAGACAAGTATATGCTAAAGGTCATTAGAAATAAGACAAGAAGGAAGGGTGTCTCATCTTAGCAACACTCTGAAATGACGATGCAAGGAGGTAGGAGACAGAGGAAGACAGAGTTTACTTATGGAAAGAATAACTCTGATCCCCAAGAGTTTACTGCATGCTTTTGGTTAGCTCTTTGCTATGCACTGAACCAAGTACTTACCCAGGGATGGCAAGGCTTTGGAGTCCATGTGATGGGAGGACAATGGAAAGGAGGGATTACCGTTGAGGCTGGATCAGGCTGAAAGTTCCATAGATGGCCAGTGGTTTGTGGGCAGAGTAGGGATGGAGTCATGTGGACTGTCATTAGCAGCCTCTCTCTCTACCAGGGATGCTCTGCTGACCAGTACCATCAACTGTGTTACCAGTTTTATTTCTGGATTTGCCATCTTCTCCATCCTTGGTTACATGGCCCATGAACATAAGGTCAACATTGAGGATGTTGCCACTGAAGGTAGGTGGCCAAACCACTTTGCTTCCAGCTAAATGAAGAAAGACTGAGCTGGTTTCATAATGCCTCTGTAGTTGGAGAAGACTGGCTAAGGAGATTTCTGGACTCCTATCTGTTGGACTTTCCCTTGAGGCTGTCACCCTGGCAACCTTAGCTAAATTACACCCCTGGAAGTCCAGAGCGTGGAGATTGGTTATCAGTTAGACTTCTATCATAGGTCATATCTGTTTATCTTACTGTAGGAAAGTAGTAGAAATGTCTGTGGGTCAAAAGGATCATCCTTGTCGGGACATCCCTGATTTATAGCAACCTACTCCCTGAAAGCCTGTTTAACTCTTAGAAAGTAGGAACTCCCAAAAAAAGAGGTTTAATTTCACTAACATCTAATTAAATCTTTAAGGTCCTCAGCCCTCTTGACATCACTATTTTGGGGAGCAAGCCTGGGCACAAAGTTCAGTGGGGATAAACTACATTCAAAACATGGCATTGTAGTTCTACGTAGTTCTCACAAAGCTGCAAGGCAGGGGTTAATAGATTCTCTTTAAAGATGAAGGATTGAGGATGTAAGCTGCATATGAGCTAGTGAGAGGTGATGTTAGCATTTGACCCCAGACAGCCTGACTCTGGAACCTGTGTTCTTCTCCATGGCCTTCTGTATTCTTAAGGCCATAAGGAAGAGGAGACCCTGGGAAGGGCAACCTTTAATGGATCCTGAGTATCATGAATTTCTGAGAATCAGAGTAGAACTCCACAGAGTGGAAGGCAGGTTGGCCACACATGACTTAAAGCTGTTCAGGCAAGATACTGCTCTCTCTGCTGCTTGTTTGATATACAGATTGTGTTCCTTGGTTTTGTATTACTAGTAACAAAGTCCTCAAGCTAACTGATGTATGAAGTTACAGGGTTACTTGACTCACAATGTCTAATTGGTGCTCTTGCTTTGGGGCCTTCGGTGGGACCACATGGTGGAACAATCTGTTCATCTAACGGGCGAGGTGTAAAGCAGAGAGAGGAAAAAGAGCTTGGGTCCCAGGATCTCCTACAAGAGTGCATCCTCAAAGAGTGGAAGACTACATTGGGCCTCATTTCTTGAGGTTCAAATCGCTACACAATTGCGCCAGCTGGAGATCAAGTCTGACACAGGGCAGCTTAGGAAACAGAGATTCAGACAATAGCACAACTGAATTGTGGCTCCATCACTCATTCCAAGATCCCAAGTCTGTGCTGCCCACCCATGCCTGACCAAATGTCCTGAGGCTAGGGTAGAGCTCCTATGCTCTGTGCAGTCTTTATTGAGCATGTCAGCCATTGATCAGGTCCTAATATTTCTTACAGGAGCTGGCCTTGTGTTTATCTTGTATCCGGAAGCCATCTCTACTCTGTCGGGATCCACGTTCTGGGCTGTCCTGTTCTTCTTGATGCTCCTGGCTCTGGGGCTAGATAGCTCAGTGAGTGATGATCCTTCTCAGAACACCTTTCTCCACCCCTGCAACCCATACCAGCACTCAGCCTTGCAGGGCTGCTGCTGTCTGGTGTCTGTTTTAAAGGGCACTATTTTAATCCAAACAATGAAGTGAGTCTCCCTTCCAAATGACAGCCTAGATCAAAGCCAGGAACCTAGAGGAACTCCAAAGTGTACTGGGCCTCAGACACACCAGCCCAACATTCTGCTTGTGCAGATGGGGACTTCAGAAAGGTCATGAATAGAACGTTCTGTGGCCAGGCACTTGCCCGTTCTTTATATTTTATTACTGACAATCAACTCAAACATTTTGGACCCCGTTTTGTTACTAGATCTCTGCTTTATTTTTATTATTATTATTATTTAGTCATGTGCCTGACATCTTTTTTATGTCTGTTTCCACCATTCATTCTTAAATGACATAGAGAGGGGCCAGCCAAAGGATCTTACTGCCTTTGCTTTTCACTTTGGTGGATCTGCCAGAGCAGTGTGTTGGAAAGGGGTCTGAGGCTGATTCCAGATCCCAGGATAAAGTACTGGTGTTGATTAACAATGTCTACCAAGGACAGAGAGGAGGAGCAAGAGACATGTGTGATTATTGTCTGCCACAACAGTGGCTCACAAGGAATAGACTCCAAGAGTCTGTATTTAAAGTGATCACTTTTCTTGGGGATTCAAAGGGAACAAGGAACTCTTGTCATTTACTGTAGAATAAAGTTTCCACTTTGGAGAAGTTATTTGGTTGATGTTTCCAGAAGGCCCTATTTGCATGTGCGTGTATCATTTGGGAACTGTATCCCTTACTCTTTATTCCTCATTGGTACCCACTTAGGCTGGGGTCAGGGACTTGTGCTGAGGCAGGCAAGAGTTAGCTCTTCACCATCCCATTTAACCTGAACTTGGTTGAATTTGGGGTAGAAAAAGGGAAAAGATGCTTGGGAGGACGGCAGGGTCTGTTATTTTCTGGAAAGTAACTGAGGTGGATACTGAACCACAAGAACCCCTTCATCTGTACCCTACCTTCCTGGTTCTCTATAGATGGGAGGCATGGAAGCAGTCATCACTGGACTGGCTGACGACTTCCAGGTCCTGAAGCGACACCGGAAACTCTTCACGTGTGTTGTCACCATCAGTACCTTTCTTCTGGCATTGTTTTGCATAACCAAGGTGAGGCTGGACATGAGACAGTCTCGGGCTTTCTAGGACTGTGTTTCAAAAAATCCAGACATTCAGCCTTGGTATTGGGGTGGGCTAGGTGAGGCTGAGCACAACGGCTCTGTTAAACAGTCCATCTGTAAGACTGTAGATCCCTTTGCCTTCTGCTACATCTGGGGCTGATGAGCTTCAAGCACTATTATTTACCACTCATTGACTTAGAGCCAGCAGAAGTTTCTTGGAAGCTTATCGTACTGCTCATCAAACAAAACACTTCCAGCCAGCAGCTCCTAGAGCCGTTGGTTAAAATGCAGACATACTGAGTTGTACCTTAGCCCTGTCATCACGTGTGTTTGTAAACAGGACCCTGAGCAGTTGGGAATAAGGATGGGTAGAATTTGGTAGATGTAGTCAATGTGACTCTTTATAGCCAAGGATGACTTAAGCCCTTTCTCTCTGTGCCCCAGGGAGGGATTTATGTCCTCACTCTGTTGGACACCTTTGCAGCAGGCACCTCCATTCTGTTTGCGGTGCTTATGGAGGCTATTGGAGTTTCCTGGTTTTATGGTGAGTGAGTGCTCCAAGTTTTGCTCTCTAGGGCTTCTGAAGTCTGTTTTGTCTGGAAGGGGACAGGGATTTTTCATGTTCAGGATAGCCATCTGGGTGGGTCTCCAGAGGTCAGAAGCTCCTGTTAAATATAGGTCTGAGTTTCGTGCAATCTGAAGCTCATTGGGCTTTAAGACCTGGGAGATACCCAGTACCAGTATCTGAAATAGAATCAGTAGAGAGCTGCAGATCCCCAAACCAGACAGCTTGAACAAACAAAACAGGATGCCCAGCTAAACTTGAACTTCAGTTGAAAAAATGAACCTACAGTTTTAGATCTATAGAACCCAACTATTGCATAGAATCTATTGATGCTGACTTTTTCTATTATGTGTCTGAACTTAAAATTTAAATAGATATCCTATATTTTATTTACTAAACCATCCAATGTGTCATAACTGCTCATTTTCCCTTGGTTAATCTCATTCTTACTCTTTTGGGAAGAGATCATGGTGAGAGAGTTTGATAGTCTCTTTTAGATTCTGGTTGAGGGTGTCCATGTGCATGAACATATGGACAGATGGACTTTTCACAGAAAGTCTATGCTAGAGGAAAGAGCCAGGCTGGGATGGAGGCACCTGGCTTCTCAGTCTTCTCCCTTCTCTGAGCTCTGGCTTCCATCTTGTAAGATAATCAGAGTGACACATGCAAGATGACTCAGTCCCAGAGTTTGTCCTCTCCCTTGTTTGCCATTATTGAAGTGTGTGCCAGGTTTCCTGCATTTCACAGTGTCAATCTCCTGCCACCTTGCCCTGCACTCTGCCAGAACCTCATGGAATGCCTTCAGGTGGAGGCCCCAGTCCTGCATCTCTGGGCTCTCTGTGACACGCTTGCTCCATGTGCTCACAGGTGTGGACAGGTTCAGCAATGACATCCAGCAGATGATGGGGTTTAAGCCAGGCCTGTACTGGAGACTGTGTTGGAAGTTCGTGAGCCCCGCCTTCCTCCTGGTGGGTAGGGTGCGCCTGAGGTACCTGTTGGTAGGGTGGGTGAGGCCAGGTTGGGGGTAGGGTGTGCGTACTTATTGTCTAAGGGAGGAGATCCTGGGATCTGGAAGTCCTGGTCATGCAGGCCTTAGTGTGGGTGAAAGCTATTCCACCTTAGGGGTGTCCAGTCAGGTCCTCCAGGTGATGTCGTGCTGGCTCCAACCTCACTTTCATTTCTCCTCCCGTTTCTTCCTGCCTCCATCTTCCCTCCCTGCCCGCTCCCTTCCTGCAGTTTGTGGTGGTGGTCAGCATCATCAACTTCAAGCCGCTCACCTATGATGACTACGTCTATCCTCCCTGGGCCAACTGGGTTGGGTGGGGCATTGCCCTCTCATCCATGATCCTGGTACCTGCCTATGTCATCTACAAGTTCTTCAGCATACGGGGCTCCCTTTGGGAGGTGAGCTCTGAGTGGCTTGTGGGATGGGATGGGAGGTGGCTGTTCTGTTGAAGCAAGATAGAGATAGAGGATACTCATTTGCAGAGAAGATAACCCATCCCGAGCCTCGGTTTCTATATCTGTAACCTGAGAATAATACAGTGTAGCTTGGAAGAGAAGGACACTTGAGTACTAAGTAATGAGCTTGGCCCATGGGAAGTACTTCATGCATTCTGCCTGCCAGTACTACTGCTGTTTCTGCTGTTCACACAAAAAGGCAAAGGTCAGCCATGCCTGTCCCCTTTAATGTGTGTAATGTCATCAGATATCCCATCTCTTCTTGTCTGAGCCTGCTACCATTTTTCTAATCATTACAATATGATCAGCCTAAACCAGGGGTTTCTGAACTTGTTATTTGTGTGTGTGTGTGTGTGTGTGTGTGTGTGTGTGTGTGTGTGTATTCATACACACTCACTCACTTCTGACTTAGTTATGTTATGACGCTCATTATTTGGCCGTTCAAACTAGTGCTGGTGGCCTTCTCAAATATCCCTACTTTGTAAGGCAAAAACCTCACCCCTGGGCTGCTTTCTCTGGGCTCCTGAGGCTCCCTTCCTTCTCCTTCTCACAGAGAGTGGCCTACGGCATCACCCCGGAGAATGAGCACCATCTGGTGGCCCAGAGAGACGTGAGACAGTTCCAGGTAAATGCAGAGCTGAACTTGGGTTAGGTGGGGCGGGATGTGATGGGTTCTGGTTGTACCCTGTTGGGTGCCCTCAAGCAAGATCACAGGAAAGTCCAAGATGGCAGCCACCTTCATTTTAGGGACCAAGGTGAAGGGGGCAGGAGGTGAGACTGCTGTATCTCTAGCCAGCCTAGAGATTGTTGCTGTTCTGTTTTCTAGTCCTGGGATGCCAGGTGCTGGCGTTTTATTCTGACTCTGGGTTGTCATGTTAGTGTCACCAAACTAAGCTGAGCATTTTATACCTTTAAGACATAGTTGCAGGGCATTAATAATGTGTTGCTGGTCTAGGCAGTGAGGGTGGTACCTGCCCACCTCCTCCTTTTGGGGTGGTTCCTTTGCATCCAGCCTTAGCACCAATGAGGGAAGATACTCTGAGGTCTGTGCCAGTAAGAAGGCTATTTGTTTTGTCTGCTTTTTGCTTCATGTGGCTCCAACCAGCTGGCCCCTTGTCCTCCAAGTCCCATTGTCTCTGTCCTCACTATAGTGGCCTTGCTTTCCTTTTGCAGTTGCGGCACTGGTTGGCTATCTGAACCTGGTCCTGAGGAAGAAGAGGAACCCATGTGCCAACGTCCAGGTCCAGGGCATCCACTTTGCCCCCATTCAGCACCGCCTTGGGATTCCTCTCCTGGAAGACACCTTCCCCACTGCTCTCATTTTCCCAGTTACTAATGATTCTGTGACTCTGGTTTTTTGTTCACCTTCTGTTCATCTGGCCTGGAGGCAGCAAGTGTGGTGAGCCTCAAGGAAGAGGATGGAAGGAGGAAATGGGACATGAATTCCGGAACTCTGGCTTGAGAGCATGCTTACTGCATTAGGAGCACACCTGAGCTGAAGTCCACGGCTCAGGCAGAAACCCCTCCCCAATTTGCTTGTACTTCAGATCATAAAAGAAATCGTCAGTTCACCCAGGCTGAGAGAAGATTGGCTTCTGGTTAGATATCAAAAGCCCAACCAAAGCCTGACAGGGTCTGTGTGGGGGCCAAGATGTGCAGGTTACCCATTTCTTTCCATTTATCCAGTCACCACTCTGGTATCTGAGCTTCTCTGTCTAGGAGTGGGGCTTTATTTGCACCGAAAATGCAGCTGGTAGATGTTTTCAGGTGTTTGGGCAGAAACACTCTGACTTGGCTATCTAGTTAACCAAAGGCTGGTTTTGGTATATTCTAGAATATTACTCTAACTTCTGGTGTTTGGATAGTCCCCAAACTATGATTTTAGGGGAAGAATGTAGCTGTACCACCAATGAATGAATGAATGAATGAATAAGTTCCCCAAAGTCAGATGCTTCAGAAAGGTGGTAACCACTAGACAAATCATGCCTGCCAAGGCCACCTGCTAGTCGTATTCTGTCAGACATCTGGGTACTTCCTAAGACTTTCCTAGGGATTGGGACAGGGTGCCTCTGAAGCCAGATATGTGTGCCCATCACAGGGATATCCGTCCTGTGAGGCCAGGTGGGAGTCTTAAGGCAACCTGATTGGCTGCCATGGTTCTTTATGGTCTTCCCCTGGGAACCTCAGCAGATAGGGGGTCCTGAGCAGTGGAGTCCATTGGCTCTGAAAATGGCCTGTTTCCTTATTTACTTGACTTGGCACCTTGGAGGGCATGATGGGACTTACTATAGCTCAGCACAGCCTGTCATGTCCAGGGAGAATATTCTGACTAGAGGGGCCAGGCCTCAGGAAATTCACAAGTGGCACAAACTTGCAACTAGTGCCCTCTGGTGGTTAGTTTTAGTTCATTGAGGGAAAGGATGGTTTGGTAAATTGATGGCATCTCCTAGGGATTTATGTTTCTGGTTTGAGACTTTTATGCCCTTTTTTGAAATCTAGAATTACGGATTGCCATTGTGAAAGTGGGATTGCCTTCCTAGGTTGTGTGTGTGTGTGTGTGTGTGTATGTTTGTATATATGTGTATGTATGTCTGTGTGTGTCTGTGTATATGTATGTATGTATGTATGTATGTATGTATGTATATATGTGTGTGTGCACATGCATATATATGTGTGTATCTATGTGTGTGTGTGTGTATGTGTGATTGGAGTCATGTAGGAGGCACTTGGAGAAACTAGGATGTCCCCATGTCCCATGGAGGCTGTAAAAAGAGGCCAGGTGAGGGCAGCTGGGGATGGAGAGATGGTTTATTTTGAGCACCCCAAAATTTCCCTACTGAATCAGGGTCCTTGACTTATTCCTTAGAGGAAATTTGGTCATTCCACATAAGCAGGCCAAGTCAAATCAAGTCATCCCTCTTTGACAAATGTCTTAGAGCTTTGGGGAAGGGAAGGCTTTTCCCCTCCACTGCAAGGTAGGTACAAGCTAGGGTCCTGTTATCAACTAACTCAACACTTCTCATGCGTAGTAATTACTTTCCAGTTGCTCCCTTTAAAATATTATATTATTGTTATTTAAACAATCCACGTTTACTCTTACTTCCTCCCAGCGCCCCGTAGAAAGGAAGTCTGCTTCCTCTCTCCTCACTTCGCTAGTGAGAAGATGAGAAATCTCACTTGCTCAAGGTCTCTGCTGCCTAGGGTGGACCCTTCTTCCCCATCTTGTCTTCACAGTTCAGAGCACCAGGGAACTCCGTGTTTACCCAGCCGCAGGCTGACACCAAACTGAGTACACAAAGTCCCACTTAGGGGGAAAGAGTGTTTCTTAGCAGAACAGTGTTGGGAGGAGGGCAGAAGGTTGTTACTCGTCTCCTCCCACTGGCTCCCTGAGATAAGTCGCCTTTCGAGCAGTGGGACCTGAGGAGGAAGAGTCCACCCGACTGTCTCGAGTGCACATGCTCAGAAAGCTTGAGTGCCTTGAATCAGCACTGGGCCGCCATTTTTTCGTTTCCATCTGTGTGGCCTCTTCGCCTGCAGACATTGTTCCCGGGTTGGGGGTGGGGGGGAGCAGTTGAAGTTGAAAATGTGGTGCTAGCCGAATGAGCCCCAGACTAAAGCAATGGTGCTTTGTGGCAAAGTCGGCTCCTGAGACTGTGACAAAGCGGTTCATGGCTCCAAGCCCAGGTGCTCTAGTTGGGGAGGGGCGAGACACCCAGAAAGTCCTGGAGGTTCTCACGAAGGTGCTAGGAGGTCACGTGTATTCACCTTTCCATCCACACTTGCCAGAAGGGGCTTAATGAGTTACCATAAGTAATGCTTGCCTTCTGTGTTCTGACTGTTTTTTTTTAAAGTATGGATCACCCAGGACCAGCATGTTCCTGAGTACTGTGTGTGACACTCCACACTTTTGGTAGTTTATCGGATTTTTATAGAATTGTTTTCTTTAATATGTGAGACCTTTGTTCAAGACGTTAGCATTACTCAGCCGCCACCTGCCAGTCTGTTCTAGATTCAAGTGAGACAGAAGAGAAAGTGGAGACTAAGTCACTGCAGACATCCTGTGCAACAAAGGTCCCTACCAGGTGGAAGCCAGTCCCCTGCCTCACAGTTATCCAGTCTAGATTTGCTAGATTTGGTAATGTAAGATTGACATGTTCTTACCAAAGAAATCATTTCTACCCCATTAAACTCACTCATTTCATGCGTTTGTTTATTTCTTTTAAAACTTGGCGAGGAAGTGATCAGAGTGGGTGTTTGGTGTAGTGGAAGCAGCACAGAGCTTAGAATTGATTAGGAGTGGCTCTGCAGTCAGTTAGCTATGGCTTGAGAGAGGAGCTTTACATCCTTGGGTTCAGGAGGGCACATCTGTAAAACAGGGAATATAAACCAAAATAAAGTCACCATGAAGAAAGCATGTCACCGCAGAAGCTTCCAGAAGTGACCCCATAACTAACCATCTTTGGGGCTTAGAAATAGAGATTTCTGCCTGCAGGGCTTTGATATCCCTGTATGTCCAGTGGTTCCTCTTTTTCAGAGTTTTCTTTTCATCTCATGCCAGAAAGCCTTGGTGTTTGAGAAGAAGTCAAGTCCAGCCCAGTCACTTTGCCACTTGGGTAGCTTTGAAAAAGCAGAGGGTGTCGCTCTGTCCTGTGTTTGCAGGCCTGGGGACCCTCAGCTCTGCCCAGAGGCGGGGTGCCTGGCCCTGGTTGGTGAATGTGAAGTCAGTCAGGGGTGCCTGTCCTTGCTCTACTGTCTCTATGCCTGTGTGAATAGGACTGTTTCATTTGCGTTGTCTCTGTGTCACGGACTGTTCAGGTATCACGTGGATCTCCGCATCTGCTTTGGATTTATTTTGAAAGCTGTTCTCTTCGTGGAAAAAAAAATAAATGTACAGTGTAATAAAGGGTATTTCCTGTGCCGTGTATTCGGTTGTGGAGTTCTGAGTGCTTTCTTCATGATCGTAAAAGCTGTGACTTACACAAGTGACTTTTGTCTCTGATGGGTCACTGACTGGCAAAGAAGAGATTTTGATCATAGTAACCCACCTTTCACCCCAAGGGCGGCTTTGAGACCCCAAGGAAGAGAGAGGGGACAGAGGAGGTTGAGTGTGTGCTGTTAACTCTAAGATTGGCCATTCTCTCCACGGCTCTCCTCACCCCTCCCCTCCACTCTCATCTATCCCTTCCCCTCTTCTGTTCTCCCCTCCTCTTCCCACCCACTTCCCTTCCCTCCTCTCTTCTCCCCTCCCCCTTCTTCCCTCCCCTCTTCTCTCTCCTCTCCCCTCTTTCCTCTCCTCTCCCCTCCCCTTCCCTCTTCTCCCCTCTCTTCTTCCCTCTCCTCTCTCCTTCACCCTCCCCTCCTCTACCATCATCCTTCCTTTTTTGCTCCTTTCCTCCTGTTTTGTACTCTGTTCTTCTCTGGTACTTGGAATCGAGCATGCTGATTCCCAGGCCCTCAAGCATGCTGAGCGCATGCTCCCCCACTTAGCTATGCCCCTGGCCCAACACACATTTTTGCTTAAATACAAAGAGAATGCCGTGAGACAACACGTCTGTTGTCTAATTTTGTTTTGTTTTGTCATTCCTAGGCCTGGCTTTCAAAGGAATCAGAACCTTTGCTGGATGGAACTGGATGCACAATTTAGCGCAGATGTGTACTTTTTCTGGGTACTCTCAGGCCCTTGGGGCCTGATTGGCCCTGTTTTTACGAAGTTGTGAGGTCAATATAGATTTTTTTCTTTTATTGAAAATAGAATTTTTTCTTACACGATATACCCTACTTACAGTTTCCCTCCCTGTTCCCTTACATTTCCTCCCACTTCCCCTCCCATCTGGATCTACCTCCTTTCTGTCTCTATGGGATAATAACAATATATAGCATAATAAGACAGAACAAGAACTAACACTGGAAACAAACAGAACAATCAAACATAAGGAAGAGAGACCAAGAGAGAGCACAAAACCCAGATATAGACTCAGAGACTCACTCATCCACATACTCAGATAAACACACTAACCTGGAACCCATAATATATTCCTAAAGGACTTATAGGGTAAAAAGAGAAGAAATATATAAATAAAATATAAAAATAAGATTTAAAAAAGCCCTGGCATGACATTATGAGATGAAGAATCTCCAATGATACTGCTGAGTTTGTTTTCTGTTGGCCGTCTACAGCTGAGCATGCAGCCTACCTTAAGTGTGGGGCAATGGGCTATGAGAAAAGGCCAGAAAGCTTGGTAGAAAGCTCTGGAAGCCCCAGAAACCTTGGTCTGAAGAAGGCCATTAGGACGGAAGGACCGCTTCGAGCTTCCCAAAGTCATCTGGCTCTCTTAGCTTCCACTCCCCACAGCCCCTCCCACGGAGAGGTCCATGGCCATTGATCACGTGGGAAGAGCACCTTCATGCAGATGAGGTGTTCCCAAGCTCTCAGATCAAGCCAATAGGACTACCTGCCACCACCCCAAAAACTGTATATATTGCCCAAGCTCAAAAGTAAAGTGTGTGTGAGATCTTTCCCGCTGTCGGAGTGCTTTGTCGCGGTTCCTCTCCCCGTAGCCGGCTAGCCTGCACACTTCAAAGAGCTGTAACACTTTTCCCCTTCTCTGGTGCGCAGCCGTGGTTCGAGAGACTAAGTCGGCCCCGCCCCGCATGACTGAACAGCGCCCCCAGGATGGCTGCTGTGCTCCAGCTCGTGGCTGTGACCCGCCCGCACGCCCCACGCAAGTTTGGACCCGCACTTAAGAATGGTTTTGTTTCCCCAGTTAGACTTCACTGGAGAAAAGCAAATTATCATTTGCAAATAGTTATCAATTGTAGATAGCATCTGGGTTAGGGATGGGCCATGTGTTCCCCTCTCCTTTCAGCTTTAGGACCCCATCAGGTGCATATCTGCACAGGTCCTGTGCATGCTGCCTCTTTGTGAATTCATATGTGCTTTGCCCATGTTGATTTAAAAGGTCTTGGTATCCTCCAGCAGATCCTCTGCTCATACACTCTGCCTCCTCTTCAGTGGGATTCTCTGAGCCTTGAGGAAAGGAATTTGACAATGACATCCCCATTAGGGTGAAGTGTTTGTTCCAAGGTCTTTCACTTGGCATAATGTCTCCTGTGGGTCTCTGTAGTGGGATATCTTCCCACTGCATTTGTATAAAGCTCAGTGATTGGACTGTGTGAGAGGTAGGCAGAGTGAGGAGTCAGAAGAAGGAAAAGGAGGAGCTAGTGGAGAGGGAGGATGGGGGGAGGGGAGACAGAATGGCGGCAGATGTATGCGTGTCTCCAGCAGTCTAAGGTAGTTGTAATATCTAAGTTAGGTATTGGGTAACACCTCTAATTGTGTGGGCTTCTTGTTATTTGAGCATTACCAAATATATAAAGCTATTGGATAATCTTTAAACATTAGAGTCTCATTTCTACCGAGTACCTTGTGGATGGCGGGATGATCTGGGCTCAGCCCAGCCTTGTGGAGACAGCATGGAAGATTGATGGAGTTATCTCTTACGCTGGCATCTCGTGGGTGGCAGGGCCTATGCTTCTGGCCCACCTGAGCAGGCGGCCTGAGCTGAGCAGCAACAAGAACACATTTCCACTCGTGGCCTCAGGGCTTGCCTAGTCAGGAAGATGGTGGCCCCATACCACGAGACAGATCAGGTGCTGCTGCTTTAAATACTACTGCAATAGGTCTCTCCATATGTTCCATCCAGTGCTGGATGTTTATCTGATGGCGGCAGAGCAAGGGAGTGATCTATGAATATAGCAGGATGCCATTAGGAGTCATTTTACTGCTATTGTTTTTTTTTATATAGAACATTAGTATTTGGTTTGACCCTAGGTCCTTGAGCTATCTCAGGTTCTTGGTCACCAAGCAGCATCAGATATGGGTTCTAGCTCATGGAGTGGCCCTTCAGTCAAACCAGATATTGGTTGGCTAATCCTGCAGTGATGAAATGCCACCATCAAACTAGTAGATCTTGCAGGCAGGAGACCATTGTAGATCAAAGATTGTGTGGCAGGCTTGGTGTTTATGTTTCTCCTTTGGGAGTGTGCAGAGTACTTTCCTGTACCAAAGATGGTAGCAGATAGGATTAAAGGCTTTATCTGGGCATCAGTTCAATGTTTCCATGTTCAATGAACTGTGTAGGTGTTGTCTTCAGTAATGGGGTCTTACCATCAGTTTGGGGAGAGCCACAGCCTGGGTGGTTTTGGGGCTCCATCTCAATTAGATGTAACTCAATCTCAGTACTGGAAGCTTCATTTGGTGACAAGAGGTGGACAGTTGGGGCTTTGTCACCCTGATTCTGGATGTGGGTCACATTACTAAGGATGCTTTGTTTCTATTTTTATCCAGTTACCCTTGACTTTCTTGATTTCATTTCTTTTTATGACTGAGTAATATGTTCCATTGTGTAAATATATCACATTTTCTTTATATATTCTTCTGTTGATGGACATCTAGGTTGTTTCCAGTTTCTGGCTACTATGAATAGAGCAGCAATGAGCATGGTTGGGCAAGTGCCTCTGTGATAGGATGAGATGTCCTTTGGGCATATGGAGCTTGAGGTAGATGGATCCCCATCTTCCTGAGAAACTGCCACGCTGACTTTCACAGTGGCTGTACAAGTTTGCACTCCCACCAGCAATGAACTGGTGTTCCTCTTATTCCACACCCTCTCCAATATGAGTGATCACTTGTGTTATTGATCCCTGACCATTCTGGTGGGTGTAAGATGAAATCTCAAAGTAATATTGATTTGTGTTTTCTTGATGACTAAGGATATTCAACATCTCTAAGTGTTTTCCAGCCAGTTGAGTTTCCTCTTTTGAGAATTCTGTTTAGATCTGTACCTCATTTTTAAATTGGATTATATATGTTTTTGATACACGATTTTTTTTAGTCCTTTATATATTTTGGATACTAGCTTCCTAGCAGATGTGTAGTTGGTAAAAATCATTTCCCACTGTGTAGACTGCCACTTTGTCAGAATGATGGTGTCCTTGTCATGCAGAAGGTTTTCAGTTCTATAAGGTCACATTTATTAATGGATCTTAGTACCTGCACTGTTGGTGTTTTGTTCAGAAAGTATCTTCGTGTGCTAATGAGTTGGAGGATATTCCCTACTGTCTCTCATATCAGGTAATATGTTTATTCTTCTTGCAAGTCTCTAGTAGCCATTCTAGAGGATTTGGTGTCAAATGAGGCTCTGTTTAGTCAGTGTCTCCACAATGCCATCTGTGACAACTGACAGGGAACGAGTGTTGGGCCCTGGAGCTGAGTCAAGTTTAACAGTAAGAAAACAAAGATTGCAAGTTTAGCATCTTCAGGATCCAGTTATCCCCTCAATAACATCAATATCTGAGGAACAAGTCTTCAACATGTGAGTCTTTGAGGAGCATTTCATGATCACATTGTAATTTAAAATACATTTAGTCCATCCTCCAAGGGTTCTCATTCTCTCAGCTTGTTCCGGCATGACTCAACTCAAGTCTGGGCTGCTGAGATGGCTCAGTAGCTTAAGGGTGCTTGGCACCAAACCTAAAAACCAAAAAAAAAAAAAAAAAAAAAAAAAAGAAGCCTACAGTTCCATCTCCTGTACCCTCAGACTGGCCAAGCAGCTCTGGAGGCATATGTGTGGGTGAGCCTGGACCTGAGGTCATGAGAGCAGGAGAGTTGACCCTGCCTCCTTCTGGTGGAGGCATGGGGTAGCCTACTTGGAGCAGTGCTGGATCAGGGCTTGCCCTGGTGTTACAGATAAGGGAGAACTGGTGGGCTGACCAGCTCAGCTACCACCCAGGCCTAAATCCAGGGTTCTGAATCAGCCCGGCCTAAAATCTATAACATCTGGAAATGTTTGAGATACTTGAAAGGGTCAGTCCTGCTGTTCCAAAGCTTCAAGATGTCCAAGATACAGGGTTATAATAGGATAGCTGTGAGGTGTTCCAATGAAGAGTCAATATTGATAGCGTCACAGAAGTCAGAGATCTCAAATCAGACTAATGATACATTATTGCAAATGAACATTTGCAAGTGAAGATGTGTAGACAGAGGGATGTACTGTAGGACACACTGTGACACACTACAGCTTCCACAATGAGATATTGCCTATGCTTTCTCTTTTATTTATTCATATGTGTTTTATTTTGTGGGGGAGGTTGCTAGGGAGAAGAGCAGATATTAGAGGATGGTCGGTGAACAGGACTGGAATGCATGATGTAAACCCCATAAAGAATCATTAAAAGTTAAAAGAAGAAGGAGGAGAAGGAGGAGGAGGAGAAGGAGGAAGAGGAGGAGGAGAGAAGAAGGAAGAGGAGGAGGAGGAGAAGAAGAGAAGAAGGAGGAGGAGGAGAGAAGAAGAAGAAGAAGAAGAAGAAGAAGAAGAAGAAGAAGAAGAAGAAGAAGAAGAAG
>NW_021620571.1:2600794-2607962 GCF_004785775.1 Grammomys surdaster
GGGAGAGGGAGAGGGAGGGGAGGGAGAGGGAGAGGGAGAGGGAGGAGGAGGAGGAGGAGGAGGAGGAGGAGGAGGAGAAGAAGAAGAAGAAGAAGAAGAAGAAGCTGGCTACACAGTTCTAGCATAAAATAGTGGGGCAGAGCAAACATTTCCATCCCCAAAGGACAGGATGTGGGTTTCAGAAACTCTGGGCATCCAAGTCCCCGTGACTTCCCCAGCTGGGTCCTGTAACCCCTGTCCTGGACTGACTCTGCAGGATGCCTATGGTTTTCTTAGGTAACTTCTAGCACTGCCAGAAGAAGCCCGACGGCATCCTGAGCCTGGCACACAATGTATGGCCTTCTAGTCCTTTTGTTGAAATTTTCGTGGAATCTTCCAGGATGCCATGACTCTTAAATAATGTAAGCCTTCCAGACCAGTCTCATAAGGACAGCTAAGGAGTGCTAATGTTTCAGGCAGCAGAAGTGTTTCCTAGACATTGCTGAGATGCCTCAGAGTCTGGACGGCTGAATGTGGGAAATTGTTTTCTAAGTGGCTCTGTGTAAGCATGGCACCCCAAATCTCTCTCTCTCTCTCTCTCTCTCTCTCTCTCTCTCTCTCTCTCTCTTTCATTCTGGGATAAGGCTTTCTTTTGGCTTTCTCTTCCTCTACTCCTCTCTTTCTTCATATTTCTCTCTTTCTTTTCTTTCTTTCCATTTTTGAGATAGTCTCAACCTGAGCGAACTTTGAATTCACGGACTAACATGCTTCATTCCCCAGCATCCAAAATGACGGGGTTACAGGTGTGTCTTGCCTGTTTAGAAACAAAATTTTCCAAATGCGCTTTTACCTTCATACACTTGGACCCACAGTGGGGATAGCATCATTTCTTGAGATTCTCTTAAAACATCTTTCTACTTCCTTTTCCCAGACCTTTCCTTCAATCTTTCCCCTCCTTACTTTCTATTTTTCTTCTTGTGGATCTTTGAGAAGCTCTGGTATGTAACTCAATATGGATTACAACTTGTGAGACACTGGGCTCAGAGTCTCAAGCACTGGGATTTCAGGAAGGGACCACCATACTTAACTTTGGTATTTCTGTCTGGCCACTGATATCTTTAGGAACTATACTTTTCTTGGACCAAGTTTAAACAAGCCTCATCTCTGGACACACTATAAGCTTTTCAAATCTTTCTGTTCTGTTTCTTCCTCTGTATTCACCCTGCAAACCAGGCTAAAAGCACCCAGTAATACACATAACAGTTGTGTTGTCTTAAAATTAATTACAACATCGCCTTTACATTCAGACTTCCACAAATTCTTTGGGCACAGAGCAGATATAGACAAGGCCATTGTAAGAATACAGCATGAGTGGATTCTAGTTCAGTTCCCGACAGAGTCTCATTTCCATCTGAAACCCCTTAGTCTTTGCTATCTGTGTTCTTGTCTGTATCCTGGTCTAGCAGCCTCAGCCACCACACTCTGCTTACAGCTTTTCAAATTTTGTCTAGCTAAATTGTTCAATCTTTTTCAAATCCCTTCCACATCTCCAAAGACATCTGTACGACAGTCAGAATGTCAACTGAGGTCATGGCAACATCCCTGTATCTGGTAGCAGTTCTGTGTTAGTCAGCATCCCTGCATTATGACAGAATACCCAAGAAAAACAACTCTGAGGAGGATAGGTCTATTTGCTGTATAGTTGGGTGTCAACAGCCATTGTTTTTAGGCCAATGGAAACACTGATATATCACTGTGGTAGGAAGGCATGATGGGAAGGGACCTGCTCATCTCATGGCAGCTACAAAACATGGAGAGATAGAAGGGATGTCAGAACGAGATGCATCAGGATGCATGCCTCCAGTGATTCTCTTCTTTGAACTGGGCTCCATTTCCTAAACCATTCAGCTATGAGCTTGGAATAGTCCATTGATGAGGTTAATGCTCTTAAGATCTAGTCACCTTTTGACAGCCCCATTCTCTGAGGACCAAGTCTTCAACAAACCAGCTTTTCCTGGGGATATTTCATACCCATGCCAGTCCCTGGGTCTACACCCCTGTCCCATCATTCTATAGAAGGCAACTTTGTAATTGTGGTGCTTTGGGTCTCTTGTATGGTTTCTGTCTTGTTCTGACTTTGCAGCTCATTTTTAAAGGCATACTAGCTCCACAGACATATGACTGCCTAGGCATCAGGCTAACCTTTTAGGCAGACTTGGCTCTTGCCTTCCTCCAGAACACTGCTACCTTACAAGTTCTCTACTATCAGCCCGTTAGACTTGCTGCAAGGGAGACACTCCCTTATGCCAGTGCTTATATCCACTGGGGCCAAAAGTGGAGGAGAAAGATGTCTGTTCCTAGAAACTATGTAAGCATCCAGCTATGATCTAGGGTGATATTATCAGCTACCAGCTTTTTCAGATTTAGGTATGAGAGAGGGTGGGCTGAGCCAGAGCAGCAGGACATCAGGGTAAGTAAAGGGAGGAAACCCAGTAAGGCCACCTCTATCCCCAGAAAAGGTCCCAGTGATGCTGTGACTTGGACATACCAGGAGTACAGACATATGGAGTCTTCAGCAGAAGCCAGCTAACAGTTAAATGAGAAACATCCTCTGCATGCCTTCAGCTCCAGGCTGAATGGCATGATCAGTTCTTGTCCTGATCTCCCTGGATGATGGACTATAAGCTGTATGATGTAAAACCTTTTCACTCCAAGTTACTTTTGGTCATGGTATTTTACCACAGCAGTAGAAAAACACCAAGACACTGGCCTTGGGCCAGCAACAACTCACCTGCTTTCTACTTACCCTGAGTTAGTTTCTAGGGCCCCAGTGAATTTATATTGCACCACACCTGCCTTTCCTTGTAATTGTCACTGAATTTAGCCCATCTCTACAGTCACTCATTAGTCCAAACCCCTGTCCCCAGGGGAGGACACTTCAGGCATGCCCACTCGGAGTCTGCAGCTTTGGCATATCAAGTGAACTGTGGAGTCAGATCCAGTTGGGGACCCAACAAGAGGCCCACAACTTCCCAACCACAATGTTAAAGCCTCGATCCTTAAGTTTTAGAACTGGAAGAGGAGTGTGCCTGCCTTCATTTCAAACCTCAGTTAAGAGGAGTTCAGGTCATAGTCATACAAGCTGCTGGCTCCCAGAAGGACAGACAGCTCTGGAGCATCAGCATCTTGGACAAGTGCAAACAGGTGACTTAATGTGTAATGGTTATTGTTCTGTTTTACAAATTAACTCACTGAATCTACCCCAGAGCTTCAGGACAGGGAGAGGTGATAGAGGGGGGAGGGGAGGAGAGCAGAGTGGTCAGTACCCACTGTGCAGTAATCCAATGTCCAAATAGAGAAAATAAATTACCAGATGTCGTCCCTGGGATTTGAACCCAGGAGGTATGGCCCCATTCTTCATTTTATGTCTTTCCTGGCACCAGCCACAATATGAACATGAGTTCTCATCTAGTTCCAACAGCATCTTCAATTACGCATATATCATGTATGCATATGTAAGTAAGGTTATGTATTTGCATAACTATATATAAACTGTATACACATACACAATTTGTAATCTTGTATTGTATATATATATATACATTTACATGCATGTTTTAATAAAACATGGAAATATATGCATAAATCTCTGCAGTGTATTAGAAAACAAATAATTTATGCCAACACACACAGGTAGATCAGCTTAGACTCAGGTCTCCAACTTCACAGGAACAATGATTATACTGGTTCTCTTTAATCTACCCCAATTACACGTTCTGTGGGTCATTATTCAGATGGAGATTCTGTCTGTGTCAAAACCAGAAAGCAAGAAGATCACACGCACACACACACACACACACACACACACACACACACACACACACACCGGTGTACATACTTGTATGTAGTGTGCATTTATACATATTAGAACAGCAAGTGACTACATAAAATAGAAATGTTGTCCTAATATCCCAACAGGAGGGATTTCCCCAACACACAGACAGTGGATTAGGGTGATGGCTGGTGTCAACTTGACAGGATCTGAAAAGCTTAGGAGACAAGTCTTTAGTTGCATTTGGGAGGGATTGTGTAACCTCTAGGCGTGCCTGGGAGGGATTAATTTGCTTGGGGTAATTGATGTGGGAAGACTCACATATATCAGTTTTAATTTTTGACAGTTTATCTGTATAAAATGTATTGCGATCACATCCCCTCCCCCACGGTCTTCTCTTTATTCCTCTTCCACACCTGTTGATGATGCACTTCTTCCCAGTCCATCCTCCTCAACCCTCACACACAGGTAGTCACAGCAAGCAAGTCCTGTGCAGAGGCAGTGGTCTCTAGTACTCTTTTCTCCTTTGCAGTGTCCCCTGGGCTCAGGCTGGGTAAAATAATATCCTGTCATCTAGAGCTGATGAGTCAACAGTCCCTTAATCTCGGTTATTTGATACCCGAGCTCTGACTTGCAGATGTAGATGATGAGACATCCTTTGTATAGCACCAGCGACTGAAGGGCCACCAAAAAGAACTACTAGCTTCACCCCGCCTTTTAAGATAAATTAGTTCTGGGGTCTGGTGAGGGGACTCAGGACGCAAATCTTGCAGGGTGTCTTAGTCAGGGTTTGTATTCTTGTACAAAACCCAGAAGCAAGTTGGGGAGGAAACGGTTTATTCAGCTTACTCTTTCGCATTGCTGTTCATCACCAAAGGAAGTCAGGACAGGAACACACACAGGGCAGGAACTTGGAGGCAGGAGCTGACGCAGAACCCATGGAGGGGTGCTACTTACTGGCTTGCTTCCCCTGACTTGCTCAGCTTGCTTTCTTATAGAACCCAGAACTACCAGCCCAGGGATGGCACCACCCATAATGGGCTGGTCCCTCCCCCTTTGATCACTAATTGAGAAAATGCCTTACAGCTGGATCTCATGGAAACATTTTCTCGACTGAAGCTCCTTTCTCTGTGATAACTCCAGCTTGTGTCAAGTTGACACACAAACCCAGCCTGTACACAGGGTAAGAGTATACACACCTAGGGTGCATTTACAAAGACCCCTCTGACCTGTTGAGTGGCTAGATTGGCTAAGCAAAGAATTTCTGTTCTCTTTAGCTCCCTTCTTCCTTTCTTGGTCTGGCAATGCTCCTTCTGCAACAAAAGGCGATGATTAAAATACTATATAGTCACTAGGTGGCGCCAAACATACTCCAGAGCTAAGAGGCCGCTGAAGGAAGTCTAAAGGAGTCTAGAAATGTTCTTTTCTGGGTTCTTCTCAGAGTTTGTTTGAGAGCAGAAAATCAGCTATTGTCAAATATAGACAGAAGATACATTTGATTCATACTAGTGTGTCCTGGGAGGAACCGTTCATTAATTCACTCACTGATGAGAGTCCCATGTCTATAGGCACAGACTATTGAATACAACAGACAGATAAACACAGCTTTGAGATCCTCAACCTGAGAGCAATAGCTGACTTATTGTCATGAAAGCACTATTGAGCACCTACTGCATACTTATTTAAATCTGTTTAGTGTTTCCTGTTGCGTTTATGGTGAGTGAATGTTTTCTCTCTCATTTCCTTTCATCTCCTGACTCCAATAGCCGTTCTCAGACTCCCTGGGACCTCTCCAGTTCTCCTTCTTTGCTCAGAGGTTTCAATGTCGACAATAGAATATGATGGAAAGCAATATTTAAAATATCGGGTGGAGCACAGGCCCCAGCTGCCTGGGATGTGTCCCAGTTCCTCTCAGAACAGGATAGCCCTCTATAGCTTAGCCCGCCATGTCCTGCTGTCCCTGCATAGAAAACCAACTGAAGGCTATTTTCTGGGCCTCTCAGCTGTGTCACAAGTTGGGGAGGGAGGGACACAGATAAGATTGCTTCTGATCAGGACTTGGATGTTGTTCATAACACATTTTAGGCTACACATTGGGATTAGCTGTAAGTATGAACCCAGAGAAGAAAAACAGTTGGTTTTTCCTTATTCGGAATCAACCCGGGAAAAGTAGAGCCCCTTTGTTAAAAACAAACAAACAAACAAACAAACAAACAAACAAACAAACTGATCTTTAGACTTTCTAGAACACTTCTGAGGTACCCAGAAGTGGATTTGCCCTGTTTTGAGGCCGGGCATTTGCCAGATCACTGAGATTTGAGAAGTTCTCATCCATCTGGCCTGGGCAGGGTTAGGACTGCAGAAGCCGAATAAGGTAAGAAAGCATCTTAAAGCTCTCCGTGTTTGTGTCAGCACTGTCATAATCACACAAACGGGAAGGGAACGCTGGCCTTATGTAATCCAGGGGCCTTCCTAGGATGCTAGTGCTGCTATCTGCCAACTGGCCACCAGAGGGGAGCAAAGCGCTATCAGCTGAACGCGCTCCTTGGAAATAGATGTCAGAGCAGGACAGGGTAAGCGTATTTACAAGGCAAGATAGCTTTGCTCTCACGGAAACGTCTAGATTCATATCCAAGCTCTATTCCCAAGACTGCCTCTGTGGTTATGAGACCTCTATAGTCACAGAGTTGTGCTTTTAGAAAGCCTCCACTGTTGTTTTAATACCATGTGGTTACTGTCTTAAAATGCATATTTTTAAAGATGAAGTAGTAGGAGTAGTAGCAGTAAAGTTTCAACTTCATCAATTGCGTGTAGCTTGTCCTGTCACTAGGAAACTTTCCTTGGCCCTTGTGTTGTCTTTCACGGGAAGTGAGTAACTTCGCTTCTCAGCTTTGCTCTGGGGCACAAGCAATGACAATCTTCAAAGCTGCCTATGGCACGGCTGGGCAGTGAGTTGGGGAACCTCCTAGTGATGTCTCAGCTTCTTACAGGTTTGGGCTTCTGAAGTTTCTTCTTGCATTTACCTATCTCCAATATTTTTCCTTTCTTTAATCTCCATTCTACCTTTTTCCTTCCTCCTCCCTCCCTCCTTCCCTCCTCCCCTTCTCACCTCCCACTCCCCTTCTCCCCCTTTCCCTTCCCTCTCCCTCCTTTCCCCTTCTCTCTTTCCCTCCCCTTCCCTCCCTCCATCTCTTCTTCCTTCCTCCCTCCCTCCCTCTCTCTTTCTTCCTCCCTCCCTCCCTTCTTCCCTCCTCCCTACCTCTCCCCCTTCTTCCCTCCCCCCTCCCTTCATCCCTCCCTTCTTTCTTCCTCCCTCCCCCTTCTTCCCCCTCCCTCCCTCCCTCCCTCCCTCCCCCC
>NW_021620571.1:2608062-2672844 GCF_004785775.1 Grammomys surdaster
TCCCCCTCCCTCCCTCCCTCCCTCCCTCCCCCCTCCTTCCCTCTCTTCCCCCCTCCCCCTTCCTTCCCTTTTCTGGTTATCTCCATTATGGGCAGTGCCTTGCTTTAGATGAGGACCCAGCTCAGTTCCACGTTCTCCCAGTTGGTCTGTATGGATAGAATTTTCAGAGCCCTGCGATCTCACAGCAGCTCTGAACAGTGACATATGTGTTGCTGTGCCTTGGCCACACCCTGAGGCTATGCAGGAACTGAAGAGGTTGTGAACATGTGGTGGTACAGGCGGTAGAGAGTGATCAGGAGGAAGAATGTCATGTCCCTGCGTCATGGGGTCAGGCTGAGTCTGGCTAGGCCCTGTGGTTAAAGAATATGGTGAGGGAGACGGGGGGGGGGATGTCTATGCAGCTTCCTTGCTTTTAGCAATGGCTTTGGGTCAGTGCCTTTCTCCTTTGCCTTATAATGTAGCGATGGCTCAGAGGCCTTCTAGCTTTACTACATGGTAATGGATGCTTTTGATTTTCTGCTCAGCTCCATGTTCCTGGTTCCTACTCACCAGGATGCATCCCTCTCCAAGCACCTGGGATGGACATATATGTCTCATGGGATAGGGCACAGGGTGACAAGGAAGCCACCAGTGAGCAAGGAGTAGAGTTGGTGCAGGAATGACCTCCTCCCCCTTCTGAACTCCTCTGGAGGAAAAACACTGGGATTGTTCTGTGCTCCCTCCTATTGGTCCCAGTGGGGCTGACTCGGTTTCCACCAAGAAGCCCCTTCCCAGAGTCACATGAGCTGACTTGAACAAAGTTTCTTTCCCACTCCTTTTCCAGTGCTTCTGAAACAATTGCCCCATTCACGCCAATGTGACTGCACTCAGGATTTATTCCTGGCGGAACCAAGCCCCCAAACATTAAGCTGGGCCTCTGCGATGCTATTAGCTGTAGCTACACTGTAGCAGCTTCTTAGTGAATTGATGTGCTCACCCCCTCTCTTTTGTAACACTGATTCATGGAATATTAATATAATCATCCAATCTGCCTTTTGAGTATCTGGGTTGTGTAGCTTATCTTTCCTCCTACTACAAATATAAGTATAAACATATAAATGAGTACACACACACACACACACACACACACACTGTAGAGAGTTTTTTTTGTTTTATTTTGCTTTTGTTTTTGTTTTGTTTTGTATTTTTTAACATACTCAGTTGAGGTGCAAGGCAGGCCTGTCAGTCAGCTCTAACAAGGTCTGAAAGGAAAGGCTCAGGACTTTTCTGGTTGGGGCTGAGTCCGGTGTGAGCTTGTGAGGCTTGGATCTCACCCTGGCACCAAGACCGGAAATGCTCAGACTTTCTAATCAGCTTCTCCAGATAAGGAGCCAGAGGGGACGAGAGACCTGCCAGGCTCAAAAGCCAGCGGCAGTCAGAGGTCACAAAGTACAGCCACATTCTTCCTTCAATAAGGTAGTTGGGTCTTGCTTTTTAAATTCAGTCTCACAAATCTCTTGATGAATATGCCCAGGCATTTTAATTCCATGTAATTACTGCTATGAGCGGATTAAGATGTCTCTGAATCTTTTTCTGCTTGTTGATGTTCTGTGTTTCCTGTTTGTCTATTTGCTTTTGGACTGAGAGTTTTTTGATTAGTTTTATCTCCACTATTGAACTTTTCTTTATACGTCTTTAAGGAGGCTTTAGTGCCGATTATAGGTATACAGTACTCTGGTGTGTTTTACTTTCAAATAATACAATATTGTTAGTACCTAAGGGAAGAAGACTTTTTTTCTCAGGTAGGTTTTTCAGGCGAATATTGTGTACAGCAAGGAGTACTCCTGATTGCTACATTCATGACTGGGACAGAGGAGACGACAATGTCTTTTTTTCCATCACGATAATCTTTCAAATATCAATCCACGACCTTTAAGGAAGCATGCTCCAAAATGTGCCCGCCATTTTTCCTTCTTCAATCTCCCTTAAACTGAGCATGCTCAGCAATGTGCTTCTTAACTGAGCATGCTCAGCAATGTGTTTCTTAATTGAGCATGCTCAGTAATGTGCTTCTGATCTGGGCATACATAATAGTGTGTTTCTTAGTTGAGCATGCTCAATGATGTGCTTCTTAGCTGAGCATGCTCAGTAAGTGTTTACCTCTAAAGTGATTTCTATATAACCGTGTATGGGATCCCTGAATAAAATCCTCATTTTTCCTTTGTTCTGGGAGGGCGCTGCTTTGGAAATGACTCCCACGCTCTCCTTGCCTACCTAAGATGATAAGCCTTTCTCTATCTTTGAGTTCTAGACTAAGTTTGGTTTTGGCGCTGCTCTCAGCACACCGACACTCATTGCATTCAGATCTAGTACCAATTATGAAGCATAAAAGCCTCATAATAATAACTTATTCTCCTAGCCCTCATTGTTGTTGTGTTTGCCCTGTATTGTAGATATTTTTAATCCCAATCCAGGGTTTCTACCTTGCCTTGATCATTCAGTTCCCAGATAAAAGGCACACAACCTTTATGCTTACATTAAGCCTTAAACAGCACCAGAGCTAGGCAGATATCTGCACTTTATGCTGTTAAAATCTTCTTTCCAATCAGTAACCCTGAGTTATCACTCACTATATTTCATTTGGGCTGTTCTTAACTCCAATTGGCCAGCCCTGAGAGGCTCTCTTAACCCATGGCAGCTTCTCCTTCCTCCTTCTCCTTCTTCTTCCTCGAGGTTCTCCTCCAACCCTAAGTCCAGGAATCCTAAACCCTACTGATGTCTCTTCTGTCCAGCTATTGGCTGTCAGCGTCTTTATCTATCAATCAGAAATAACTTGGGGGCAGAGTCACTTGGATCTTTGTGCTGATTTCTGGTCTTGGGGGTCCACACTTAACATTACAATACACAGAAGACCAAACCTCAACATCACTGCATGTATGTGCACCACATGCATGCCTGGTGCCCATGGTGGTCAGAAGATGTTGGATCCCCTGGAACCAGCATTCCAGACAGTTGTAAACTGCCATGTGGGTGCGAGGAGTCAAACCTGGCCCTATGCAAGAGCAGCCAGTGCTCTTAACTGCTGATTCAACTTCCTAGGTCCTTTAGTCATATGTCTTGATGTGACATACTCCTTAAGTCCACAGTTCACTGGTATTGTTTTTTCCCTTTGGATAATCAATGAACTAAATTAAAGAAAAAAGTTGCATTTACTTTTTTAAAAATTCTTTTTGTTGTTGTTGTTGTTAGTGTTGTTATTTGTTTATGTCCATCCTGGTTAGTGTTTCTTTTTGTCAGCTGGACACAAGCTAGAGGCATTTGAGACAGGGGTGGGGGTGGGGTGGGGGCTCAATTGAGAGAATTTCCCCAGCAGAATGGCCTGTGGGCAAGAATGTGGAGATAGTTTCTCCAATAAGGAGTGACATGGAAGGGCCAAACCTAAGGTGGTGCTTAATCCTCAGAAGATGTCGCTGAGTTATACAAGAAAGCAGGGTGATAAAGCCGTGGAGGGCAAGCCAGTCAGCAAACAGAGTTTCTCCATGGCTACAACTCCAGTTCCAGCCTTGAGTTCTTGTCTAACTTCCCTCAGTGATGAAATGTAACTTGAGAATTGTAAACTGAAATAATTTCAATCCCCTCCCCCAACCCCCAGCAACAGAAACCTAACTGAGACAACTGAGACTTGGTAGATATAAATATGTTGCATATCCTCTGCATGAGAGTCTTCCTTTAATATTTCTTCTTGCATGGGCCTGACAATTAGTTCTCTCACTTGTTTTCCTGCTGTCCTTAAAATATGTTTGTGGTGTTAGGATTTCAAGTTGAAGGCCCCACCCCTCCTGGGTATTGAATCTTGGTTTTCATCTATGTCAGATAAACATTCTACCACTGAGTTATAACTTTATTTTTTCATTTGTCTCTTTCTTTGTTTTGAGACAAGTTGCCCAGGCTTGCCTTAGATGGCTGCCTCATCCTCCCCTGTAGCTGTTGTTAGGGGGCCTACACCAGCAAGCCTGGTGAAACCATTTCCTCTCAGCTCTCTAAGGTGGGTGAATTAGTATTTTGTAAGTTGCACAGTATCAACTTAAAAACACAGCTCTCAATTCAAAGGGTGAGTAAAAGACAGGACATTCTGAAAGCCAATATGAGCAGCTGGCCGTGTCCTGGGAACATAGATTCAGGTTATTCTAAATTCTCTGTTCCAACATGGTAACAATTCAATGAAGTCTTTGTAGGACCAGAAAAAGAAATGTCACAATTAAGGCATTGTTTTTTAAAAATTTTATACACTATATTTTGATCATATTTTCCATCCTCCCCAAGTCCTCCCATATGCTTTCAAACTCCCCACCCCCACTTAAGTGTTTTCTCTTTCTTTCTGGAAAAATACCAAACCAAACCAAACAAAACAAAACAAAAAAGACCAAGGAAACAAAATAAAACCCAAAATAAAAACAAAAAAACCCCACAACAACAACAGCCACACCCCACACCAACATCACCACAACAAAAAAAGAACACACACAAATCATAGCTGCCATTTTGTGCAGGCCTGCCCTAGGTTGTTGTTGATATATGCAATGATGCTCCATTGAAGAAAATTAAGTTTTCTCCTCCCAGTAGCTGTCTACTAATTGCAACTAGCTTCTAGGTCCAGGGTGGGATTTTGTGCCCACCTCTCCTTCTCTGTGCTGGGGTTTCCTCTGGTTTGAAGTTGTATAAGTGTTGTGCATATTATCACAGCCTCTCTGAGTTCATATGCTAAGGCAATTTAAAAAAATACATTAATGAAAGCCATTTCAGCATAATGGGAAAATCTCAGCGATAGACTTCAGATATGACCTGACCATATATAACCAAACGCTATCTAATAAGATGCTAACGTCTTAGCTGGTAGAAACTAGGGTTCTGTTACTGTATTCTAATGGATTTACCCAATGACTACCAAAGATGTTAAGTCACAAACAGAGGCTAATAAATGAATCAAGGGAGTCTAAAGACGGGCCCAAAATAATTTGGCTCTGGACCCGTTACATTTCAACCCCCACATCACTGAAGTTACAGTCACTTTATCAGCATTGTAGGAGGCTCAGTGTAAGGTGAGATTGTTTCTAGGAGCCTTTATTCCCAATGGTTTTCAATACAAAATCTTCCATAAGTATCCTCCATGATACAGGTCAGGAGGACCTTCTGAATAGGAGTCCCTTCACTCAGAAACGAATGCCAACAATTGACACATGAAATCTCGTAAAACTAAAAAGTTTCGTATAGCAAAGAAGAATCTCATGAAGAGGAAGTACACAGAGTAAGCGAGAGTCCTTGCCAACGGCACATACTATAGATAACTCATCTCTAAGATGCACAAAGAAGTCAAAATAACAAAGAAAAATGAATACAAATGATTTTTTTTTTAAAAAAAGGCTGTGGATCAAAAGAGAGATTTCTCAAAAGAATTAAAATTGACTGAGAAACTTTTTAAAAAAGCGTTCGACATCCTTAGCAATCAGGGAAATGTCTATGAAAACTGGTCATTTTGCCTTACCCCAGTCGGAATGGCTAAGATTAAAGAAGAAAGCTGGCAGCAAATGTTGGAGGGAAAGTGGGGAAGTAGGAACCCTTGTTCTCTGTTGGTGGATGAGTGCAGACTGGAGCAGCCACTGTGGAAATCAGTGTGGAGAAGTCTCAAAAAGCTAAAAATAGATTTATGTAAGGACATAGCTAGACCAACCCTTGGTGTGTATTCAGAGGCCTGAGCATCCTTCTCCACAGATGCATACCCAGCCATGGCTGTTGCTGGCTCTTTCCAGGAAATGGAGACAACCAAAATATCCTTCAACTGGTGAATGGATAATGAAAATGTAGTACAGATGTACAGTGAAATATTATTCAATAGTAAGGATAATGAAATTGGCAGGCAAATGAATGATACCTGAAAATACTGAGTATAATAACTCAGACTCCAAAAGGCAAAAGTCACATCTTCTTTCTTATTTGTAAGTCCTAGCTCCAAGTCTTTAGTTGTGAGTGGATAACCTGGAGTAACTGGGAATAACTGCAGAAGTCAGGAGAAGCAGCAAGAGCCATGGTGGAGAGGTAAGGTGCTCTCTCGAGGGGATAATACGATGAAGGTTCTAAGAAGGGGAAAGGGGAGAAGGTCAAGAGGAGGAGAGGTAATACAAAAGAGATAGAAGAGGATAGAAGAGGAGGGGGTAGAAAAAGAGATAAAAGGCAGTAAGCACCAAATAAGGCCATAGGGATGTGTTATTTTATAAGCTTACTTGAAATCACACATATGTATTATATACATACTAAATGGAATTACATCACACAGAATGACAATTCTCTTCCCCAAAGCCATAGACCATCTAAACAATCCCATTGTCTGAGCATGGGAAACCTCCCTTCTGGATGTTATCCTCAGGAGGATGTTCCAAGAGATTCCTAAAACAACATAAGCTATTGCCACTGCCTTCTTTGCCTCCAGGAAGTTGAAGATAAGACCCTACTGCTAAGCACACCGCACATTTTGGACGTAAGACTTTGGAGTATTGAACTGGATCCAATTGAACTGACCCCAAAACCTCCTGCCTCATATCTCCCTAACTCTTGAGTACTGAAGAAGCCATGCAAGCTGCCAAGGGAGAAAACCAATCGATATTCCTACACAGCTGAATGTTTGTGAACCACAACCACAATTGGTCCAGCGAAATCTCTCACAAAAAGCAATACTAGCACTTATGTCTTGGGAAGCAACCAACAGCTGTCTAATTGGATTTATGGCCCACTCAATAGGTGAGAGATCATGTCTGGTTATGCAACTGTAGCCAACCACAAGTGGCTGGAGAGAGCATAGAGCTGAAGATGAACCCACTACTGCCATTTTCTCTAATATAATTTCTAACTGTTTTTTAAATATGTTTTCTTATATCTACAGATAAGTATAGCTCTCATCCTTTCTCAAAGAAACTTCCTTTCTACACAGACCCATAGTCAAGATGCAGATAGGTGATAAATGACTGTGGGGTACCCAGATACAAGTCACTGTTGTCATGTCAGGTGGCATCACAGAAGCGAGGCCAGAGACTGTAGGAATGAGAGCATGAGGGCAGTTTCTGCTAGGTAGTGTATTCCAGACATAACAGGGAAGCTGAATTCATGAAATGTCAATAGTATGGTCACTTAAACGAGATCTGCACAGTGATAACACCAGTTGACATGCCAAGGTGAATCTTACAGGTCCCCACCCCTACATGAAGAGCTACAGTTGATCAATGGCTGCTGAGAGAGAATCAGTTTTCTACAGTGAGAAGACCCCTGATAGGTTATTGAATATCTAATGATCATCCCTAAACACACATATGTAAGAACCACATTAAAAGAGTGTAGTAGGTTTTAGGCTATAAATAGAAATATTAATATATACATACATGGTGTCTTAGTTAGGGTTTACTGTTGCTAGGATGAAATACCATGATCAAAGCAAGTTGTGGAGGAAAGAGTTCATTTTGCTTATGATTCTGCAGCACATTCATCATCAGCGGAAGTCAGAACAAGAGCTCAGACAGGGCAGAAACCTGGAGGCAGGAGCTGAAGTGGAAGGTGGCCATGGAGGAGTGCTGCTTTCGGACTTGCTCCTTATGGCTTATTCAAGCCATAGACTTTCTTATAGAATCCAATCCAGGGAAGGGTGGCACCACTCACAATGGGCTGGACCCTTCTCTGTCAATCAGTGTGATACAGGCCTGTCTACAGCCTAATGTTAGGAAGTCGTTTTCTCCACTGAGGTTCTTTCCTTTCAAATGATTCAAACCTGTTGAAATAAAGCAAGTCAGCACACACACACACACACACACACACACACACACACACACACACATATATATATATATATATATATATATATATATATATATATCACTAGCAAATAAAGAAATAGAAAAAGTCATGAGTTTGAGAAAGAGGGGATGTGGGAGGAGATAGAGAGGAAAGAGAGTACAGTGAAAATGTTGCAAATACATTAGTGATGCAAGATTTTTTTAAAAATTCAAAATGAGAATATTTCTGTAAACCCTTCTTTGGCACTCTGCACCTATGGCCCTTTCCTGGGGCTGCTTTCAATGTCGCTTGTCCATGTAAGCTTTCCGTATGATCCTTTAACTCCTCCCACCCCAGACGTTAGTTCTGATAGTCCTAAGGTTCACTCTGCGTTTGCCTCTGATGTCTCTTGTTAATCGTGCTTTCTTGCTTTTCTGAGTTCTCCGAGTTGCATTAAATGTTTTACATCATGTGTAGCAGTATGGAAATGGGGTTGAACTGTATGAGTAGAAACAGATATACCTTCTTTATGGTGGTACGGAAGTCCTTGTGCTTCCAATCAGCACTGGGAAACCAGATACATTAAACACACAGGGCTGTCTTTTCAGAGGAAAAAGTGTAGAACCGATTTCCACTGGAAACGGAGGTTGCTAATAGCCTAGGTAGTCCCTGCCCTATCTATAAGACTAGGCCATATCTGGCTCTTCCCCAAGCTCCTCAAAAACCAGGACCGGAAGTGGCTAACAGTTTAGGTGACCTTTGAGTTGTCTGTATGGTCAAGGCTCCTCCAAGCGTCTCCAGGCAGGACCAGAGATCCTAATAGTTCAGATGACCTCTGAGCTATTCTCAGGCTCTCACAAAAGGACCAGAGGTGGTTAATAGCCTAGGTGACGTCTGTACTACCTGTCTGACTGAGACCACACCGGATCTTTCCCTAGGCCCTTAAGATGACACATGTACTCTATCGATACAACCCACCTTCATGAAAGAAGTGACATGATCTTTGAGAAGAGTACCTATGTAATTATGCCTCTTTGTGCCCACAGGTTTGTGTTACAACAGGAAACTTTCCCCAAAATTGTACAGTATTTAAATATGCCTAAAATAAGCTGCCCAGGATCAGACTTTACAGGACCAACACTCAGCTACTGAGTCATGTTGAATCAGATTTCCCTCTTATCTCACACAGAGGGTCAGATTATTATTCTGCAGGCCCTGGTTTGCAGAGACTTCTCCTCCACAGCTTCTGCTCAGCTTACTCTGTGTGTGTATGTGTGTGTGTTTATGTGTGTTTTGTGCCTATACGTATGCATGTGGGCTGTGTGTACTCCATCCCTATTCAGACACCATCCCTTGGGTATCTGAAATGCATGTTGCTTCACACTTTCTCGTATGTCATATGCTCTGCATGTTTTAGTGTGCTAATGTGAGGGCTGGCCTCTGATCTGAAAGGTTTTGTTAATCCACTGTTCCACCTTCCACTTCAGGCTGCCCTGTGCTTTTGCCTTAGTGAATCCTTGGGGATAGAGTCCTCTCAAAGGTCATACCCCTCCCCAACATTTAAATATCTCTAATGACCTTGACCTAGGACAACTTCCCATTTCACACTGAGAGTGGTAAAATAGCTGTGCTATTCCCTATGGGATGGCTGAAGGAATTTTTTTCTTTAAGAGGGAAGGGTCTAAGTGGGATTCCTGCGTACACCCTGGAGGCAGCTTTTCTCTAGTTTCTTTCGTGAACTTCCACCCAATAAAGATCCATGGAGAAGAATTTCTGAGGGTGTCAACTCATCCTTGGGTCCATGGTTCTGTGACATTGTGGTACTGGTCTTTATTCCCATTTTCTGGCATAAAACTTAAACACTAGAGCCATGTATGCTGCCTAGCTTTATGTCAACTTAATACAAGCTAGAGTAGCCTCAATTGAGGAAATGCCTCCATAAGATCTGTCTGTAGGACATTTTCTTAATTACAGGGGAGGGCCCAGCCTATTGTGTGTGGTGCCATCCCTGGACTGGTGTGCCTGGGTTCTATAAAAAAGCAGACTGAGCAAGTCATGGTGAATAAGCTAACAAGCAGCATACCTCCATGGCCTCTGTATCAGTTCTTGCCTCCAGGCTCCTGTCCTGTTTGAATTCCTGTCCTGAAGTCCTTCAATCATAGGCTGGAATGTGGAAGTGTAAACCAAATAACGCCCCACATTTCTCTCTAATTTGCTTTTGGGTGTTGGTCTTTCACCACAGTGATAGAACCCCTAAAACACTGCGTTTTGTCTGCTGATGATTTGACTCAGACAGAGAGATCAGAGATAGGATTTAGGGCCTCCTGGGGGAGTAAGACTAAAGGTTGAGTTAATCACAGGTGGGCAGTGGTTTAAGAATTCATGACTAACAAGGAAGCTTCCAAACCCGGAAGGCCAGCATTTGAAGAGGACTGAGATGGCTGAATATATTCAGGGTCTTGGGATTCTATGATTCTTGAGATGTGTGACTGTTCCAGGATTTATATCCAACCCCTTCTGGCTCCAAAACAACAACAACAACAACACAAACAAAACAAAACAAAACAAAAAACAAGCTATTTTCAAGTTCAAAGTTAGAATGTGAAGAACAAGATGTGGTAGTGGTCTCTAGCTGGATCAGGGACCTCCTCCTTAGGGCACTGTGGGCTGAGCAGTGTGACCTTTACCCTAGTGAAGTCTAAGTCCCTGAACATGTTCTTCCATCTTACATAATTACACATAACAGGCTGAGACCTGGTAGAATGTACTTCCAAGAAGAAAACACCTACTTCCTGGAAACACTCATCCTGGAGGAAGCAAGAAGGAGGCGAAGTAGGTAGAGGAAAGATATAAACCCCGTATCTGCTGGGATTGGGGTCATTGCTTCTCAGCTCAGCTCATGCTTTTTCACTGAAGAGTATATTCTTGTTTCTTTGTTTGTGGTGATTAAGCTCTTGACTACTTGATCTACTCTTGTGTCCTGTCTGAATTATTCTTTTTGGGGAACACAAGAACAGAGAATGCTACTGGGGGCAAGGCCAGAGGAAACAGAGCTTCCCAGGACACTTACATGTACATTGTTGTTCTGTAATGCCCCTGGCTTCCCATGTTTTATTGTTGAGTGTGGTTCAGATACATCTAAAGTTCACATTAGTATGTCGGGATTCAGCATGTATGCAGGCCAAGCTATTCCTACAAAGGACAGTAACCCTGCTGATGGTCACTTCTCTTTACCTTTCTCTGGGGAGGAAGGGCTAATCTGTAGTTCAAGACACAGACACTGATTTGGTTCCTCTCCGAAAAAAAAATATGCTTTAATTATTTTACTAATTCAAACCAGAGCTACAAACATTTCTCTTCACTGGCTTCTGCCTACTTTCAACACCGTTCCTCAGCCTCTGTGATGAGAAAGCTCTCTGGGCTACAGACACCTTCTGTGGAACAGCATTGACCAGGATGCTAATGGCTCCCAGCATTGTGCTGCCTTCAACTTCATTTCTGAGTGTCTCCCTTGGTTGCCTCCTCTACCTCCATAGCCCGGAGGCTGGTCCAGAAAGCTACTTCCTTGTCTTTGAGCTTCTGGGCTTGCTGGGTGGTGGCCCCAATCTGAAGGTAACTTTCCTTCTCGTCATACTCTGGCCAGTGTGGCAGTCCCTCTCCATTTGGGTTCCTGAGAACAGAATCAAATAAAGCTTTGCAAAACTATTCTGTGATCCTCAGGTTTCACTGAGGGTTTTAGGAATTCCTTGGCATATGTATTGCCAAGAGGCCATACAGCCCCTGAGACACCTACTCACCTTCTGCAGGGCAGCTTGCTCATTCTTTGAGAGTTCTCACTGTACAGCCATTGCTTTGGTCATTTATACTTTAGAAACTGCCCCTTCCCACCAGGAGTGTCCCCAGCACCCCATATCACCCACCAAGCCTGCTCTGTCTTTTTCACCAGGCTTACCCATTCCGAGCAAAATTGCCCCAAAACTTCATCATCATGGTGCTGAGGTTGATCTCCTCTTCTGAGGCGCCCTCTGTGGAGAAGAAGACAAGAGTCCTTTTCTACTCATGGTGTGTGGTTCATGGGCAGTATTAGTATCAGTTGGGAGTGTTTAGAAATGCAGTCTTCACTATTATCATACACTCGATGAGTGGGAATCTGCATTCATAGAAGAGTTAGGCTGAGTGTTCTGTTTAAGCTTGGACTATCTAGGACTCACAAATGGGCACATAGTTCGCCCATGAGTGGGCTGCCTTTGTTTCTCATGATCATCTGCTCTTCCCTCTCTACTCAATGCCACAACCCTAAACCCCAGAGCTTCCTCTGCCTCATAAGTTGCTGACTTCTGGATCTTTTCACATTCTCTCATTTACATAGATTCTGAAATATATCGGAACTATTAGTGTTCTAAGGATTCACCAGGGTTAGAGGCACCCACAGTTTGATGTGCTATGAATAGCTATGATATGAGTCACAGATCACCTACACATGCTGAGAGTCAAGATGCTGAAGATATTTGTGAGAAGCTTTTTTAATATTCAGTTATTATATATTAAATATATGTATATATTATATTTAATATGTATTAAATATATGTATTTAATGTATGATTATCTTTAATATTTTATAGAAAAAAAATATATATACATAACTATATATATTATATACAATTTTGATATCTGACCTGTAGGCAGAGATATGGGAAGATATATATTAGACCCCACCCAAGCTTAACACCAGCACTAACTGTCTCTTCTCTCATATCCTATACACTCCTGGGATTAGAAATTCAAACAGTGGTATTCTTGCCTGAGACAGAGCCCTGCAGGTAACCTGCCAATTGTCTTAGTGATGTCACGAGTCAGGATCATGGGGATGACTACTTTGGCTAGGGTACAGCTTCCTTTATGCCTATTAGATGAGGAGGAACAACAGTCTTCTTGATGTAGCTCTGTCTTTGTTGTAGTTTGAACATGAAATGTCTCCAGTATGCTCATGTGTTGGAACACTAGGTCTCCAACTGGTGGCCCTGAATGGGACAGCTGTAGAACTTTTAGGAGGTAGAGACTGGGAGGGAGCAGGTCACCGTGGGTGACTCTTGAGGCTTATAGCCTAGATCCACTTCCTAGTAGCTCTCTGATTCCTAACTGCTAGAGCAGTGTGACCAGCAAACCTATTGGCCCTGCCACCATGCATTCCTCACTGTAGAAGGCAGTGGCCTTTGAAACTGTGAGTGTCAATAAACCCTTTCTCCTTAAGTTGCCTTGGTTGGGTATTTCAACATAGAAATTATGAAATATCTAACATGGTCCTGTTAGGAAACTAGGGTTAGAAGGAGAGACACTTACTTAAGGCCACCAAACCAGGACTAGACCTCAAGGCTCTTAACTTGAAGTTCAAGCCAACAGTGAGCCATTACCTTTTAAAAATGGTGTCCCCCAAACGGAGTAAACTTCATCTCCATGGTCTGCAATCACTGTCTTGGGTCTCATGTCGGACACGAAGCTTGGACGATACTTAAACTCATACATGTAGGTAGGGGCTCCAGCTTCTGAGAAGATATGGATTCAGTTATGCATGTTACCAGATACACACGGGTGATATAAAGACTCAGAAAATCCACAGCTAGGAGGGAAACAGCTTTAAGGGATCCTAGGAATTTGCTTGATGCTTGGGGCTGCTGGTGGTGGTTCTGGGATTTAAATAATAAGTTTCTTATTGTTGTTGTTGTTTGTTTGGTTTGATTGATGGATTGATTGAAATATCCAAACTGCCTGCCTGAGCATTAAATGCAAGTTTAGAAAGAGCATGAGCAGTCTGTCTCTTAGTCTTCGTGAGACCATGAAACTTGAGGTTTTTGTTTGAGTCTTGCTTGGATGCCAGTGTTAAGACCATCAGGCTTGAAGGGAGGGTGAGCTTGCCTCTCTTCTGTCCTTTGTCTTCCTCTCTCACCACCAAAGATGTCATGTGTAAGCCCACGCACCATTGCTCCCTCCCGCTGGATCATTGTATCAGCTAATACTTCTGATTATGTAGTAAACCTTGCATCCCAGGGACCACAGTACCCGTGATCTGAGGACAGCATAGACACCAGTAGAGGAGTGCTTCTGAACTGAAGGATAAGGCCTTGAATCAGAGTGGTGGAAAAAAATCTGACTCTTTGTCCCTGATTGCTTTCTGTAGGAACCTTGGAAAACAGAAAAAAAATATTCCTCATGACCCCACGACCTATACAGTCCCTTGATGTTTAAGCATATATCCTTCTCTATATAAACTGGGATAATAGCATCCAAGACATCTTGTAGCACACTGTAATCATTTTTCATGTTGAATATTCATCCATAAAATAGTAGACAATTTTAGCAAGAATTGGTGTTTTGAACAAGTATCCCTTCATGCTCCTGTGATCCACTTATTAAACAGTCACTATAAGGCCATGAACCATTTGCTGAGAAAAGAGTAACCTAGTCTCCTACAAGAGGGAAATGACTGCAGAAGGAACCACAGGCACCAGCCTGGAGAAGAAAACATTTCCTTTAGTCAGTGTGACTAGTTTTAAGACTTTTGCCTCAGACCACTGAGATGAGATCAGTAAAATTTGTACAATCATAAAACAACTCATTAATGGGAAGCGGGCATAGATACTTGGGTAACAACAATCAGGAACAAGAAAGGGTCCTGGGAGGTTCTGCAAATGGCACCTAGAAGAACACATCTCACTTTTTGGTGGGTGCAGGCTTTCATACCTTCCTACCTTATCTACACAGCCTTGGGGCAACATTGGGAAGTCCCAGAGAAGACCCACTTCAGCCCTCAAAGTACTCACACTTCTATGTGCTGAGCTGGACAAAGGCCAGGTGTGGACAATTGTCCCTCGATCCCACTTCTACCCTCTGCCTCTGAGCTTTGGGTCTTGTGTACCCTTTAATCCTGTGTGGCTTGTTCCACTTTTCCTCCAGCCCTAGTACTGTGAACAAGCTACCTTATAGCACCCTCTGACCCTGAGCAGGTTCTCTGAAAGTTACTTTTAGGCATCATTTTGAATGGGTTAAGGACTACTAGAAACCATGAAGTATTATTTCTGGGTGTGATCAGGGTCTTTAGGGGAGCCTGGAATATAACTTGATACACTAAAGAGGGAAGGTCCACTCTCAATATGGACAGGCATCATCTGACCCTCTGGACATCACAGAGAAGAGAACAGAAAAATATGATGTCCTCTCTCCTGGAGTTTCTTCTCCTGACCCTAAACTCTGCCCAGGACACTAGGATGTTCACATCTGGACTTTGAGACTTATACCAAGGCTCCTCAAGGGCCTCTGGCTGCCAGGTTAGACTGAAAAGCACCATTAGCTTCTCAGGCCCTAAGGCTTCCAATCCTGTAGTCACTTTACCAGAACCACAGGGTCTCCAAACTGTTTCTTGGCCTTCATAATCCCACAATATAATTCTCCCAATATATTTCTTCTCATCTGCCTGACTGTCTGTCTGTCTGCCTGTCTATCAGTAATCTATCTCCTAGTGGTTAAGACTTTTGGCAGACCATGCCAAAGTTGCCAAGTGTTTGCACTTTATCTCTATACACACCAGCATAAGGTTAGATCAGAGACCCAAGCAGATGCCACTATGCCTCATATATGCTCCTTGTTTACAGGTGCATCAGCTCCAGTACCTGGATCTCTTTGGCTGAGGCTTTGCTTATTGCTATAGGTTGCCTTGCCCATGTGTACAACAGGTCAATGAATCATGGAACTAACTAACTGACTTACTGAAATTGCGTTCAATCATTGGCAAGTATGTGCTGAAGGGTACAGCTACACCTACTTCCTTTGCCACTCAGACAGGATAACCCTGAGATGTGTCTTCTGCATGATTCTAAGAACTCCCTGGCAATTCTTGGTAGTGAATCACAGACTGATCTCTTTCCAATATCATATCTTCATCTCTCTTTGAGTGTTTAATGAGATTAACTCTCAAATTGACAACTTGCATTGTGCCAGGCATAGAGATTCATGTAAAAGAGAAATAATGTAGAGTATACTCCATACCACCTCTGGACCATATGAATGAGCCTTTAAGTCCTGACCCTCATCATTTTCCACATTTGACTATACTGGAGTGAGAGTTCCTCTGTTGTCCAGCCCCCAGGACTCACCTCTGTGATAGCGAGCCACAATCACAGATGGCACAGCAAATAACACATCTCCCATCAAGTCTAAAAAGAGGTCTTTCTTTTTGTTAGGGCAGTCTGATACTCCCAAATACTTCTCAGTGGCCACTGGAGTCAGTTCCTTAGAGATGTTCTGAAATAAATCAAGAAAGAGCCCACCCCCACCCAGTGAGCAATGTGTGTTTTCCAGCCTATTAGAAAGACTCTGATTAACTATGACCATCTTTAGTGCCGTGCTAATCTTTACTCTAGGGTGGAAATTCTAGATACTAGTTCCCTTTTACTCTACCATTTAATTGACCTGTGACTCAGGGTGAACCCTCAGCCCTTGCTTGAATCTCAACCACCCAGATTCCGCTGATACTTACAGCAAGTGGGTAGGACTTCCACAGGAGGGATGTGGCTGTCTTCTGGTCCAGTTTGCCTTCAGAGAGTGGATAGCCCATCATCTGTTAAAGAATGATTAGTCATTTGTCAATTGTTGGGAATTAATGAGAATAACCAAACCAGCTAACCAACCAACCAACCAACCAACCAAACTGATGGAGAATGGAGTTGTTTGTAAGCCTTGATGTGCATGGGTTCTAATGAATTAGACAATACTAGTCAACTTGATGGATTTATCCAGAAACTGAAAGAATGCAAAAAAGAATTAAAACATATTTATCAAAAGCTGACTCTTTGTGTCTGTGTGTACCTGTGTGGTGTGTGGATGTGTATATAAGTGTATATGTATTTGTAAGTATCTGTGAGTGTGAGCATATGTTTGTTTATAAAGCTGGAATCCTATAGACAGTGAGATAAAATCAAGAGCAGGCACTTAGAAGCCAAACACTAGTGGATAGAGGTCACAAGACATCCCACTACCAAATCGCATGATTGAAGAATCCACCGGCAACCATTATGGCTGTGTCATTTGATAACCTCTGAAATATTTCTTTAGAACTCATCATGTGATGATGTGTGCAAATCTCTGCAGGCGGAGACAATCCAACTTCAGCATGGTTGTAGTAGTATGACCCATCCCCTGCCATGCTTACTTGGGAAGCTCAGTGCTGCCAGGAGAAAACCTGAGGTTGAGCAGACTATCCCTGGCCTCTGTTGAAGCAGCTACTATAGAATGCTTGCAGTTACCAATCTTTAAGATGCTCCTTGAGGTATTAATGTCCTAAGCAAAATAGTTTCCTCAAGGACCAGAGGCAATTTTCTCTACTTTTTGAAGCCTCTTTGAAGTAAAACAAACAAACAAAACAAAACAAAACAAAACAAAAACATTTGAGGATATTGCTTTGGTTTTCTCTCCTAGTCTTTATGGAAGAAAAAAAATCCCTAATTTTGATATCGGCTCTACTTTAATGTACAGATCTGAATCCTTCCTCAAAGAGCAGGATGTTTCTTCTGCAGATGAGTGTGGACCAACAATTCTGTATCTGGCTACACAGACTCACCCCTCCTAGCACACTGGCTCTTGGAGAACATCACAACATTGAAATCTCTCCCACTATTGGTGGCAGGGATCTGGATTAATTTTGTAGTCCATCTCTTCCCTATTATAGTCTTGCTACTAAATGAACAGCATCATTCTACTTTTTTTTTTTTTTTTTTTTTTTGGTTTTTCGAGACAGGGTTTCTCTGTATAGCCCGGGCTGTCCTGGAACTCACTCTGTAGACCAGGCTGGCCTCGAACCCAGAAATCTGCCTGCCTCTGCCTCCCGAGTGCTGGGATTAAAGGCGTGCGCCACCACCGCCCGGCTATCATTCTACTTTAATATGCATTTTCATTGGTTATTTTTAGCACAAGAAACTCCCATTTTCCTTTTGAATGCCAATAGAACCAATCTTCTCTAGGATTTGTAATGAAACAACTTAGCACTTGTAGAGATCTATGGGGCATGTGAGTCAAACTTCAAGGTAGAAGCAGCTGTATCTCAGCCTGACTCCTGAACTCCCAGCTCTCTCTCCTTTCTGGGTGTCCTTAGTTATTTCACTGAACAATTTCCATCACTTCCTGGCCTTTGGGCTAACAAGAACAGCTGGCAGTTATCATCATTACAGACCTCTCACTTGGAGCTTGTTAGGATTCTTTAGACAAAGGCAAAGAGTGTAGAGAAAGGAGCTCCTAGGACCGCACTTCCCAGGGCACAGCAGGACCATCTTGGAGACGGTTTCCATGGAGATGTCTACTTGTGACAATGGGAGCAGCTTCCATGGATTCAAAGGAAAAGGAAATTTAACTATGTGCCTTTATTGTGTCCTGAGCACAAATAAAGATGGGTTCTAGAGTTAGCTTTATGAGATTACTAGTTTCTCACCGTTGGAATAAACCAGCCAAACTCTTGCTTGTTGATGCCTATGATGTAGGGAACAGTGTTAAAACTCTGCTCAGCCAGGATCTCTTCTGGGGCCTTTGGCAGCAACACTCCATCAATCACAGTGGTCAGGAAAGGGTAGCTCTGGAGAACAAAGCAGCATGTGGTTACTTATTCCACAGAACCCCTGTGTCTTCTTTGTTGTTGGGCTGATGGTGAAAGCCACACTATCAAACTACATGAGCCTGGGCAGTAACCAGAGAAGTTCAAGGCCCCCAAAGTGACTAAGTTTCTGCAAGGGCATAGAACACTGACTTGTGGGTATCACTGGCAAAGTGGTGAGAAGGTGGTACATTCTGGAATATTTGTGTGTGTGTGTGTGTGTGTGTGTGTGTGTGTGTGTGTATAACAAATAAATAAATATGTACATATTTATAATACACACACACACACACACACACACACATATTTTTTTCCCTCAAAGTTCCATAGAGATGGGATCCAAGATAAAGCATGAAATTCATTAATGTATTTTTAAAAGATTTATTTTGACTTTAATTGTGTGCCTATGTCTGTGTGGGGGCATGCACATGTAAATGCATGTGCTCACAGAGGCCAGAGGAGACACTGGATGCCCTGGAGATGGAGTTACAGGTGGTTGTGAGCTAACATTGGTTCTAGGAACCAAACTCAAGTCCCTTGCAACCATTGCAAGTGCTCTTAATCCCTAAGCCATTTTTTTATTTCTCTCACTTGAGGGTTGATGACACCTAATACATAACATTTTGACTATAACTTGCTATAGAAGCCCATTTGTGGCATTCTCTGCTGACTGTGGAGCATTGTGCTATTTAAGAGAAGCGGATCACTTTGTACTGGGTATCTTGAAAAAAAGGCCTATCATTTTCCCGATGCCAAGGAACATAATTATAGATTTCTCTGGCTTCCTTTTGCACAGCCATATTGTCTACTACACATTTTTTGATATTCTTCTTTATGTCATGAACTCATAGATTTAGCTTCTTTCCCCTTTTTCTGTACCCTCATCAGACATTATAGGTATCATATTAGTACCCTGTGGGACAGCCTCACCACTTACATGTAGACAAGGCTCTTCTTGTGGATCTAATAATGTATTGTTGACATTGTCACCAAACTCATACCCAATAGTTCTGTAACTAAAACAGGAAACAATCTCACCTGACACCTTTTTCATAAAGTATATCATAGCACCTGTGTCTTTAGTTGCAGCAGCCCCTTCCCTACTTCCTGGAGCCCTTTAAAGCAAGAAATCTGTAGAATCATCAAAGTATGGGAAGCAATTCAGTAAGCCAAAAGAGAAGGAGCACTTCCCTGGGAGGTACATGGAGTACTGCTTTGTTTCAAAATGGGAATTTGGGTCTCATGTGACTCAGACACTCAAGGCTCTGTCTGGGAGCAGGCACATATGCTTTGAGTTCATCTGAGGACTCAGAAACACATTTTTACAAATAGCTCAACTCAAAGCACATAACCTGCCATTTATATAGACCAACTTCATCCATCTGTCTATATTTAAATGTGACCTCTCCCTGAGGACCAGAGCCCGTCACCTCCAAGATACTTGTTGAGATTCACAGAAACTGGAATTGGCAGACATTGATAGTCATCTTGATTTTATATTTTAGCTTTGATTAAAAAAATATTTATTAGATTAAGTGGAGTCTGGTTTACATGTTACCAGCTAGGAAGCTGGTTGTGTGTTTGGTTAAACGTGACATCTAGAACTTTGGAATGTTTGGGACTTGTGTTTTGGAATCAGGCTACCTGGGTCTGAAAATTGGCTCTACTATTCACTAGCTGTTCATTGGGGACAGTAATGTATCTGCATATGCTACAGTTTTCTCATCTGGGAACCAATGAAGTAAGCAATTGAACATGGGCAATGTTCAGCACAATACTTGTACTGGGAAAGGCTCAATAATAGTAGATATTATTTTCATTGGCAGAGTTATTTTATCAGTGGGGTCACTGTGACACTATTTTTGTGCCATCTTGCTAGCTTCATGTTCCATGTACAACATTTCTCTATTTGGAGAACAGAGGACTGGAAGATGCCTAAACTGAAGATCATGGTTTCAAGAATGTAAGTCCTTGAATGAATGATGAACGAATGACTGGCTAGCTCTTGCTTTATGAAGTTCAATAAAACAAAGCAGACCTATTCCAAAGGTTCAGAATTCTAGTCCATGCTGGTTAAAACTAGAGAGCAGGTTCTGGGTGCCACTATTGCTGCCTTAGAAAAAGTATAGAATGCAGAGAGGGCTGATGAAGAAGGCTGCAGAGGAACAGATAATCTGAATGGTGCAGGTGCGTTTGACCTTGGCAGTGGTCTTTGGGAATGAGGGATGTTGACAGGAAAGGAGGGTTGGGATTTCCCAACAGTGGGCAGGACATGTGGAAACAGATAGGGGTGGTACTATGCAGGGCTATTCCCAGAAATGCCAAGAAGTTTGGGTATGGCCGAGTGAGAACATCAGAGAGAGGATCACAGAGCAGATCACATTTTGTGCATAATATCTGGCACATGACAAACATTCAGATATGTTTTGAGTGCAGTTGTTTTCAATGGAGGCAGGGAGATTTTTGCTATAAACAAGGTCTTGTTTTAAGAAAGGAGGTAGCACACTTTGGCTTGTGTTGTGGATGGCAAATGTGACGATTCCATGACATGGGGGCAGGAGAGGAAGTAGATATAGAAAATAGAAAAGAGTCCAGAAGACAGGCAGTGAGGGTTCTCTGGATGTAGCATCTTCAGAGGGGCCATCAGCAACAGTAGGGATTACAGTGACAGCCTTGGGCCTCAGCGATGCTGGTGTCTGTGCTATGACATCCAGGTTTATTGTCACCTTTGGTTAGACAAGAGGGGCATTCCTTCTTCTTCTCATCTCTTAGTCTATAGCTTCCCCCAGCAGACTTTGTCAATTATCCCTACAATTATGTCCAGCCACAAACTGCTTTTGCTACTCTTCTGCTGAGGCCTTGGTATAATTTGCCAGGATCTCTTTCCTGGAATCCAGCCCCCTCTGGGTGATCTCTGTTCCCACCTAGCCCCTTGCTTACTTTCTCTTTCCATTTGTAATCAGTAGATCCTAGTAAAAACTAAGCCCACATAACTATTTTATTTATTCTGTTGGGTGCACCCCTCCCCTTGGAATGGGAAGGCTCCAGGAAGGTCAGGAGTACTATCTGTTCACTGCTCTGTCCCTGTTGTAGAGCTAGTTCTTGCCTCATTGTAAAATCTTGATGAATGACTGAAGGAATCTCACACCATCCTTATAAGTGAATTACTAGGACACCCAGGGAGAGAGCATAAAACAGGACTATAGATATTTGACATTTGCACAACAAATGTCATGGGTCAAAGGACACTGCTAGAAGATGGGAAGGTAGGGTGGGAGCTGTTGAGCCAAGTTGGAGTTCCTGTTGAGTGTATCAGTCCTGAGGATCTCAATGAAGGCTCTTAAGATCCTTATCCGAGCACCTTTGCCCCTTCCAGGAAAAGTTCTAGTCTAGTTTCCTCTTACAGGGCCATACAGTGAGCAGGAAATGTAAATGAGAAGGAAATCCCTGAGCCCAGGAGGCCAAGCTACTCATTAGTCACCCTGTACTATGATGCACAGCTCTGTCTGTGATTTTGTTATTCTAGCAAGGGACTACCTTCTCTGGACTTCTGCAATACGCATGCTGAGAACAACTAGTATTTTACAAGAATAATTCTTTGCTCTACAGTTAATTGACGCTTAAAGGTGTTGAGACTCAGAACCTATAATGGAAAAGCAAAGATCCTTACCTCTCTGGGGTCTCCAAGCAAATCAAGAGCAAAGAATTTCTGTGAAGGCAAAGGCAGAAGATGTGGTGAGCAAGAGTCTCTGTACAAAGGCTGACCTTTAGCTACCCTCCTGAGATGTCAGGTTCACAGTTCTGGTCCCTCCTTGGCTGGGCCCAGTGTCAGAAGACCTGAGCTCTACTGGGCATGGGAACATGCCAGTGGAATAAGACAAAGATGGATAGGCACAAGCAAAGAGACAGACCCTTAGACCCAGAGTGAGGACCCCTAGCTCTGGAGATGACACGGTTGGTGTGCCCACCTTTCCTAGTATAACTTTATATTCTTGTGTTACAGAAGTATTTGTCTCCAAGCTTTAGAAACCAATCATGTTTTGTTCCAACAGTTTGATCATTTTATGAGAACCTGATATGTCAGGGCAGACAGCTGGTGCCCAGTGCTGATGGGATATTATGGGGTCCAGAATTATCCTCCAGCCAGCTAGCATTGAGAAAGAATGAAAGCAAGAACAGGAGGTAAGGAATTCAAAGTTTTAAGTTTTTCTGACCTCTCATTCACATCTTTCTAATTAAGGGACTAGGTCATATGGCCCCGGATGTTGTGTTTTCTGGATGTTTGCTCTGACAAGCTTCCCTATGGTAACAGCATCATCTTTCATTCAAGCATCTTAGCTGCGTATAATTAATGCACAGTCTATGTTCTTATCTCATCTGGGTAGACATCTGAATGGATAGATGGTCATATAGTATATGATGGTCATATTCCTGAATGCATACAGAGTGATAATGAGCAGGCAACAATAATATATCCTTGTTTGGTTCGAATGGATGGTGTGGTGTAAATAGACAGTAGCTGGATTATGCATAGGTATTTAAGTTGTCAAAAACGGGTAAATGAAGCATCACAGATGGATTGCTAGTGCATTTGTGGAAGTACATCATACTTAGCAGATAGATGAGTGGCTGGATAAATGGATGATGGATGGATAGATGAAGAAATGGATGAATGTGTTGGTTATCCTGGAATTAGAACATTACTAACTTATGATTGATAGCTTCTTGTTTTTCATTGTTAATTATGTATTTTTATACTTGATTCTTCCTTATTCAAAACTTAGAGAAAGATTGAAAGTAGGAAAAATACTTGCCAAGTTCTATTTCATAAAGTCAATTAATCAACTGTTAGACAAATTATAACAATTCTGAAAACGTTCATGTTTAGTATTTCCAGCCCTAAAATTTAGGACGGTTGTCACTTCTGTGAATAGAAAATACTTGACTTATTACAATACACTCACCTATTATGATAGCAAAACTATTGTTTCGAGAACCCTGAGTTTTTTAACATAATATTTTTGAACACTTTTGACATTTGTATTATTTCATAGTAAAAACATCTAACTTATATCACGGGGCTGTTACTGTTCATGAAAGGTCTCCATGTAGTTGTCCAGGACATGAGGAGCACTGCACCTAGGACAGAAGTGTGGGGAGCACTGGCTTAGCCGCACCTACCATCTTCAGGGTCGTTGCCAAGAGTTCCTCTTCTGACTTCTTACGCAGACAGTGAACTATATCGGCTGACGTAGTGGCTGCACACCCCGTAGCAACGGCAACTTGCTGCAGTGATCAGAGGGAACAACAGAGATAAACGGCATTGTCTCTCACCTCCATGAACACAGAGAGGGATTCTATCTCGAGCCCAGTTGTGGGATGTGATCATAGCAAGTACTCTAGACCAGAAACTGAAGGCTGTGGGTTGAACAGTATTGTTCCTGTTACTGATTGGATTGCAACATGAGTCACTCATCCATTTGTGTCTTAGTTGCCATTTCTCTGATAACATGGGTATGGTTCTTTAAAAGCCCACTGTCGTTTGAGAACGACAGTGTAAAACAGTGACCAGAAGCATGGAATCCCAAATTTTACCTTTTGAGTTCATATTTTGTTAAGGAGGACTATCAAAGCAAAGATACTCCTCCAGCTCCCCATAAATCACAGAACAAAGCTATCTTTCTCTTGAACCTAGAGAAAGTTTGTAATCTCAGGGGAAGGTGTGGTACCCATGTGGACTGGAAGCAAACTGGCTGGAGGAGGAGGCACAAGTAGGCACAATAGAGGCTAATGATGGTATTCACTTGGCTGACTGTACTCTGTTCATTCTGTCTGCTCTGGCCACACCAGCTTTCCCCCATTCTCCCTCACAGGTTCCCCTTTTGCACAGGACATTTGTACATGCTGTTCCTTCTTGAGATATCCTCTGCTTGCCAGGTAGATATGTCACTTCTTTCTGATCTCCCTGATTCTCATTTGTTGGTCATGTTCTCGTTAACTGTGCATTTTGAATTCTTGTGATTTCATCAGATTTGGTTATTCTCACTCCTTTATGTATCTTCTTATTGTTGAAGTCTTACCACTGATCACACAATTTAAAAAATTAATATCCTTTACTAGAATGGATGCTTTCTAGGTTGCAAGGTTACCCAGCGCCTCAGGGAGGAATCATCTCAGATCCATAACCTGCAACCAGAGCACTGGAACTCAGATTCTAACAAATATGTAATTATAGACCATTGATCTCTGTCCAGCCTAGCCTGCCTTGGTACACTTAGGATGGTGTGCTCACTGGGCATTGCAGTGAGCTGGAAGTCCATTGTCTTGAGCTTGGCTCTCAGTATGGCCATGATGACTTAGTGACTTCAATAAATCACTTGTGTATTCTGATCCCATTTTCTAACTAGACACTGAGAGAATAAGTGCTGTCTCTAATGCTCTTCCAACACTTGGAGACATCATCTGAATAACTCAATGGAAATTTTTCTTGAAGGTTCTTGCAGAGCTTAGAATGGGCTACCCAGATGACCTACCTCAGCCCCATGCCTTGTATTCTCCCTGAACAGACAGGGTGTGAGGGCCACACCACTCTCAGAAATGGCCCTGTGGAAGAGGTTCTTGGTCAGTGGAGATAAAACCTGGGAAGGAAGAGAGGAGAGTTTTTACTCAAGGGAGATGGCCACTGACCTGCTCATCTTGTAAGGTTTCCTCCACCTATACCCTTGCCTGCGCTCTGATTCTCAGTGGATGTGACAACTCCTTACCTGCTCCTGTTTGCTTCCCAGCTTTCCTCAGACCAGAGATAGAGTTGCAAATATGTGGCATGCACACATTATGATAATCAACAACGCTGGAAATAAAGGGTTTTGCAGTTCTAAGGTATAAACTCTATTTCAGTGTCCCTAATACTCAGAAATTGTCCCAGAGAAAATGATCATGACCATTCGTAAAATTATTTTAAAGACATTTTCTTGATGAGGGGTAAGGATTATGCTTATCTTTAGGATAGATATTTAGAAGTTAGGGTTTTCTCCAGTGGAGTGACACTGGGTACATATCAAATATGTATCAAACACACTGAAGAGCAGATCCCATGCTTAGGAGTAAGCAGCCAAGAACACAAGAAGAAAGTCAATTTTTTTGGTTGTTGTTGTTGTTTGTTTCTTTGCTTGTTTTGGTATGGGAGTGCTTTTTATTGTTTTTTTTTGCTTTTGTTTTGTTCTTTGTAATTTTGGCTTTGGTTTTTGTTTGATTTGGTTTCTTTTGAGACAAAGAACATAAAATTGTGTGGGTTGGAGGTGGGAATATCTGAGAGGAATTCAGGGAGAGAAAGAACCTGATCAAAATATAGTGTATGAAAAATAATTTATAAAAACCTAACAAGCACAAACTAAATAAAGTAAAAAGAAACAAAATTCATGATGTATATGATAACAAAAATAAGAGACAACTTTAAAAAATTCTACTATAATACTGAGTATTCAAAAATGTTTTATAATTACCAGGGGATACTATGCTATTGTAAAAGCAAGTACTAAAGAAAGGCATTTAGCGTTTTAGGGAGTGTCTGTGGTGGTGTAGTACTGAGGGAAACTTTTCTTTAAAAGTTATGTGATACATGAAAGAGATAGAGAGGGGGGTAGGGAGATGTAAACAGAGGCCTGGGATAGAGGTAAAGTTGTTGGAGAAAGACAAGAGAAATGGATGTTAAGATGCCACAGAGACATCGCCTGGGTGCTGGGACTGTGGATGTCTTCTTTCTCTTTCGACATTGCCCTTTTCCCTTTCTTTTAAATCTTTTAAAAATATAAAATATTACCTGGTGAGTATTCAACTATGAATCTGATACATGTTTAAAAGATAATCTGGCTGATAAACCCAACTCACAGATGGCTGGAGAATTTTGTACAGCCCCCAGGAGGGTCATCTCACTGTACAGCTCTCACTGTTTTTCTATAGCTTCCCTCAGTGTACCCCCATCTCTACACGGGCAGACTCACTCACATCATAGGTTGTCTCTGGCTGTAAATTGAGTTTCCAGCAACCAGTGACCTTCTAGCTGACTGTTTGCATCTCTTTATTTACCCCAAGTTAGATGAACTGCAGAACCAAAGTGATTAGGAAGAAGAGAGAACTCAGCAAAGAGAGAGGAATAGGAACAGTAAGGTCAAAGGCTCAGCTGGACATTCTTTTGGCTGAAGGACATAAAGCCGAGGTCTGAGCTTCTTGGGAGCTCTTGGTATTTAGTTTTACACTGCCTAATACTGAACCATGAGTACAATCAGTCTAAATCTAGGTCTTGTCAGCGAATGTGCCTGTGCTTGATTGAACGGTCTTCAAGAGCATCAACATCAGCAGCCACATCGACCCTAGACATGAGGCTTGGTTCTAGAAATACTCACAAGGACAGACACGCTTTCCCCTCCTGCTGACTCGCCAAAGAGGGTTACAGAGCTTGGGTCCCCTCCGAAGTTAGCAATGTTGTTCTGGACCCACTGCAGCGCAGCCACTTGGTCAAAGTGACCCCAGTTCCCTCTGCTGTGTTCATCTCCTGTGCTGTAAAGGAAGGGTGAGAGTAAGAATCGGAGACATTATAACTGGGCTGTGATGGGCTGGGAGCTGGCAGTGGCTAGGGTGTGGATTATCCTTCATTGTTTTATATGTTAAAAGCTTCATCTCCAGTGTGGGGATGCTGGGTCTTGGTATAACCTTTAAAGGGTCCATTGTTAGGTGGTTGAGCATTGAGGGTACTAGAATGAAGATTGTCCTAGTAGCATTCTGGTTAGTTCTTATGAGAAAGTTATGGAGATCAAGCTTGACCCTTTACTTGCCCTCTGGCTTCCTGATATGCGCCCATTGTCACAATATCATCTGCCACAATGTGATATAGTCCAGAGGTTCCATAGCTGGAATCATGGTGCTTGGACTTTCAGCCTTTGAAGCCCTGTGATAAATAAATCCCATTTAAAAATTGACATTTATTTTATTTTTAGTTGTGTGCACGTGTGCAGGGATCTGTGGATGTGAGGGACGCTGGTGACAGCAAACGCTGGTGACAGCAGAAGCCAGAAGCATGGGCTCTCCTGGAGCTAGAGTCATAGGCAATTGTCATCTGTCCAGTGTGGGTGCTAGGACTTGAACTTGGGTCCTCTGCAAAGAGTTGGTCCACTGATATAACTGTACTGGAATATGTGAAAGTAGCTTTGGGGAAAATGTAAAGGATTTGGAGTAGTGGGCTAGTTATCTTAAAGTGATATATGGGGGATACTATAGACATCTCAGGTGACAAGGAGGTTAGGGGAGTAATTGTAAAAGGCTACAATCTCTGATTACAATAAAGACTGCTCTGAACATCTGTTCTCTGAACAGAGAACTTGGATGAGCTAAACCCATGCCTTAAAGCTTTATCGGAGGCTAACATTAAGACTGATGGAGTACTTTACATGATGGAAACAATTCATAAACAGCAAAGCCTTCAGGACCTGGCATAGACATTGCTGACTGCTGGAGATTTTCAGTGGGACTAAAGAGCAAAGTTAAACAGGCTAGAAATAGAATATTAGCATGTGGTTAGAGAAGGAACAGGGAAAAAAAAGCATTTAGGGGGTAGAATCAAGAGATCACCTGCTAAAGAGATTGGTAGGCAGCTGATCATCAGGATAATAGGGTAAAGGCTTAAGACCACCCATCACAGGCACAGACACCTTCCAAGATATGATGACAAGGGAAGAATTCAAGACCTTTTCTTGGACTTTCTACCCAAAGTCATCCCAAGATTTTGCTCCTAGCTAGCAGGATCTTCAACCATAAGAGCTATAAACTTGTTAGAAAGGTAGGAGCTCTCTGTGGAGGTGAATATGGCCAAATATGGGATAGTCACTGCATTAGAGGCAGTGAGAAAACTAAATGGTCACTACAGCAACTTAGGCCAGGGACACAGAACCTTGATGTTTGTAGGAATAAGGAATGGATGAGTAGCTGGGCTCTGTATCTGAAAAGAAGAGCTAGGAGGATTTGTTTGCCACACAGGTGTGGAATATGAAATAAAACAGAGTCTAGATTTTCACAAGGATTTTACTATGATCAATCAAAAGTATAAAACCTAGGATACCTGCTTGGGAGGGCCTAAGGAAAACAGGAAGAGAGATTTTGTGGTCTAGGTAAGTTGTCAAGAGTTCACATTGTCTCTGTGAAGTAGGGCAGTTCTAGAGAGACATTCTAGGATACATGAGGACACAGTTAAAGATGGTATCTTGGCTTCAAAGGAAAGGCTTGTCTTAATCATTGTTCTCTTCCTGTGAAGAGATTCCATGACCGAGGCAACTTATAAAAGAAAGATATAATTGGGGGCTTGCTTACAACTGTTTCAGAGGGCCAGTCTCTATCATGGTGGGAAGGATGATAGTAGGCAGGCAGGTGGGCAGGCGGGCAGGCGGGCAGGCAGGCAGGCAGGCGGGCGGGCGGGCGGGCGGGCGGGCAGGCAGGCGGGCAGGCAGGACACTAGAGCAGTAGTTGAAAGCTTACATCATACCCACAAGCATCAGGCACAGAGAGAGAGAGGGAGGAAGGGAGAGAGAAAGGGAGGGAGGGAGGGGAAGGGGGAAGAAGGAAAGGGAGAGGGAGAAGAAAAGGGAGAGGCAGAGGGAGAGGAAGAAGGAAGGAGGGAAATGGGGAGAGGGAGATGAAGATGAGGGGGTCTTCAGTTTTTGTAACCTCAAAACCTATCACTCAGTGACATGTGTCTTCCAACAAGGTCAGACCAATCAATCCTTCCCACACCACTTCCACTAACTGAGGACCAAACATTCAACCATATGAGCCCATGAAAGCCACTTTTCATTCAAACCACTACAGTGGGGAATGCTGGGATTTACTGGATAAGGGGGAGGAGACATATAGAGGCCTGAGTAAGGGGAGGGAAGGAGCAAGGAAGGGCTGGTTATGAGCAGCCATGGGGGCAGGAGCAGCCAAGGGCAAGAGAAAAGCAATTAGAAGAGTGTGCGCTCACCCAGCTGTTACTGAAGGGTCAGGAAGTTGTTCCAGGGAGGGTAGGGGTCACTGGTGGCTTCAGCAAGCACAGCCTGCCAGGCACAGGGGAAGGAGAGAAGGACAGAGAGGAGATGAAGGAACTACATTTGGCAGGCTTGCTGAAATAGAAAGCAGAGAAACAGAACTTGGGTGAAAGATGGCACCTCAAGAGGAAGAGTTCCTGCTGAGAGGTAGACCACAGCCATCTTTCAGTTCCAGTCCCCCCAGCAGCAGCGAGAGCTCAGCAGGAGTACTTAGCAATCTTCTCAGGTCTGTACATTCCAGGTCATGAATATGCAGAAAAGGCTCCCAAAGTTTTAATGCAGGAAACCTGGTTCTGACCTCACAGATCTGATGGAGAGAGTCTAGCCTGGACTCCTGCATTTGCCAGATACTAAGGAGGAAGTGAGCTGCGTCCTCCCTAACATCCTCCAGGGAACATTATCCCCTGGGGCCATATCCTCTGACAGCTTCCACCAACCCCAGTCACTCATTTCCTAACACACAGGCATTCTCTAAATTCTTTTGTGCCTCCTGTCCCAAGAGATGCGTGACACTGAACTTCTTTGCTGCACAGCAACTGTTGTCAGGAATTCAGTGTGCCGGGCAAATTGAAGAAACAGAGACCATGTAAGGAGCTCATCACAGATCTCTCAGAGGCTGAAATTATCAGGGATGAGCCCTAATGTCCTGACAAGGCAATGTTAATGCAATCTGACAAAGGTCCTCCATCTTACCTGAGGAATCCCCAGATGCCCAGGCGGTATTGAATGACTACTACCACCACTTTTTCATGGGTAGACAGGGCCAGTCCATCAAAAGTTGATGCTCCACCAGATAGTAAACCACCTCCATGGACCCATACCATCACCTGGACAGGCAGCAAAGAACCATGCAGATTATAAGAAGTAGAGAAAGAACAACATTTGATGACTTAATTATTTCTTGGTTATGACTGAGGAAGGCATTATCTAAAGTCTACGAGTGCCCACTATGGCTACAAAAGGTGTGTGTGTGTGTGTGTGTGTGTGTGTAGCCTTCTTAACTCCCTAAGCTTGGTCTCAGATCACAATCCCACTCAAGGTAGCCTAGTTACTTATTGTTCTTCCCCTTCTCGAAAGTCTCAATGACCACGTCTTTAATAGTTCTTCCAACTGAGAAAGTCATTATGTACTAGCAAATGCCATGGATTTTTTCCACAACACACCACCCCTCTCCTGTCTGGACGTAACATCTCAGTTCAGTGGTGAGTTCACTTTCCCTGGGACTGAAATATTATCTTAAGAAATACACATGTTCCCAGTAGTACCTCTTCCTAAGATGTCTCCTCAAGCCTCTCTATTTTCCAAGCCTAACTACCAATTACATTTCCAAGAAGTCTTTATATATTGACTTTACCTGAGAGCCTACTACCTACCAGGCACTGCCATATAGATTAAGGATCAGGAGACAAGGGAATATAATTTCTGACTAATGGCTTCTGGAGATAGCATTTCAAGGAAGAACCAAAAGAATAAAATACTATAATGTTGCTAATAAAATATAAAAGAACTAAGAAACTGTAGACTAATTACTGTTCAAAGTACTTAAAAATAACCTATTTATGTAACAGATAGGCAATCTGCTTGAGGTTCCACAGAGCATGAGAGACAGACGTAAGACTTGACTCAGAGCCCACTGAATTCCTAACTCCTGTAGCCCACAGCTGTTATCTCAGTGAGTCAGCAGTGAGGCAACTAGGACAGAAGGCAGATGTTCTTGCTTCCTTGTGTGAGCTCATTCAGGACTGAATAATGTCTTCAAGGTCACTTCTGTGTGTGCACATGGAACAGTATCCATCTGAAGAAACAAGAGTCTGGGAAAGTAAGAAATATCCCACTCTCTCACCTTCTTAAAAACACATCCAGGTTTAACTCTGTGTTCTAGGACTTGTGTTTATAGCTGGAGGGTCTCATGCCTTCAGACTCCCATATCCCCTGTTTTTCCTTCTATTGGGTACCCTGCCACCTTGAGGGAAGGTCTGAGGGAAGGTCATCTCAGAGTGAAGACCAGCAAAGGCTGGTGGGCAATGACAGACTGAAGAACCTACTACATTTCATCTTCTCTCCCAAGGGTCACCTTCTCCAGATGCCCACCTCTATCCTGTGACCTGTAATTAGCAGCCTGCCCCATCCTCTATCCTGTGACCTGTAACTAGCAGCCTCCCCCATCCTCTATTCTGTGACCTGTAACTAGCAGGCCGCCCATCTTTGAACCTTTGTTTATACGGAAATGCTGACTCACTGAGCCGTTAGTTCTTGCCAAAGGCAACCAAGGAAAGAAACAAATCATAGTGAAGTCCCAGATGTTTGGCAAAGGAAATGCTTCTGGGATTGTCCCAGTCTGCATCCCACATACCTTCATCATGGGACCATGAAAGTGTTCACAGATGGACCCCGGTGTACTTGGAAGACAACATATTTGTTCCAAGTCCATGTTAAAAAACGTGTTTTGAAGGTCAGAGGACCTACGCTCTTGGTCCATAAACCCTAATTTATAGATCCCCTCTGTCTTTGCCTTATTTTTCCCTATCCACAAAAATGGGACCAGGTGGATGTTGGGTTATGGATGCTTTCCACTTCTAACTTTATTGGAAATTATGTTTTAACTCCCCAGAGTTCAGATTCTCAAACAGCAATTAAGAGAACAAACATTACTTTCCTAATGTCCACTGTGAGAGAGCATGCAAGAATTAAGATATGCTTACCAGATACACTCCACTCTCCCACATATGCCTAGCATCATCACTGAGGATAACTGAAGTACCCAAACCATATTTTTCTGTGGTCAAGAGAAGTCAGAGACATGGCTAACAATATCTATACTGCTAGAATCCTTTGTCCTCTCTAATCTGCACTGGAAAATCCAGGATGCTGAAGCTTTTGGGTGCCCATTGCTATTCTGAGTGCTTACCGGCAGCCTGTCTTTGCTTGTCAGGTCAGTAGGGGAGTAAATGTTTAGGTAAAGGCAGTCTTCAGAATACTCAAGAGATACATTTTCTAGTTGGTTAGTGAAGACATCAGAGAGGACTGGCCCCACTCCTGTAATTTGGGAGCACCTGGGAAGGGGAGAAAGAAGAACCCTAAGATTCAAATAAACAAATAAAACCCAGGGAAGGTTTTCTATTATGTGGTGTAAGCTCACAAACTGATTTTCCATTACTAGGCTTGAGATACTGGTATGGATAGGAAGCTATCTGGGAGTCCTAGTAAGAATTCGGAGATTCCAGAAGCACTGGCACCCATTACAGTCAAACAGCAGATCCAAAGGGTATCTAATGTCAACTCTACACCTTGTGTTTGTCGTGAAACAGCAATCATGTCTGTACAGGTAACTGCTAGGGATGAATGCCCATTAAATCCAATGAATAAAATCTCCAGCATTAAGTACTGAGGTAGCCTGGTGTCAACTCTAGCTTCTCTTACTGTGGTAGGCATCGGTCTCCTCCATGATTCCAAGCTTAAATACCTGGGAAGATTTGGTCACGCAGTCCTGGAATTCTCTGTGTGCTCTGGGACCACAGAGTCTGGCAGCCTCAGGACCCTTGTAGCTCTCAGGGACTCACAGCAAGCCTGGGTGGAAGCACCCTCTACTGCTGAGATGTGTGTAGTTACCACAGGCTTAAGGAACACAGCACCTACCCTCCCTGAATCTCTTGGAGAATTCGGGTACAAAAGTGATTGCAGAAACTACTTGGGCCTTCCATGTGTAGACACTGAACAATGTATCAGGACCATCCACAGCAACATAACCTCAATAAATATACAAAGTAAGGCTCCAGAGACTGACCCCTGAATGACAAGGATGTGCGATTTCCCAGAGCTCTGCCTCCAAATAGCTGTTTTCTGTTCTTAAAGAAGAACAACAGACATCAAGGAAACACAAAGAAGTGGCTTGTAAATTCATCATAAAAATGTTTTCTTTTTTTAGGGTGGGAGAAGTAAAGTTGTCTATATGGAATTATTTCTAATTGCTTGTGGTTAAGAAGACACAGTGGATATTGTCACCTCAGAAAATTTAACATTGAGATGAAATGTTTAAAAAAATCAAACAGGAAGACTGAAATATAAAAGAATGATGTAGAAAAAGAGCCAATGGCAAATGAACCAGAAAGCAGATCAGTGTGCTTCAGTGCCAGCTAGCTTATGCTTCTTCTTTTTTTCTCTCTCTTTTTTTTTCCAGTTACTTTTATAGTACTAAGGGCTTTTGAACTCACAAAGCAAACAGTTTACTACGGAGCTGTAACCACCACTCCAGGCAGTTTATTTGAAAGTACACAGAGTGAGAAAAGAACAGGAATAAAGGAAGACAGCTTACAGACCCCATTAGGAACATCAAAAGAGCAAACATGGCAGTTATTGGGGAGATTCGACAAAGACAAAGAACAGGGAAGCTTTCTAAAAGAGGATAAGCAGAGATTGCTACAGCCGGATGGGAGATACTAATGTTCAGATATAAGGTCAAAGGTCACGTGTTTGATCAAACCCCAAAAAGTCACCTATGACATATTATAAACAAACCCAACAGTCAAAGATAAAAAGGAAAAAAAAACAGTAAATAAAGCAAGTAACACATAATGGATTGCTACCAGCTTTTCCATACAAGAGATACTAGAGTGTTCCAGGTAGAAGACAACATGTAACAGGGTTGTTAGCTTTCTCTGGTAAACATAAACACAGAGACGATTAGTTAGCACTGCAATTGTGTGGCGTATTCACACCTATCTGTAAACTGGCAAGACTAGTTTGTTTTATTAAAAATAATACTCACTGAATTTGTTATTAATAGGTAAGACAGAGATGTGTTCTGTGGCATCAAAAATTCAAAATGGAAGAAAAGAAGTTGACATGTAGAGTGTGAGTTTTCCTTTTGGTTAATGGTGGGGTCTTGTCAATTTAATACTGTAAGTACGGGATGTTAGTTGTAAGCTCCACAGTGAATACAAAGCAGGAGATTATCATAGAGACACTGAAAACAAGTCAAAGGTACAAAGAACACTACTTGAGAAAACTACCTAACTACCAAGAAAGACAATGAGAGGGAAGAAAGGAAGGACAGGATATGGGATTGCTGGGTATCTTTCTTGTGAGACTATCTGGGTACTCTGGACTGTGCTCAGTTCACTACACTCACCCCCAACATCAGCAGCTTCCGCCATGAAAAGTTCAAGACAGGAGGAGAGACACGATCTTCACATCATACCTTCCTATCAGCATTTTTATCCAATGAACGGATCACCAATCATCCTTACCCATTACATAACTCATTTTCTTGCTTTGCAATTAGTCATTCTGTCTCCCCTCCTAACACACAAACTCTATGAAGATAGGGGATCTTTATTCTGCTCACTGATGCATCATCAGATCCGTGGATAAGTTTGGAATATACCAGGTGTTCAATAAATATGTGTTTGAGAAAAGACTCTAGAGCACTCAGAGTTATGGAACATCTTTGGGATCTTAGAGTATGGTAAGGATACATAAACAAAGTCTACTCAATCAGAGACCTGCCTCAACTCTTTCCAACAGCTCTCTGAGGCAGATATCCTATGGAAAGAGACCCAGACCCACCCCAGTGGCTTACATAGGAGGGTAGGAAGTAGCATTCTTTACGAAGCTCCAGGGCTCTGCAGGCACTGGTGGAGCAAATCTCAGAGGCCCAACAGGCGGCTTGGCAAAGGGGACTCCCAGGAAGACGGCCACAGGCTGTTCGAATCCTTCTAAGCTGATGTACTTTCCCAGGACTTTGCCTTGCATGGTCTCCACCACGGGTAGTGAGGACAGGTGCCCTGATGAAAATGGAGTCAAAATAAGAACACACCAGAGTGGATGCCTTAGAGCTGACTTCAAGGGGGTGTTCGCTATTTTTAGGTATGTGGTCATGAATAAGCTGCCATAGCCACGTAGACATCAACTGTTTCTAATATAAAATTATGATGAGAAAAACCATCCTTCCCAATTTGGAGGGATGGCAGAAGGGGTGAACTAGAACTGGAAGCAGAAAAGCAGCCATGCCATGGAGGTTGAGAGACAGCCCAGTCAATGAAGTGTTGGATGTTGGTGTTGGATGCTGGGCTAGAGGATGAAAGAGAGGCTTATCCCTTATTACTAATCACTTATGCTCCTTTCCTTTATTACACAAAGGATCAGGAAAGGAACCAAAGTCAGTCAGAAGGGTGAGGCAGAGGGACTGAAGAAAAGAAGAAAGGGGAGGAGCTGGAGAAGAGGAAGCTAGTTTACATCATTCTTTGGAGCTCAAGGGCTGCCCTCAGTTGTCTGGTGCCTGGCTCTGGGTTACTAAGTTGGACAGGTGGTAGGCTATAAGAACCCCATACTGGAAGTGGCTAGGGTACAGGCTCTGTATTAGTTGGATTCTGTGAATGTCGGAGTCTTCAGATCGACAAGGCTTTGTGTTTGAAAGCCTCAAATACAGGAAAGACAATCCATGGGTATTGCAGGACAGCTCAGGACTTCCATATGCTTCCATACCATTTAATCCACCGAGAAAGGAAGACTCTTTAGGATGTTGATTACCCCAGTGTCACCCGCCAAACTGTGCCTTGTTAATTTCTGCCATCTAAATCCAGAACCCGTGTTTGGCCATCAGAGCCCTGGCAACCCCCACTAGGTCTAGATTCTGCCTCCTTTCTGTCCCTGGGACACTGTGTCAGATCTGAAAGGGAATGTAAGGCAGAAGAAGAATAGATGAATCTGAAATGGCACATGGTTTTGTTGCTGGTTACCCTGGCAACCTCACCTCAACCCATCTTCAGGAAGTCCATTCAGGATTCTCTCAATCTCTCCATGTCCTCATTTGTAATGTGGCCATGTTAGTGCCTTCTTAGCAAGGGCTTCTTTGAAGATATTATAAAGTGCCTAGAATGCTCAGCTGGTGTTCAGTAATGCTGCTCCATATGTGTACCTCCCATCTAATAAGTTGTAACTTTTGTATTTCTTTTTCTATTTTCTCATCTCACCTGTCCACTTCCCACCTTCTGGCTACTGGCTTCTACCCACTTCAGGTGGCAGAAGAGTATCACCGAGCTAACATACCACAGGTAGGGATTTGGGCTCAGATGTTGCTGTCATACTCTTCCAGCCCCTCCTCCATGTCTCCCTGGACTTCCATGGTGCTTTGCCCTTCCTCCTGTGAATACTCCAGTGGGTATTCTCAGTTGTGGACCCTGATCTGTTTTGCAATATGGTTTCCTATAAAGACCTTCTGAAACTATTGGCTGTTCTCTTTGGTAAGACCAATTTTGAATCATTATTATTTCTGACCACACATTTGAGTGGAGATGTTGACATACTGTCTGTGCTCCATGGCAACAATTGGAGGAGAGCTAGAATGAAGTTCTGAAAAGGCTGCTCTGAGGCACTGACACTCTGAAGCCACACAGGAGAGCATATGATCCATGGCCGTGGTCAAGAGTGACAAAGTCCTTTAGCATCAGGACAGAGGGTCAGTTTGGCTCTGTATAGAGCCACACCAAGGGGGAACAAGGCAGGGGTGAAGCTGTAGGGAGTCAGGGAAGAACTGTATGTGCCACAGGAATGGAGTTCACAGGCTAGGCAGGAGCCTGGCTGGGGTGACCATGTTAAGAGCTACCAAAAGAATATTCCTGATTCTAGAATTGTCCCTGTTGTTTACTTGACCACTAAATAAACCTTAGTCCTTTAGGTAGGGATTTGAGATCCTCTGCATCATGCACCTGTACATTACAGAATTTCCCCCCACTTCCCATGGTCTCTACTTAGCAGTATTTGTAGCCCATTCATTCTTCCCAGGCGGGGCTAATGTCTTGGTATCTCAATCTCTGAACGCTTCTATTTCATGTATACAACACCTTTCCACCTTTGTTTACTCATCCCCACACTACAAGTTCCAGCTCTCCCTGATGATCTGAAGGCCTCACGCTCTCCTCCAACTCCTTGCAGCCCCTTCCATTCCCTCTCTATCTAGGTGTGTCTGTGGTCCGTCTACAAGGTCAGGCTCCTGAGTCTAAAGGCTACCTCTTATTCACCTTCTCATCCAACATACAGCTCATACCAACATCTCTTGTAGACTGAGGAATAAATTATCTTCCCAGTAGCCACTGGCTCTTAACATGTTGGCTTGATCATATTTAAAATTTTTATTAATGTACCCATTAAAAATACTACCCCTTTAAATCCATCCATTTATTGTGCTTTTAGAACAGACACTATGCTAAGGGCTATAAAAACAACAACCTATGTTATCCTCAGTATAGCCCAATAAGGAAGGTTCTATTGCTTTTAATTTTCCAGGTTCATCACCCAGACACTGCAAAGCTGAAGTGTCTTTCCCAAAGTCACAGGAATCAGAAGAGCTGAGCTAAGCTCTAGCCCTGCACCTTGGCTCCTGACTCAGTGCTGTTAAAACTCTGCTGAGCCTCTCTCCATATCTGCCTGGAGATGGAGTAAGACCTAGAAGATAGCTAGGGGCTCTTTTTAACTCATCATAGAACCTCAATAACCTCTTAGTACCTGCAGCTAGGGTATCGTCATGGTTTTCTTTCCCTGGATCTCTGTGATGAGAGGAGCTTGCAGGGTTCTTCGGCTCCAAGCCCTTTTTGAAATCGTGCTGGTGATCCCTGATATAGAATGGAATCTGGCATCTCTTCTCTTTATACACATTTTTCACTCACATTAGCCCAGGTCTAGGAGCTTCGAAAGGGCTCCCAGTATTTGTATTTTGTAAGAACTCACCAAAAGCCATGCAAGTGTTGAGGGAAGCCAGGGCCAGAGCAAAGAGCCACATGGTGGAAGGCCAGTTGCTCTGGGGTCCTGTGATGAGGTCTCGGTGCTCTTCTGAAGGGCTTTGTATAATTCTTCTTAGATTGTGAAGCTGTGTTACAATACCCATCCATGTGCAGCCCAGTGGCCTAATCATGAGATGACAAGGTGCTCTCCCTGTTCCACAGAGTTCCCAGGAGTCTGATGACAACCCGAGCCAGACCCAACCTCAATTCAAGTTCTTATACTTGGTTCTAGACTCAACTATCAGGTTACAGATAATCTCTAACTTGTCCAACCACTTCTTACATAAGATCTCTCCCCGTGGTCCTCTAAGTTCAGTCCACTTTGAGCTTCCCAAAGGCAGGCACAGCAAACTGCACCTTCAGTCAGGGCTAAGCTTTGGTCTGAGACTCTCAGGAAAGGCTGGAAATTTTAGAGCAATGTAGAGCACCAGAACTGGTGGCCTGCGAGGTTAGAATACATCTACAACTTCACTGGGCCAGTAAGTCATAGAATTCTGTGTTCTCAAGTCTGCAAGTGAAGTTAGATTGTGCACAGTTCTCTCTCTGATGCCTAAACTTGGATCCCACGCTCCTGCCAAGTGGCCAGGCCATCCGCCATCTACCTCTATCCTCAGAGAACTCACTACGTTTAAATATCTTTGGGACAAATGTTTATTGGATATTTTATTTATTTACATTTCAGATGTTAACCCCTTTGCTGGTTTCCCCTCCACAAACCACCTATCCCATCATCTCTACCCTTGCTTCTATGAGGGTGCTCCCCCACCCACTCACTGTTACCTCTCTGCCTTGGCATTCCCTTACACTGGGACATCAAGCCTTCACAGGACGAAGAGCCTCTCCTCCCACTGATGCCAGATAAAGCCATCCTCTGTTACATATGCAGCTGGAGCCATGCAAACCCCTTCAGCTCCTTCAGTCCTTTCTCTAACTCCTCCATTGGAGTCCCTGTGCTCAGTCCAATGGTTGGCTGCCAGCATCTGCATCTGTTTTTGTCAGGTTCTGGCAGAGCCACTCAGGGGACAGCTACATCAGGCTTCTGTCAGCAAGCACTTCTTGGCATCCGCAATAGTGTCTGGGTTTGGTGTATATGAGATGGGTTCCCAGGTGGGGCAGTCACTGGATGGCCTTTCCGTCAGTCTCTACTCCACACTTTGGGACAATTATTTCTACGTTAAATAAATTTTATCTCTTCACAATATCCATCATTTGTCAGAATTTGCCAAAATGTATTTTTTCTCCATAGGAAAACAAAGTGCAAAGATTTGAAATTAGAAACTTGTGGGTCTTCAGTCTCTGATACTTGTGAAACATATCTTCTCATCTTTCCCTACGCCCACATGATCCAGAGAAAATCCCAACCCATTTGCTGATACTCATTTCTAATTTTTGTTTTGAGGCAGGGTTTCATTCATGGCTGGCTTTGAACTTCTGATTCTCCCATCTTCACTTCCTAGGTGCTGAGATTAAAAACATGTATCACCACACTGAGGTTTTATTTCTAATGTGTCTTTGTGTTAAGGCTTCTAGTCTTGTCTGGATCTGCACCATCTCAGCCAACAGGAGTAGCCTCACTGGTGCTTTGAAGGAAAACATGTTCTTTTGCTCTGTGCTGCCCTCTGCTGGATACTGGAAAATACTCAGGCCAATGATACTCTGGTGTTGGTTCTGGTTGATGTTATGGAACAAGGGAACAAGACCACCTGGTCGTGGGTAGAGGAAGCTTTCTCAGAAAAAATTAAATACAATTATACTGTGGCAGAAAATAGAACAAGTTTCTGCTTGATGAACTGAAGAAGCTCTTAAGGGATATGTACTTGCAGGATTTAGGAGTGGCTAAAAAGGCCTGGCTTTGGTCTCACCCCATCTTCTGAAAATGTGGAGATGACTTCAATCATTTTGAAACATCAAAGTATCATTTTAAAAGTTGTTAAAGTGAATCTTCAATGCCAAGGACATTAAAGCAGTGATTTGGAAAACTTTTAGAAATGTAGGCAATGCTTGTACTACTCTGTTCATACAGTGATCTTCAACAAGAAGTTTGGATCAGAATACCTGAGTAAATAGATGTCCAGGTCTCATTCACGAAGATTCCAGTTAGCTGGAATGGACTCTGCCCTGGCCATTGGGATTCTGGGAAATCCTCCAAGCAATCCTTCAACTTTTACCTACTAGAACAATCTTAAATTAAGCAAGGAAACAGAAAAATGGATGGCAAGTGTAATTTATAGTTGGGAACAAGCTATAAATTCACAAGTGTGTAAAAGAGAACCACACCCAGGATTCCTAGGGCTGTAAACAGCAGGCACACTATGTCTGTATTCATGGGCTTCCTGGCTTTCCCTCGTGTGTCTTGGCATTCTTCCTAGGGCCAGAAAGCTGCTCTCAATCATGTGTAGATGAGAGCAGGTACACACATAACTCACATTCTTCTGCTCTGAGGAACTCTGGCCATGTTATACCACCTCCCATTGGTCCCATGGGCTGCCTCATTCTTCTCCTAGAACCCTTCTGCTCCACACTGCCAATGGCTGACCTATGGCCTATCTGTTGGCTCCCCTCCATGACATCCTGAGTACTTCCCAAAACCACAACAGCACTCAAATTTTTTTTGGGGTTGATTTGTGTGTGTGTGTGTTAATGAGGGAGGTAGCAGTGATACCATGCAAAGCCTGTATGACTATGATTATGTGTACATACACTGAAGACCTGAAGACTGTTATGTCTTATTGGAGAATGGACCCTATTTTATTCTATAATGTCATTTCTTGCAGCCTGTTAGCATGATATTCATGTAGTCCCCACATGTTCTTTCAGTATCTCTTTGGTATACTTGTCTCCTGCTTTTGTTGTATTTCTTTGTCTTTTCCAGTGTGTGTGTGTCTCCACTGGGAGTGTATACTAGCCACACGTCTCCTCCCCCAAAGAATCTGCACAGTCTTCTAATATGCAGACTGGAGGTCTTAGCCACTGTGTCAGGGAAAGGATAGAGCTTTCAATCAGGAAGGAAAGGCCGCTGGCTTAGGGCTTTTTTTGGTTGGAGGTGGGGCCAGGGTGAGCTTGTGAGGCTTGGATCTTACCCTGGCACCACGACAGGAAGTACTCAGGCTTTCTAATCAGCTTCTTCAGATATGGAGCCAGAGGGGAAGGAGACAGGTGAGGCTTAAAAACCACCAGGAATCAGAGGTCACAAAGTGGATTCATACTCTGTGTTACTCAGCATGTAATTGGGTTTTGGCTTTTAAATCTAGTCTTGAGACCATTGCTAACTAATTTGTTTAAGGCTTTTTTATTTAGCAAAGTTATTCATTCACAAGGTGACTTCAACTCACTATTTCCAAACTTCATTCATTCCTCACACCATTTTCCCTGTCAGCTTTCTTTGAGAGTAACAATTTCATTTTATCTCCAACACTCAATTACTATTTACACCTCTTTTAAAAAAATCTAATACCTGGCACTGTAAAAAAGAATTTAGGATTTGCCCTTGGTATGCAACATTCACATCTCTTTATATTATATGTTGTATCTTCAAGGAGAGTTGAATCAATTACAAGAAGCTGAATAATTGCCTGTTACAGTAAGTTATTCTCTCACATCTTTCTCCTTTTTTTCAGGTCCTTCTAGCATGTTCTCCTTCCCCTCACAGAGAGTCTCTTTCCATATTTTCACTTTCCACTACAAGTAGACTTCTGGTAGATGGTACCTGGTATCTGCTGATGAAGTGGCAGTTTCTGGGTACAATCTCTGTAGCTCTGATCTAATCCTAACCTTAGTGAGACTTCAAATCCCATCTTGGATTTGGTGTCTTCTCAGTAATCCTGCCTCTCCCAGGAAGTGAAAGATCCCTCATGCCTTTACTCAGGACTGTGCCATGTACACCACTTAGGGAAAGTAGAACATCACAGCTCTGTTTGCCTGGCCTCAATGGGTCTTCACAAAAGCTCTGGAAACAGAGGCTCCAATGCTATTTTTGCAGAGGTAGTAGAATTTTGTTTCTTTATGTAAAATGCAGTATTGTATGCCTGGACCCTCAGAGACAGGCTTTGTGCAGCCTTGTTATCTGCTGTCAGTCTTACTCAGGAACACCTTGCTGACCTCCATGGATAAGTCTGTGATGGTTGGAAAGTCCCCTGGGTTTGTGGTTCTCAAGGAATTTATTGTCCTACACTTGCCCACAAGTGGTTTTTGGCATGGCAATGTGACAACGTTGTCTACTTAGAGGTAAATCATGAGGTAATAGTCACATGCTACCTCTCTTCCAATCAACTGTCTTCTCTCAGAGTCCAGCAAACATTCCCCAAATCTTCTCCTGAACAGATGTTTTTCCATGTCAGCATCTCTCCTCATCCTCCTAACACCCCACCCATGAGGACAGATTCATTTCTAGCCCAAGACACAACTCCTGAGTTGATTTCTAAAAGGAAATTTATTTTCAAGTTGAGATACAAATATCCCCACTGTATAGTTGTGCAGTTTCCTCTGTAAGATCCATCTTTGGTGAATAGCCATCCTTTGTGGAATAGCTCCATCTTTGCTTCTCTGGTCCTGAGGCGGGGAGGACCTCACATTCATTTGGGTTCAGTGTGTTCTGTGTGTTCAGGATGTTCTGTCTGAGGTGGATTGTTAGCCAGGAGCTCAGTCCAGAAAGCCACTTCCTCCCCTTTCAGTCTCTGGGCTTGCTGGGTGGTGGCACCAATCTGCAGATAACCTTCCATCTGATCATACTCTGGCCAGTGTGGCAGTCCCTCCCCATTAGGGTTCCTGGGAACAGAATCAAATAGAATTCCTCAAGACTGCTCTGTGGCCCTCCATCTCCGTCTCTATGAATGCATGTGCAGTTTATCTCAGTAGAGAGGCTGACAACCTCCATATACAGTTTACATTTTTTGGAACAGCCCATCTGATTCTAGAATACTCTTGCTATAGAGCAATAATGTTGGAGAGAATGGTCAGGGCTTCTATCACTCAGACTTCAGAAGTCATCTTTTCTAAAAGATATGCTCGGCCACACCCTATCCACCCTTTTCATCTTTGCCACAAGCCTCACCCATTTCGAGCAAAGTTGGCCCAGAATTTCATCACCATCTTGCTGAGGTTGGTCTCCTCTTCTGAGGCACCTTCTGTGAGGAAGGGAAAAATGTTTTGCTGAAGGAAGTGTGAACCAGATGTAGCTTCATTTGGGAGGTTGTTAGGAAGTCAGAAAGAGATGCTCACTCCATAACCACTCTGTCAAAAGCTCCAGTGTGAGAAGACCCTGGCTAATCACTGTGCATGTTTGAGAGTCAAAGGGAGAGACTGATCTGTGACCAGCACTGGGAATGTGAGCATGCACTGTGAGTCTCCTTTGTTGTCCTTGTTCATCTGCTTTCCCCTCCTTCCGTGGGGTTAAAATTCAGAGTGCCCTTTGTTTTGGAGATTTGCTTCTGAGTCACTTACACGCAGTGTTATTATTAATAGACTATAAAAGATATCAGAACTACAAAGAACTAAGAAGTATTCCAGCTAGCAAATGCCCATAAGAAGCCATGAGCTGGGGTCATGAGCTTATGCAAATGATAAGGGTTAAGACACTAAATACATTTGTGAAAAGAATTTCTTTAAATATAACATTATTAGTCTGGAGAGATGGTTTAGTGTGTCAAGGCACTTGCCACACTTAAAACGTGAGAATCTGAGTTGTACTACTGGGACTCATAGTAGAAGGAAGGACTACTCCCACAAGTTATTCTCTGATCCCCACAAGCATGGGTGTGCACACAGTCACACACACACACACACACACACACACACTTACACACATATAAATATACACACATACCACACAGAGACACATCACAAAATCCACACATCCATATACAGACACACAATGCACTTATATACACACATATATACACATGTACCTACACATACAAACACAGAAACCCACATGCATACATGTATGCACACACACACAAAATTAAATTTAAATATCATGCTATTAATTATATTATAGATCTTCTGTGAAGATGCCAGCCATTCTTTCTAGGAAATGGGAGTAGAATAGACAGCTATGGAAAGATGAGGGTAAGGAGAAGGGTGGGAATAAGATGATCAAGTGAAGAGAGTGGGGCAAGAAGAAGCTGAGGAAGGTATTGTGGGGAGAGACAGTTAAATTAAGGACCATTTGAGATGTAATATGGAAATCTCATACAGTAGAAGCTCCCTAAAATGTGTGCATACATGAAGCCAATCTAAATAAAATTGATGACAAGTAAGGGCAGAGACAAAACCCCAACTGGGCATCTCTTGTCACTAAAAGAAACTTCCAGTACCAGGATTGGGTTACATCTAATTGAGATGTTGGCCAAAGAGGTCTCATGGGAAACCCAAAACAACCCAGTCTCTTGTCAAGACTGTAGGTTGCTCTCCACAGGTTAATGGGAGGCCCCACTGTTGAAGACAATATCTGTACTACTCCTTGACCATGGAGATGTCAAGGTAGTGCCTACAGAGAGCCTTCACCCCTCCACTCTAGTGTCTTTGGTACAGGAAGGTGTTCTGATGCAACACAAACCCCAAGCGAGTTACAAACCCTTTGATCTACAATGATGTCCTGTTTGTCAGAGGGCACAAAACTTGAGGGACAAGCAACCAATATCTGATTTGGTTATAAGGTAAGGTCTACTTTATTAGATGATGGAACCCATACCTGTCACTGCTTGAATTATGAAGAACTTAAGACTAAATAGCCCAGGGCCCTGGGCAAAGGCAAATGCTACATATATGTATATGTACATGCACATGTATATGTATATAAAGTAATAAATAAATACAATTTAAAATTTAGCAACAAAAAGTCTCCTAATGATGGTCTGCCATACTCATAGATCAGTTTCTTGCACAGCCACCATGACAGAAGCTTCCACTTGCAGAAGATTGGAACAAGTACAGAGACCCATAGCCAGACATTAAGCCTAGAATGTTTAGGAATATTAAATAGGTTGTCTCCTTCAAATCCCACTCCTTAGGATTCAGGGAGCACTCCTGATCAGGAGGTAGAAAGAATATAAGAGCCAGAGGGCGTGGAGGACACAAAGGAAATAAGACCCTCTAATCAACAGGATGGACACACATGTGAACTCACAGAGACTGAGGCAGCATGCACAGAGCCTTCACACGTCTCCACCAGATGGCGGCCTAGAGCTGAAAAAGTGGACACATGCCCCCATTCCTAACCCAGCAACCATCTTTGATTGATAACCATTTGCAAATGAAAATTTAATTTCCTCCAAGGGAGTCTTACTGAGGAAACAAACTTTTTTAAGGTTAGGCAGCATACAGGAGATGGCCAATATAAAACAAACTCAATGACATCTCTGGAGGTTCTTTTTCTTCTAATGACATTTTAGGGCTCCTCCTTTATTTAAAAAACAATGTTTTACTTTCATTTTCATTTTATTTTATTGATATGTAGTTTTCTTTTTTCTTTCATCCTATAGATTCTTTGCATATATAATATGGCTTTCAGGTCAGTGCTTTAATGGGATTCTTGAGTGTGGAAATGACAAGGTCTCTGTTTCTTGTGCATTCTCTTGGTCTCTTTTCCTTCTGCTTGTTTTGTCCTTTTCCTATGTGTTAGTTTTTATTAGATTTATTTTATTATTATTCCTTAGAAGCCTGTTTGTTTTCTAATGAGAGACAGAAAGGGGGTGGAGCCACATGGGAGAAGAGGTGTGAAGGAACTGGGAGGATTGAGGGAGGGGAAACTGAAATCAGGATATAGTATGGGAGGAAAACAATCTATGTTCAATAAAACAGAAAATATACATTGTATGTGAGAGATATATTTAGGTAGATAAATAGATAATGGAACACTTCAAGGTTATGTGGGAAATTAAATTGTGCTAATCTAGATCTAGATCAGTGCCTTGTGCGTGACCAACCACTTCTCTTATTGATACCTCAGGTCATGATTCTTAGAATGATTATGGCTGGGTCCACATGACTTATCTTTATGTGTGATAGAACTGGAGAATGTTTGGGGACTACCTAATGGAGCTCAGTTCTGCTATAGAATGCCAGGAAACTAGCATTAGGAGAAAAGGAGAAACTTGCTGAAGACCCCCAAACCAAGACTGGAGAACCCAGTTCTCCTGACTCCCAGAGAACACCTGGGCAAGAACCAATACCTTTTAAAAATGGAGTCCCAAATACTGAGAATACTTCATCGCCATGATCTCCTTGCACAGTCTGGGGTCTCTTGTCAGAAACGAAGCTTGGTCGATACTGAAACTCATACATGTAGGTGGGCACTCCAGCATCTGAGGAGACATGGATTTATGTACAGTACATGTTAGCAGACACAGTCCTGAGTGGCACTGAGGTCTTCATACCTGAAGAAGATAGTTGGTTACTAGTATAGGACAGAGGCAGTTTTTGGAAACCCCGGTGACCTGCTTGATTTGCACAGCGGGTTGAGTTAGACCTGGGATCTGAGCCAGGTGTTTATGGAATGCAGAATGAGTGGATGCAATGCAGACAGTGAGCACTTGGATGTATTCAGTGATGATCCATGGTGCCCTGTCATTCTGAGAAGATCTGCACCTAATAATACTCATCCTGGTTTTAAGCATCCACAGTGCTAAGATGTCTTTCAGAAATGAGGGAGAAATATCAAATCCCCCAGAGAAAAGCTTGTGGAGCTCGTTGTCCCTGCTGCTGCCTGTGAACACTTGCTAGGTTTCTTTTTTTTTTTTTTTTTTTTTTTTTTTTTTAAAGATTTATTTATTTATTATATATGAATACATTGTAGCTGTCTTCAGATACACCAGAAGAGGGCATCAGATCTCATTACAGATGGTTGTGAGCCACCATGTGGTTGCTGGGATTTGAACTCAGGACCTCTGGAAGTGCAGTCAGTGCACTTAACCACTGAGCCATCTCTCCAGCCCACTTGCTAGGTTTCTTTAAACTGAAAGATAAGTGTACTGATGAGTAACATGTGGGTCAGCGGAAACTCGTAAACCCATGTTCAGGATACAGTGAAATGGTAATCTTAATTTGTAGGGGATTTTTTTCTTACATAGCACACAATTTCTGTACAAAAGTACTGCTAACAATGAACATTAAAATATTAGTTCAAAATTATATGAATTCTGACACAAAAAATGTAAAAAAAGAAAAGTGGGGCTGTTTAAATGACCCAGTGGTTAAGAGAACTGGATGCTCTTCCAGAGGACACGGGTTCAGTTCCCAGCACCCACACAGCAACTTACAATAATGTCTTAACTCAAGTTCCAGAATCTGATGGTCTCTCCTGGCCTTTGTGTGCGTCATGCACAGCTTACGGTGCACAGACACATATAGGCAAATATACCCATACACATAAAATAAAAAGCATTTTTAAACAAAAAAAATTAGATAAAATTGTACAGTTGTCATATGAAATCAACGTATATTATCAACTTCAAGTAAGTTCTTTGGGTACAGGTTCTCCTGATAGCTGCGACATAAAATTTTTTTAGCAAAGCATATAGTACAAATTAAGAATTTAGAGCATGTCAATCATTCAAACCATCAAATCATCTGGAAGTGACCAAGAGAGTGAAGTAAAGTGGAATATTTACAAAACCAACAGAAATAAGTAACATGACTGGAGTTAGTAAGTCCTTGCCTGTCTTAAATTCCCCTCAGTGTAAGTTCTTCAATATAAGGGCATGTAGTCAATGAGTAGGCTTTTTAGAGACTAGAGTTTATACAGTCTTAAAATAAACCTCCACAATCTTTAATACATATATAGACTGCACTTGAAAGGAAATTAGATATTATGCATAAAGAGGAACTAAAGGGGAAAAGAAATGGGTATAGCTGCCTCAAAAAACTGAGTTTAAGTAAAAAGTTTAAAAAGAAAGAAGCCATCATATACTGAGTTCGCCAATGGAATATAACTATGGTAAATACAGATCTAATGCTAAGTACATAAACATATAAAACAAATATTAAAGTACCTGGAGGGAGAGAGAGTGCAATATCAAAGCAGTAGTGGACCAACTTACCCCACTCTCAAGAATGATTGGGTCATATAGACAGAAAATGTATAAAACACTAAAACACTGAACTTCAACAAAAGTTTTAGAATCAGGGGACAGGATGGAACTCTAAAGAAGGTCCACATCTTGACCCCGACAGTATGTACATTCTTTCTGAGCACTCACAGGTCATTTGCTGGAATAGATCATGCACAGGCACAAGAGAATCTTGCCTAATTTAGGAAGACCTATGTGTAGCCTCCACTCTGTCTATGCAGGCCTGAGTCAGTGATGTACAGCCCTGTGAGAGATCAAACCCAGTACTCACCATCACTAACCAGTGCACACCAAGATGGATAAAGGCATGTCAAGGAAATTGAAGGTCTCTACACTTCCCCTTCCCATAACTCTTTCTACTCTTTCTGGACTTTCTCTTCAGGAAGAGGCTCTTTTGAACATTAATTCTGTTTCTGACCCTGGAGTTTTATTCTTCTCGTTGGTTGGCTGGTTTTTGCAAGAAAGTATTTAATGTAATACAGTCTGGAATTGAACTCCTCATGTAGCCAAAGAAGATCTAGTCTTTTCTCCCCAGCTTCTAAATGCTGACATTACAAACATGTATCACTAGTTATGACTTATAAGGTTACTCAGGATTGACTACAGAGTATCCTACATTCCATTCAGGTACTCTATCAACTGAGTTACATCCCTAACCTCATGTTCTATGTATGTATATCTACATATATAAACACACACAGACACAGACACACACATACATACACACACACACATATATATATGTATATGTATATGTATATGTATATGTATATGTATATATATATATATATATATGTTTGTGCTGAGAAGTGGACAAACCAGAGACATTATTGAATTATTGAGTCCCTGTCTGTGGCAGAAATTTCCCTGCCCAATCTATTTGCAGCAGGAGGCCTGTGATTGGACAGGGAAAGGGAGGCGGAGCTAAGAGGTGCTGAGGGAGAAGGACATGAGGGAGAGATAACTTTATATAGTCTCAGGTAGTTATGTATATCGAAATGTTAGGATAATTGGGGGACTTATCTAAAATGTGTGAGCACCTTGTGTATTGAAATTTTATTGATGTATAAATCTTACTAGTTAACTATAAACTTTAAGAGTTTTGATTTACTGGGTTACTGGGTATTGTGATATTTAACCCCATGGTTGGTGGTGCACGGAGTCAGTGATTATGCCTACATCTTGGGTGGGGATTCTCCCAGGGCCAGCAGGACTGAGATGGCCAGATGGTGCTGGACATAGAGCGGAAACTTGGATGGTGGTAGAGCTGGGAGCATCTCAGTAGTCTTTTTAATACCTTCTGCTACATATGTCCTCCCATTTAACATATAAGACACACATAATACTCACCTCTGAGGCTACGGGACAAGAGCACAGATGGAATACCAAAAAATATATCTCCCAACATGTCCAGAAGAAGGCCTGTCTTTTTGGCAGGGTCATCTGTTCCTTTTAAGTACTTGTCAATGATTGCTGGAATCATACTCTCAGAGATGTTCTAAAATGGATCAGAAAATTACCACTCATGCCTGGCAATCAATGTGGCTGCTTCAGACAGTTAAGATGAGGTCATGGCTCATGGACCACCTGGGCTTTGTACCAAACCAGCGTGCTATACTAGGTAAGATTTTCTAGATCCACTTGCTGTATGTTGTTAAAGTTGGAAGTCAGGTGTCTGAAAATTATGTTCTTTCATTTGGTTGTGGTGGGAAAGACTCTGTTGCCTTGTGCCACTTGACAGCTTGAAAACTGTCATCTGGTGAATACTATATTCAGTTGTTTCTAGGGAAGTAAATATTCAGTATCTTCCCCTGTTCTACAGGGGAAAGATACCTTTTGTACCCTAGCAAATGACTTCAGAATAGGCTATATCTAGGGAATGGAAGGAAAAAAGGCATGACTCATGAGACTTGCTATTCAGTAAATATTTTGTTTTAGATGTACAGAGTCCAGAATATCTGTTCAGTGATCTACTGATAACAGAAGCTCATGCATCAGAAAAGCAGGGAACCTACAATTTGTAACTGTCACAGTGCCTGCCTATCTGATATGCCTCCTAACTACTTGGTCTTAGACCTCTAATGTATAAACCTGATGGTCTTTGTTGGTCATGGAATCAGTCTTTCCAGGTATAAAGTTTCCCAAGTAAATCCTCTGGCAACTTTTCCTGGACCCATGGGGAGTTTTGATTGGTGAACAAGAAATGTAAGTTTGTTACAATTGGATAGGAAGAAGATGGAGTAGAAAAGTGAAAGGGGTACCCCAGTCATTATCATTATTTGCAGCCATTGAATTTGTCTGTGATTGAAGCAAGTCAATGACCTTTGTTTCCCAACCAATTCCCATGACTCCCTAGACTCTTACAAGGTCAGAGTGAAACCTCTTCAAGAGGAAACTGGCCGTTTTCTTATTCATTTTGCCTTCAGAGAGTAGATCTCCCAACGCCTGTTAAACACAAGGTAAAACATTGGTGAATCTCAATAAATTAAGAAGAACCAAACAGACCAACCATGAAAACCAAATGAAATAAAGGTGCTTAGGGGATAGTGCTGACAGATTATGATTCTGAAGGAAGTCAGCAAGCAAAAGAAATGGACTTATATGAATGAAGCTAAGCCATACAGAGAAGACAGTCAAGTGATTGTATTTATTACACTAGAAGGGACAATGTTCCTCAAGGCAGTAGAGCATTCAGGTCAGGGTCATGTAGAAGCCAAAGGCTCAGGGACAGAGGACACAGGCCACACACCCTCAGACTCAAGTGACAGGGGAAAGAAGACCTAGCACTGTATTTGTGTCTATGTTTCTGTGATGCCCCATGAGGTCCTTTTGCAGAATTCTGGGAATGTGCTGATACTGACCACATTTGCACTCAGAGATCTGCTCTGGATTCAGTGAGTCTTTTAGCACTGAAAGCCAGACTGCAGTCTGATACCAGGGCCCTAAAATGCCTGCTTGAGAAGGCTCAGCATTGCTGAGTTTGGTGGTGGGCAGTCAGGGCCCTGAGACCTCTTGAGTAGTTACATTAGAAAGTTTCCTATTATTAATCTTTCATCTGGCCCAGATATAAATTTGTACTCCAAAGGTCTTCATCAAAGACTCTCAGAACAAATTTACATGGGAAGTTTTAAGCCTCTATGAATGGTAGTCATCAAGGTGCATAACCCTTGATCAGAACAGGGAGGATGATTGTTGAGCTTCTGTGGAGTGTATCTAAAAGGTCTGTATATTCTCACAGTTGGAATGCTCCAGCCAAACTCTTGCTTGTTGAAGCCCACTATGTAAGGGACAATGTTGAAATTCTTCTCAGTCAAGATCTCTTCTGGTGCCTTTGGCAGCACCATTCCATCAATCACAGTGGACATCGAGGTATTGTCCTAAGAAAGACAAAAATACAGTACTTATGAATGTTGTACCTTAGTTTTGAGCCACACCCCTTCCTTGTTGGTCTGAGAGTTTGCCAAGCATAAAGATTGCTGTGGCTATTATCACAGAAACCCAATGTCCTAATGACAATGGCTGAGTCTAAGAGACTTCAAGGTCACAACTATGAGATGGGGGCCAGCAGTGGCAATGCAATGGTGGTAGGGAATTGGGGAGAGGAAATTTCTCACTTAATAATGGCTGATTGTTTCTGTTTATCCATATGTAAATCTGCTTGCTTTGAGATACGTAATTGGCTTTCAGAAGTATTGATGTTAACACTAGAAGAGCCTAAGCTAAAACCTTGTTTCTATGTAGAGAAATAAAATACCATAGTCAGCACCAGATTCTTTCTAATAGGCTGATAATAGAAAATACCACCCTGGGTGCAACCATTGACACCTTGGAAAAGCTGATTTTTGAAGAGAGTATGTTCTAAATCTGGTGAGAGGAACTGCTTTCTGAAGGAAGATGACACCTGAACACACAAAGCTGGTCTTTTTGATATCTGGAGGGGTATCTTTACAAGAACACCGTAGAAAACTGAAGAAAAGAGTGGGCACTTCTAAGCAGTAGGAAGACAATGAATCAAGTGTGTACAGGGCTCATTTCAGGAATGTCACAGTGGCCTGGACTTGGGAGACTTCTCTGGGAGAATGTTAGTGAGGGGCCACATAGTGGAATTAATTTTTGCATACAATATATGGGACATTTTTCTTTATACTTGATGAAAATTCCTTTGTGTATGCACGACACATTTTCATTATCTATTTTTCTGTTGATAGATAGATACGTGATTCCATTTCTTTGCTATTACGAATAGTGAGGTAACAAATCTGGAAGTGGGCAGGCAGAAAACAACAAAAATTAATTATTTAAAAAGTTTCATAACAAAACCTAATTCTTATATATATATATTCTGAGTTAGCCTTTAACAGCCTAGGGTGTCATGGAGTTACACTTAGGGAATTGTCAGGATCATATTGTTCTGTGGACATGTCTGTGGAGGAACGTTTTGTTTGCCCACTGTGGGAAGCCTCATTCCCTGAAAACCATGTTCTAATCTACATAAGAAAACTAGCCAAGTATGTGTCTTTCCATGAGCTGGCAAGCAGCCTTCCTCCATAAATTTTGTTGTACTTATTTCCTTGGCTGTATAGGCCTACTTGAGTTCATGTCTTCCTTCAATGATAAACCATAGCCTAGAGGTGTAACACAAATAAACCCTTTACTCCACAAAACTGCTTTAAATCACAGCAATAGAAAGGAAAGTAGACCAGAAATATATGTGACACTTTCCTGGTACTCTGAGCCATTTTTAGGGTTGGTGTACTATCTCAATGCAGGGAATGGACTTAATCCTGTAAGAAAACTCATGCTTTTAAGAAGGGAAATGACATGGTCTATCTTTTATTCTCAAGGAGCAAAGAGAGTGAGAAGGGAAAGCAGAGGCAGGAGATTTCCAGAAGACAGACAATAAGGGCCTGCATGAATCAGCACCTGGGAGTCAAAGGAAGACACTGACATCTGCAACCATGAGACCCACAGAAGAGCTATTACTGTTTAGAAATACTGATAGCTGTATGTCGAGGCCACACACTTGTCCCTTTTGAGTGAGGGAAGCCAAAGTGATCTTCCTTCTGTTTATCTCATGCCCCACAACCTGCTTATCAATAAATCCAGTCGGAAATTTCTTCAAAAGGTCCTGCCCTCCAGTCACATCCCATCAACCCACTCCTCAGTCTCTGGTATGATAAAGAACCCCTGCAGTGCAAAGACCCAACCCCTGCAGTGCAAAGACCCAACTCCTGCAGTGCAAAGTCTTCCCATCAATCTCCTTCACCTTCCCAGACCACTGTCTGTACAGTGCATTTCTACATTGCACTTAGTGCTAAGGATTATGCCTGCAATATCAACAGTTGGGAAGCTAATTCAGGCAGATCACAAATTTCTAGGCTACAGAGTAGGAGCCTATCTCAAAACAACAAATAAATACATGACATTAAAAAGAAAAAGACCAGTGTTCAGAGCTCACTGATCGTGTCTCATGTTGACTTGTAGTCCAAACTTCTTAGCTGAAGAAGCCCCTCCCACCTTGGTGACTTCCTTAAGCCTGCTTCTCCCTCATTGCCTTTGAATTTGAAGGGAGGAAAGCTAAGGGAGGAAATGCAATACTATCAAAATTAAAAAATATATATAATTAGTGATTTGTATGTATATACTGACAAAGAGACAAAATCTTTTTTTCATATTTAGGTGAAGAATGGGCTATTGTTTGATGGTTGAAGGAATGAAAGATATGTGCTTATCAGAGAATTCATGAATGAGGGATATACTGAAAATATAATAAGAAAATTATGGATATATTTCTACCAAATTGATGAAAAGATATGAATGAATGGGATGGTTGGTGGCATGAATGAGTGAATCAGTGGATGATAAATTAATAGACAAGGAATGGATAGATGGCTATCCTACTAACATAAATGAGGCAATATCCCATAAATTCTGGAGAAGTTAGCTACTACTATGTTATAACATAATTTTTATATCAACCAATAGATAATGTGACACTTTTCTGAAAAATTCCTAATTGAATATCCCTGAAATTCAGGAGAGTAGTTTTTGGTTTTAAGACTACGGAATGTCTTATCCTATAAACTGTGACAAGAATGTTCAAAAAGCAAGCTTTGATAGATTTGAAAATTTTCCATGCAATTCTTCATCATGGGATATATAATTGGACTAATTCTTGACACTTACAGTATTTCATAATAGAGAATGAAATTTGTAGTTGGGGTCAGGAAGTTGACACTCTTCCCAAGAGCTGAGAAGTTTTCCCCTTAGAGTCTATCCAGGACAAGAACAGCAAAAGAAATAAAGTTTGGGGCCAAGGACACAGAATCGTGGTGACTAGAAGAGATATACATATGTACCAGTTTCATTGTGATCTCCAAGAGCTCACCCTCTGTCTTCTGGCGTAAACATTGAACCATGGCAGCTGATGAGGTGTTATTACACCCAGAAAGAGTAGCTATCATCTGAAAAAGATCACAGGCAATATCAGAGGTGAAGAGTAATGACTATATTCTCTGTCAATGTAGACAGCAAATTCTAGCCCAGTCTCCTCCTTCTGCTCTCCCTTTTCTTCTATCTTTATATCTATCTTTTCCTCTCCACTCTCTCCCTCTGTCTTTTATCTTTCATTCATTCTTATTGATGATGATGATGATGATGATATTGATGATGATAAAGTTTTTATGATAGGATTTTACTAAGTACCACGGCTAGCTCAGGACTTACAACATAGATCAGGCTGACCTCAATCTTTCATTCGTTCTTTCTGTCTTTGCTTCCCAGGTATTTGGATTATAGTCATGTATCACCAGGTTTTGCTCTCACATTGTATTTTGTAAGGTGATAGAGGGTTTGTAATGAGCATAAATAGGCATTTCTTAGTTTAAGGCTTTTGACCCCCTGGGGTCAGTTTGCAAAGATGTAAATGTATCCTGCATATCAGATATTCACATTACAGTTCACAACATTAGCAAGATTATAGTTATGAAGTGACAGCAAAAATAATCATTTGGTTGAGGGTCAACCCTACATGAGGAACAGTATTAAAGGTTCTCAGCACTAGAGAGGTTGAGATCCACTGCTCTAAATTAGCAGATGGAGATACAATATGCCACAGAATTTTGCCTCTATTACTAACTGGAATAATGACATGAGCAGGTCATGTGCCTGTGTGAGCGTGTGTACACACACACACACACACACACACACACACACACACCACCTGGGCACAATGTTCTCCAATTTGAATGCTTCTAAAGAGGCCATTTGAAATGAAAGATGATGTCTGTTTGGTTTCAAACACTATCTCACCCACTCGCTAACTACTTCACCTCAGGTTGCAACAACAACAAAAAAATCTAATATTTCAGTTCCTGTGCAGAATCACAGGGTATTTGAGTAACACAATTCACATGAAGGTACATTAGAACTTGCAGAATGTGTCTTTGCTGTGAGCCCAAAGACAGTCCTTCTGCCCAGCTATTGTTACTTTAAGAATTGATTATCTCAGCTGCACCCGACAGTCAGAAAAGCCAGGGAAAACCAAAGGAAAGCTCAGAACGTAATGCAGGAATGCCCAGGTTGGGACTTACTTCAGTCACAGCCTGGATATTCTTCTTGGCCACATTTGTAGTGAGGATTGTACCACTCTCAGAAATGGCTCTGTGGAAGAGGTTCTTCCCCAGAGGAGATAAGACCTGGCAGGAGAGAGAAGATTTTATACTCCTAAGATGGGTTTTGTGATTAACATCAAATTGAAAGAAGAAAATTCAGAGTCACCTCGGAGATAAACCTGTTAGCACAGCTGTGGAGGAGTTTCTGTGTCAGACTGAGGTTGGAAGATGTCTAATGGCAGCAGCATTCTTGTGACCTGTGACTAGCAGCCTATCCAATATTTGGGCCTGCTTTACATGGGAATGTCAACTTACTGGGTCATCAGCCCAGGCTAAAGGCATCTAGGGAGAAAAACAAGCTACAGTTAAATCCCAGATGTTTGATCAAAGCTAAGGGGTATTGCCCCAATCTGGAGTTTCCCATTCTGCATTTCATACACCTTTGTCATGGTACAAGTTTCTGGAGATGAATCCTTTTGGACTTGGAAAGATATCACACTTGTTTGATTTCCTGACCCATGTTAATAGAGATGGTTTTGAAGACCAGAGGTCATCAATGAGGGGAGTAGTATTTTGCTTCTGATCTGAAACCTCTCTGTGGGCCCATGTGACCAATCACCTCAGCTATTGCTATCATGACTCCCCTGCTGTGGTAAATTGCATCCTTAAAGAGTGAATCAAAATAAACTCCTCTTTAAGTTGCTTTGATAGATATTTCTCCATAGTAAGGAGAAAAGTCACAGATCATATGAATAGTGACACACTTGCTGTTTAGGACTCCCCCTATCTCTTGCATTTGGTGACCCTGGTGCTCCATGAATAAAACTGTTTCTCACCCATCCTAGCCCAAATCCCAGACAGCTTAGTATTCTGATGTTTCCCAGGAACATCTCAGCAGAATGTGACATGAATTCAGAGTTAGAAACAGAGTGGAAACACATTACAAGTAGCTATCAGGGCAAATCCAAATTATTAGAAAGACAATCCCAATAAAAGGCTTGGTAACACCAACCCATATAAAGTGTCTGCCTCTCCACTGTTCAAAATTTATCCTAGCACTAAAGATCATGGATACCTATGAAGATTTCTCAGAAAACACATGCATTTTTCAAATAGTAATAATTGAACTTAGCCCAAGGTATTAATATATGATTAGTTAATTAGGATTAATTTTTATAATGCAATATTAATCAATTACAGACAGGTAGCAATACAGAAGAGGGCTTACTAATAAGGACAATATTTATATGTTATTATATGACAAGAAACTATTTCCATAAAAAGAATCTAAAAAAACAACATTGCTGTATATATAGAGAAAAAGAAAAATGAAAGAGGGTATGGATGGAGGATAGATGACCCATGATGAATAGAGAGAAAGATATGATATCTCATATAATTCTATACTGTACATGAATGTACATAAAACTTTAGAAGAGACTGAAAAAATAAATGTAACAACAGCCAAGTTGCAATGCCTGGGTAAGTTGTTATGTCAGACTTTATTTTTCATTGGATGTTTTATAGATTTTTTTCTTACTTAAAAATTCTCTTTTGTTTCCAAGTGGTTGTTATCTGTGGATATAGCTGCTAGAAACCTAACTCAGTTTTTCTGGGAGAACAGCAGGAAGTTGGTCACTAAGCCATCTCTCCAGCCTTCCCACACCTCCTCTTACTTTCTTCTAAATACTGACCATGTTCTCTCCTTACTAAATCTTATGTCAATATTGCATGAAATAGTTAATCATCTATTTTAATGTTGTGTGCAAATGCTCACACTTTAAAACATTGTGACTCAAATGTAATAACTTATGGATATTCTATTTTTTTCCTCTGAAAATTTAAGTGTTGAATCCATGGCTGAATGACTGCTCAGCTTTGACGAAGGTAAGGTTTCTTACAGCTCCAAGAACATCTGAAGCTTCCCTCACTGTTCCTATGGCTCAATTCCGTACATCAGCAAGACACTTCATGTGCTCAACCTATGTTTGTGACCCACATCTTCTGCCCTACCCTTCCCCACTGGATCTTCCATCTTTCTAACCTTCTTTATTTTCATCTGTAAGATAACCTGCTGCTGCCTTCTTAACCTTAGGGGAAGCCACAGTCTTATATTGAGTCTTGAATTTCCTTAATGTAAAGATGTGGCTTCAATCCAAACAAGGACACTTGGCCCAAATTATTGCTCCTCTCCTCTCATTTCTAGTGGGTACTCATCATTGCAACCCAGGACTTGTAGAGTGAGACCTACTATTGAAAGGATTAAGAAGAAGAACGAGATCAACCAAATGAGAAGAGAAGCTGGAGATGTTCATGACTCCAGGATTATAAATAATAATAATAATAATAATAATAATAATAATAATAAGCTTATAAACAAAAGAGAGCTAATTATACACCTGAAGCTGTTCATCATCTGATGCTGTGCAGCATACCAAGTCAACCTGTACACAGGTGTTGAATGAAAAGATGTATTGGACTGGCTGCTTTCTAATTGGTTCCCTCTCATTTATCCCACTTCTAGCCCCCCAGTAGCCATATCAATCTCCAGCAAGGGGTATAGTGACAAGAATACTTACAAGAACAGAGGCACTGACACCTCCTGCTGACTCTCCAAAGATGGTCACTGAATCTGGGTTCCCTCCAAAGTTTGCAATGTTATCCTGGACCCAATGTAGTGCAGCCAGCTGGTCCAAGTGAGCCCAGTTCCCCCGACTGTGTTCATCACCTGTGCTACAAGGTGACAGGGTAAAATGGGGAGATAGACGTCATGGCAGGCCTCTCAAGAGCCAGATAGTCTGGAAACGTTCAATCAGCATTTCAGAATCAGGTTTGACATCACATGGCTGACACAGAGGGTGGAGGGCCTTTACCTGCTGATATTCCCAACAGCATTGCTTTATGTGGGGCTCTACTCTTATATTCTTGCAACTATGTACTGTACTGAGGATCCATAGTAAATCCACATTTGCCCAAATAGAGAAAGAACAAGACAAACAAAATCTCTGACTATGCTCAGCTCACAGTGGAGAGCAGAATTAAGTAGACTAGAGGAGAGTATGTCAGCTAGCAGAAAAATACAAAGTGGTCAATGTGGGGCCATAGGGTGGCATTTCAATTGGGAAAATCCTATTTGAAGCAGTGACATTGGGAAAGAGAAATAAATGAGTCCATGGTTCTCATCAGTAACCACAAAGAGGAGTTTAGTTAGTAGCATCAAGTCCCAGGGCCATAGGAATAGATGTGTGAATGTAAGACAGATGAGAGCAGATAGAACAGAGACTTCACAGGATCAACCATATCATTGGAAGTGGGGACCATTGGGAAGTTTCATAGATCACTCAGGCCCCTAGCTGGAGCAGCTATGGTATTCAAAGTGCAGATGTATAACAACAGATGATTTTAGAAACTATAGATGTCAGAGGCATAAGACTTTGATTGTGGTAATGGCAAAAGGTAAGAGTGGTTGCACGGTGGTCTCTGGTGTAGAAGTCAGTACTAAGCTGAACTCTGGTCTTTACTGTGGAAGCCAGTAATGAATGGGCATGAGAAGATGAGGCCAGGTGCAAGGTGACTGTGCCATTGGGTGCATCACACTCAAGAGGATCTCTGTAGTGCTCATAGGACCTTGTTCAGTTCTCCAGGAGTATTTTGTTGTATTAGTAGCAAGACTTCCTCCTATCACCCACTTATCTCCTATCATGTTATCTCTTCTTTATATAAAATTATAATTTTTGTTCTTCTACTCTTTTACTTCCCAGTCAAGAGTCCTCACTTCATAGGTCTTCTACTCAAACATTGGACTTTGAGTCTTCCAAATCTTTCACTAAATCTCTGGTCTTATATCTACCCAATCTTGCACATTTTTTTGACTAGTTGAATAAAAATAACCAAAGCAAAGACTAAATAATATGTAGAAAAAAATCTATTATCTTACCTAAATAATCCCCAAATACCCAGACGGTATTGAATGGTTACCACAACCACGTTTTCACGGGCAGAGAGAGCTAGTCCATCATAAAGTGATGCTCCACCTGTTATCAATCCACCTCCATGGATCCACACCATCACCTGGACAACAATAAAGCCGCATAGACAATAGACTGAAGATTTGGGACCACCAGTGAGTTCACCTGAATTGGTTGTCTGTATCTAGGCTGTGACTGGAGGTCATTGACCAAACACACCAGTTCCCAGGAAGGTTGCAAAAGGGTCACTCTATTTTTTTGTCTTTAAATTCTCCAAGATAAGGTCCAGGATGCCATGACCCTAAATAACCCCACACTTTCTTCTCACCTCACACATCCTCCTAAGACACAGAATTGAGATTATCATGGTACCCATAAAGGCCAAGGGTGCTGTCATCACCCTGCAATCACATCATGTCACAGCAAGAACTTCAGGCAACTGGACATGAACAAGAGAAAGACTTTGTATTTCAGCTTAGTCTTATTCCATTGAACTTCTTAGTGATGGATTAAACTTCTCTATGTTCAGGGATTGTCTGGGGAGACACCCGCTGCCCTGATGGCATCCCTTCCTAGAGCACCTCTCCTTAAGCCTGAGTCTTCCCACTATGCTACTCCCAGTTCATAGCCACTTCATTCAAGATGTTCTTGGTCATTTGGCTAACATTATCTCAGAATCTACAGTGTTCCAGGCTCTCTGGTGAAACTTGAGTAGAAGAAGGGATGTAATAATCCATAATCCATGTTCTTTGATCTAAATAACATGAAGATCAAGAAAGAAATGAAGTGTGTAAAATAATATTGTGATAATACAATTAATTTGAGAGAAAATTGTGGGGTATGATGAACCAAGAACTGATTGATGAACTATAAATAATAACCTCTCCATATGTTAAGGAATAATATTGTCTTGTGTGACAGATAAGAAAAGGAGGAGAAGCTTCCTGCTGAGAAACTACAGTCAGTAAGAGAACGATGCAGGGCTTGATCCTGATGCTAGTTCCCATTAGCCAGACACTGAGATAACCAATACCTGCAGTCCATGACCAGAGTGAGGCGAGACAGCTCTTGAGTCATGAGGCAGAGCCTCCTGTAGGTCTGCTTAGTGTGACAGCCTGGCTGTTGACCCTCAGGCAGAACTGTGATCCACCTTGATACTCACTGAGCTCTTATATGACAATTCCAATGTGAGGAAACTGGCTGAGAGGTTAAGAAAAGGCTCTGCTCTCTCATCTTTTTGAAGGTAGATGCAGGTTTAATATTCAGAACTCGTGGCTTTAGTACATGTGTCTGAAGCTAGAGCGTCACCTGTTTCCATGATCTCAAGATCCCGTTTTCTCAATCTGGACCACTGTAGCCTCGAAGAGAGATGAATCGTGGATATCTAAGAGTGAAGGCTGAGTCTGAGAGTGATGAGTAACGATGTCTTGAAGAGGTTATGATGTGTTTATGGAGACCAGTTGGAATGGTCCTTGAAAGCATGGCTGTGTCGGAACAGATTAAATGTTTCCTTTCTCTGATCCCAAGTGTGATTATTTAGGTTCCTGAACCTCTGGATCAGGCAGGGAGGAGAGTAAAGCTTCCAAAGGTCTTGTTGTCTGGCCTGCTAAGGTTTTATCATCTTCCTATTCCATCAGTTGCTGTTGACTTCCTGATAAAGGATGCCAATGGTCTAATGTTGAGTGAACCTCATAACAATCATGGAAAATCAGGAACCGATGCAAGTTCTCCTTGTGCAGGAAGCCATGTCAGACTCAGAGCAGCCTCAGGTATTTATTGTTAGTCAGTCTACAAATGAGGGACTGGATGCTCAGAGAGAATTGACAGCTGCCCCAAGAACACATAGCCAGGAAGATCCATGGTAGGTAATACTTATACTTCCCCATCCATTATAAGCCATATTCTGGATCCCTTTTCAATGAGAAGGTCAGATAAAGCTGGTTTCTGGGATGTTTGCTTTTTATGTGACTTAGAGTTGGAGTCACCAAAGTTCCCCACCCACCCGACCCCTGAGCTTATCCCCCATAAATTCTGAACACAGGTAACACCAAATCATAGTACACATATCATCAACTTGGTCCCCCATTTTTGCAGCTCACACAGAGGGCTTCTGGGAAGTTTGTTGGGTGCTGACGTGTTACAAAACAAAGATTACCTTCTCTAGAAAATACTCTTTCAAACTTGTCATCTGTACCTGGCAACCTGCCCCTTCTCCTGTACTGTGTTTGCATGTGAAATGCTGAATCATTTGGTCATCAGACTGTGCCAAAGGCAGCCAGACATGGCAATGAGCCACAGTGAAATCTTGGGGTGCTGCCTCCAGGCAGGGAACATGCTTTTGAGATTGTCCCAGTGTCCTCCCTTCTCCCTCCCCTTCATGGGAGAGTGAAAATTTTCATCTGCTAATGAAGCTGTCACAGACAACCTGAGAATAAAGCCATCTCCCTGCCCCACAGGCCCTGTCTATGAGCACCCACATGAAAACCGGAAGATCCGAGTCTCCCCTTCCTTGTGCTCTATTATTTTTCCCCACCAGAACCTCAGTTTCTCTATCTATATCATGTCGGGTTGTTCAGATTTGCCCTAAGATTCCTCCCAGTTGGGAATTTATTGGAAATCCTGACTTAACTGCCATGAGGATAGGATTCTCATAACTAAGATTAGCTGTTCTTTTCCTTCTGTCCTGTGAAGACTTGGGAAATTACATGTGAGCTGTATAGTGCTCCCTAAAATGTCTGACATCACTGGAAAAAAACTTCAAATGAAAACTGGAATCTGTGGTCCCTTATCACTCCTGGCCTATGTGATATTGACCCCTGCTGCCTTTATCACCTTCGAATCCCACAGAAGATCTAGATGCTCAAACTTAAAGTCTGGACCAATCGTTCTGCACTTACAGGCAATTGGCTACTTTTTGTCAAATCAGCAGGGCTGTAAATATTCAGGTAGAGACAGTCTTCAGAAAACTTGAGAGGTACACTCTCCTTTTTGGTGCTGAACATATCTGAGAGTATCTGTACAGCAATTCCATCTTGGGAGCACCTGGGAGGGGAGAGAACATCTGAGATTCCACCAGACTGAGCATGTCATCTGAGCCTGATCATGTACTGAGAGATTTGAACCTATAAAAGTAGTTCCTATTATTTCCCTGGAGTCATTGCCATGTGAGAGTTGGGAACCCTGGAAATCTCTCAGGTCTCTAAAGTCCTATGGAGGGAGAAACAATTGGTACATCTTCTCTTCTTGGAGTATTCTGGGATGTTCTGGACCCAGGAGAAATATGATTGAATGGTGACCTGCCTTAGGAGATGTTTCTTCCTGAAGTGCCTGAACAGGGCTTTATCCTTCTTGGCTTTGAATAGTGGTCCATAGTTGACTATGCTCCTCCATCAGGTAAACATGCTTTATAGTTCTCAGAAGACATTAACGAAGACAGCTGCAATGATAGGCAGCCTGTTGTAGGTTGATGTAGGGGAGGGCATTGTAGTGGGAGAACCTCAGGAAAGCTAAATTCTAGCCCTGTCTCAGACATGATGTGCTGTGTGGTCTAAGGTAAATTCCTTTCCTACTCTAACCCCAATCTTCCATGTTCAGGTTGAGTGAACAAAGTCTCCAAAGGTCTTGTTGCATGGCCTGCTAAGGTCCAATATTGTCCTGTTCCAACAGCCACTATTGACTCCTGTCTAAAGGCTTTTAAAGGTACATGGTAGCATGGGATTGGGAGCAGGTACTGAGTTCTCCCAGAGTATTAGGAAGATATTTAGGTCCTCCTTATATATGAAGCCATTTAAGGGTCAGTTCAGCCTCAGGCGTCTATTATTGTTTCTGTTTTACAGTTGAGGAATTGTAGATACAGAGTGGTTTGACAGTTGTCTCAAGGACACAGAGCCAAGATCATGTTAGGTAGTGCTTATACTTCAGGTAGATTATGAGCAACATTCCAGGTGTCTTTGCAGTGGGAAGGTGTGCTATCACCATCCCTGATGTGTAGAAGTGATGCTGTGTAGGACCAGCATGGCACAAACCACATCAAACAACAGAGATGCCTAAATCTCTGTCCTGGGAAATTTTCCCTTCATCACTGAGAATAGTGCATGATATTTATAAAAATATACATTTACATGTCAAGTGTAGATGGAAAAGTTCAGATTCACTAATGTTTAGAAAAAAAGTGCAGTATAGAAACCAAGGTTGTATTTATTAGTGTTATAGTCTCAGTTTGTTTATCCAGTGCACACAGGAAACGTTCATCAAGTAAGCCAAGGCATGGGAAAAGCCCAGGGATGGAATTTTTTATGTTTCCATGAGAGAATTGTTCAGAGTTTGGTTGTTTATGGAGACAAATGTACCCAAAGCTCTTGTTTTTGACTCATCAATGTTACCTTTGAAAATTTGTCCTAAACTGTTTATGGTTGTATGTAATGAATCCATCGGAATTTTGTTTATAGCCAAGAAGGAAAACTACTTCAATCAACCCAAATGAAAGATTGGGTAAATAAATGATACTTTAGGACCCAATTATGTACAATTAATAAATACTAAGATTACATATATATATATGTATATATAGTCTTATTTATTATATATTATTTATTATATACAATTAATATTATATATTATGATATAAAATATATCTTTTCATGCCACACATATGTATTGCATATACATATATATTATATTTATGGTATGAAAGTACGCTGATGTATATAAATGTGTCAGGCTGACAACCACACTCTGTATTTATGATCTCTGTTTAAAGGAGGATTTACACAGACAAAGGCCTTGAAAACATGATCTCAATTGTTAATAGTAGTTCTCTCTGATCTGTTGCATTGCACATAATTGTAACTCTCTTTCA
>NW_021620571.1:2673244-2701812 GCF_004785775.1 Grammomys surdaster
TTTTAGGCTTGCCCCATCAATAGTCATTTGAATCTTCTAAGGTCTCATTTCCTTCTGAAATTAAAGAGAGCACCAAGTAAAAACTAATCTGTTTGGAGGTATAAAAGTAGCCAGCCAAGCCAGTACAAGGGTTATTGCTCTGCTTTGTGCCTGCCCTGTATATATCCCTGTATATTTGGAGGACAGATTTGCAAATGTGCAACCCAATGTTTGTAATCCAGAAGAACTTACCCCATATAGGGGAAACAGCAAGAGAAGCCCAGACCAGAGCACAGAGCCACATGGTAGTGGAAGAACAGGAGCTCTGGGAGACAAGGAGGTGTCTGCTGCCAAAGTAGAAAGCCTTGTTCCTGCCTCTTGGCTGTGGACCTGCCCCTAGACCAATTAGCATAATTACATAAAGCTCTCCCTCCTCTAAAGAGCTCCCCAGATGCTTGTCAGGACCTCCAAGCCACACCTACTAAGAGTTTATTCTTCTTTATCTTTAAAGACACTACCCACTCTCTGATATTAAGCCAACCTCTTATGCAAACAGTTCTAATTGAAAAGCTCAGTGCACCTTGAACTTCCCAAGGCAGATACTGGCAAGCAGATGCATGCAGTCAGGAAGAAGCCTTGGGTTAGGATTCCCACCACAAGGTGGACAATCAAGAGCCCGTTACATCCTCAGTAATGCTTTGTTGGGAACTTTGCACATTTCATAGCTTCTGTGGACTGCCGTTTCCTAGAAGACAGGCTCTCAAGTTTGGAAGTTTGCTAATCTCACTCTTTGGCCAACAATTTTTTCTGATGCCTGTTATTCCTGCCAGGTGGCCTGACTTGCCAATGTACACCTTCTCTGTTAATGATCTCACTGCTTTCAGAGCAGGTGTGTTTAGACAGAATGTTTGTATTAGTTACTTCTGGTTGCTGTGATGAAACACAAAGAGCAAAGGCAATCTAAGGAAGAGAGAGTGTCCTGAGGGAGAGCAGTCCATGATGGCAGAACAGAACCATGGCAACACATGACAAGCAAGATAGTTGGAATGGAAAGCCAAGGGCTTGTAAAACTTACATGTAAGCTAGCAACAGAGAGTGAACTAGAATCAAAGAGGCTTTGAATTCTCAAAGCCTACCTCCACTGACATACTTCCTTCAACAAGGCTACATATTCTAAATATCCCCAAAAAGCACCACCAACTGTGACTCAAGTGATTGAATGTCTGAGACTATAGGAACAATTCTTAATCAAACACTCCATTGTTCTTAGGGCAAGTAAAATTCTATCAACCACAATCCTTTCACTCGTCATCCACACATGCATCTATCTATGAATTCTTTCTTTCTTGATGATTTTATTTATTTTTATTTTATGCATATGAGCATTTTTCTGCACATATATCTACACACCATGTGCATGCATTGCCCAATGTGGCCAGAAGAGGAAGTGCTCCATGACATGTGAGAATGGAGTTATAGATTGTGAACAAATGTATGGCTCCTGGAAATTGAACACCTGTCCTCTAGAAAAAGCAGCCATTGATTTTGATGGCTGAAGCACATCTTCTTTAAAATGACCAAAACATTTGGCATTAAGGCCACCAGAATGCACCTAAGTGGGGCAAGCAAGATAAAAGGATATGTACTGTTTGATTTCAGGTTTAACTATGTGGTGTTATTTCTGTTTCTCAACCCCAGCAGCCCTGGAATCTTGGAAAGAAGTATGTGTCTCTTACACTGCTGTTCTTTCCAGGACATTTGGAAACTTTGTGGTGAAGGGTGATGTGATTATAAAGCTTTGCTTTGACCCTGGTGGCGCACGCCTTTAATCCCTGCACTTGGGAGGCAGAGGCAGGCAGATTTCTGCGTTCGAGGTCAGCCTGGTCTACAGAGTGAGTTCCAGGACAACCAGGGCTATAGAGAGAAACATTATCTCAAAAACAAACAAGCAAAAAACTCCCAAAAAACCCAAACCCCAAAACAAAAACAAAACAAATAAAAAAAAAATCGAGTCAAACACTTTTTGTGGGGGCCTAGAAAGGGCAGTCTTGGTGGCGTGGGGAATAATGGTGTCTGGAGTGGGAACAGGAGAGGCAAGTAAAATAAGACTTTTAAAACATTAATTTGCTTGTGAACAGAGAGATTGGCTCAGTGGTTAAGAGGTAGAGCCCTTGCTGCTATTGTATAGGGCCTAATATCCCCTAATAGGGAATCCCTTATGTAGGGACTCACAGCATCCATATTGGGCAATTCACAACTACAGTTACTCTAGCTCCAGGGAATCTGGCACCCTCTTCTGGCCTCCAGGGGCACTTGCAAACACACACACACACACACACACACACACACACACGCACGCACACGCACACGCACGCACACGCACACGCACACGCACACGCACACGCACGCACACGCACACGCACACACACGCACACAAACACAGACACTCATGTTTGTGCATGTGTGTGTAAAAATTAAAATCTTTAAAAGGAATCCAGTTGCTTCCTTTGCAAGAAGAAAATGACAACCCGTTTTATATTTTGCAATGACAGCAAAGTAGAGGTAACTATAAGAGAAGATATTTGCATACTGATGTGTCTGAGTGACATGGCTCCTTGGGAAAGTTGATGGAACAAAACAGTGACCAAGATCCTCCATTTCTCTCTCTCATGACACACCAAAATGTCCTTATAAGAGTTAAGGGAATCTAGGGAGCCCAGCAGAGTGTTTGATTTTAGTATGTGAAAAAGTACTCTGAAGAAGGCTGGTAGGGGATATGCAACCAAGTCCAAGTACCCAGAGAAGAGAGGTCCCTTCTGCCCAGAAAGAGAGGGAGATCTAAATCCAGACCTTAAGCTTCAAACAATGTGATTCTTCAACTCAAAAAATGCAAGTGTCTAGGAAGAGAATTAGCACAAACCTTATAGACCTAAAGGCAAGAACTGAGACCGCCCTAGTGCAAAGGAGGGTGAGGATGTGGCTATCTGCACACAGACAAAAGTAACAGACTATGTCTCCAGCAAACTTGTGATCTAAAAGCTTATAAAGGAAATTTTCAGCTGAAATAAAGCTATGTTAAGGAATAAAAAGAAAATAAAATTTTGGACAGAAATAAAAGACATTACTCATAAATTATTATACAAACAAACCCCAATGTTCTAAGATAAATTTGGTGTATAAACCATTCATATATTTACTATAAGAACAAAAAACAAATTAACTGGAATAAAATCATCATTAATATGGTGGTTTGAATATGCTTGGCCCAGGGAGTGGCACTATAGGAGGTGTGGCCTTGTTGGAGTGGGTGTGGCCTTGTTGGAGGAAGTATGTCATTGTAGGGGTGGCCTTTGAGACCCTCCTCCTAGCTGTCTGGAAGATAGTCTTTTCCAGTTTGTCTGGAACAAGATGCAGAACTCCGAGCTCCTCCAGTGCCATGTCTGCCTGGATGCTACCATGCTTCCTGTCATGGTGATAATGGCTTGAACCTCTGAACCAACCTGTAAGCCAGCCCCAATTAAATATTGTTTTTTTAAAATAAGAGTTGACTTGGTCATGGTATCCATTCATGGCAGTAACACCCAAACTAAGATAGTGAGCAAGATATAAGTTGATTCAAAATGTGGGAGGAATAGAGTACAGTGAGATATTTTCATGAGTAAATTTCTGCTTTCCTTTAGCTTTATTTCTTCTATCAATGTTGTATTATTACAGAATATATGAATACGATCAAAATCTCTATTATAATCCTCACAGTAGCCAGAAAAGCAAACATCTACAGTGGATGAACCATGGGTAATTAGTAAGCAATCAAAATGTGCCAGGTAAAATAGCAAACAGTGCAATAACATCAGCATCCCCTACCTCTGACTTCCTCAGCTACCCATAGTGCTCTCTGATAGCACTGTTCCCCCATGCAAACTGCGCTGAAACTTGTGTCAAGGCCTGCTTTTTGGGAATCAAACTCAAGACACCCTGTTGAGCCTTTGTGAGTCTGTTATTAGCCATTTACATATATAGGATTGTCATGTTTTCCTGGTGAGTTGACCCTTTCCTCATAATTAAGGCTCCTATTTTTTCCTCCACTGTATTAATTAATCCAATATTAATGCTGAGACCTGAATTTCCTTTTAAGTATCTATGGGTTATGTCTGGTGCCTTCCTTTTACTTTTAACTTATCTAGACCTCTGTGTACTTGTATTTACGTTGCCTTAGAAGTTATCATTAATATATCTTCAATATAGACACAGATGCACAGACACACAGGCACACAGATACTGTCATAGACACACAGACACATGCATACATATAGACACGCACAGACACACACACACACACACTTACATGTGCATGTGTGTTCCACAAATACAGTGAGCAGTTTTCTTGCATGCATTCTTGAGCTTTGTGAGAGGCAGTGTTGGCCTCCTAAGCAGATCCACCATGTCTTTCGAAATGACACTGGTCAGAGTGCTCTGTGTGGTTAAGGAGAGGCTGTCTGTGTATCCTGCTGGCATCAAAATAAGAACCTGCCATTCTCTTGCTTACTAACTTTTCTAGAGAAGCAAGAAAGAAATGAGTGAATAGGGAGACCATGGGCCACTAGCAGTTAAGTACAACAAACCTAGAATAGGACTCATTACACACTTCTGGGTCACAAGAGCATAGTAGAACACCATTTGGGAAAACCTTAACGGTTGTCAGTTCTTAGATAACAAAACACTCAGTTTCCCAAGTTTTATAATCATACTGTTAGTTATGACTTTTAAAGTTCCTCATCCCATGGATGTAAATAACTTAGGCGCTTCCCCATCCTTCCAGCAATGTTGTCACACACCAGAAGTAGCACATGTACACTCTCAGCATGGCCTCCCCTACAGCTAGGGAACAGCTACAGCTACAGAAATGTCTCTCTCTCTCTCTCTCTCTCTCTCTCTCTCTCTCTCTCTCTCTTTCTGGGTGGGCTGTCTTGTTGATTCATCAACACTGACTTTATGGGTTAAAGCACCTTGATCTCATCATCACACCTGGCAGAGACCATTTATCACATCGTTTTCTCCATAAGTCTCCTCATAGCCTACTGTGCTTGGAGACACAAGATATGTCAACATTACTGTTTTTCAGAGCATCTTAAACAAAAAAACATACATACATACATACATACATACATACATACATACATACACACATACATACAGATACTAGAGAGAAAATATCACAGAAGTGACACTGCGTAGACCCCAGAGAGGATGCAAGTGAGTCTACAAGGTGAGAGAAGATGATAAAGTTTTATTTCAAATGGGAAGGCTGGAGTCACCTGTGTCAGACTTCCTTTGGATTGTTCCCTGTTCTGTGCTGATGTTCGTGAGCATAGCAGTTTCACAAACGTTGACCAGGGCAATATATGTGCATGTTAGCAAATAAGTTAACTCTCAAATTCAGCATCCATAACTGTACTTACAAGTATTTGTAATGAGCTATTTAAACATACTAAAAAACATGTATATGCATGTGTGTATTTGGTGTGTGTGTGTGTGTGTGTGTGTGTGTATACTCATGGAGGTTGGAAGAAGATATAGGATTGACTAGAGCTGAAGTTATAGGTGGTTGGGAGTTGCCCTATGAGAATGCTAGGAGCTCCTTTGGAAGGAGAGCAAGCATCCTTAAATGCTGAGCCGTATCTCTTATTTTTGAAATGAGCTATTAAACAATTAGATTTGAGCTGGTTGAATAAAGAATTAGTGTGCATAAGGGCTGTGTAAACCACAAGCAGGGAGAAGTGGGACCTCACAGATTGTGGACCAAGGAGCTACATAAAACCAGCAGAGTAGGCCAGGCTGCAAGACCACAGAGTGACATGTGACACCAGCAATCCTGAAGAGCAGATTGTCTGAGTGCTTCACTCTGCCTCAAGCCAGTGAGAAGTACCCACTAGTACTGAAGGAATAGTAATTAATAGGATGGCTGATGGCAGAGAGGTGACCAAGGCTGGATACACTGTGGGAAGTTATGGCTGATGGTAGAGAGGTGACCAAGTCTGGATACACTGTGGGAAGGGATGGCTGATGGTAGAGAGGTGACCAAGTCTGGATACACTGTGGGAAGGGATGGCTGATGGCAGAGAGGTGACCAAGGCTGGATACACTGTGGGAAGGGAGTATCAGCAGAGGCAGTGAACTAGGAAATGGGAATGTGATGGACAAAACGGACAAGGGCACAGAAAACTCAAACTGACCCCTGGCCCCAGAGAAGCTCCCATCTCTTTGTTGGCAATGTGAGGCAAAACTGAGTGGTAAAGTGCTGAACTTAGCACAGCTAAGAAACACAACACAAAAGGCATTTTGTCTTAATTCTACTAGGAATCTGTGAACTCACTAATCAAGTCTGATGGGTTTGGACTTGACCTATACCTTGTACCTGCTACACCACACTGACACAGCCTGCTATAGGACACATCCCAGGGAGAGAAAGAATTCAAAAGCTCTCCCACCACGGAAGAAATTAGAGAAGGTTTATTGTATATATTTAAATCAATTGTACTTTCATATCATTTTGTCTTTTGTTTCCTTTAATGTTCTTTTTTACATTTTACTGTTTCATTTCTCTGTTTCTGTTTATTTGTTTGTTTGTTTATTTGTTTCCTGAGACAGGGTCTACTAGGTGTCCTTGGTATACCTGGGACTCACTATATGCATCAATTACACGTAAGGCTGCCTTTGACTTTGCCTATCTCTAGCTCCTGAATGCTGGGATTAAAGTCCCACGACATCACAGCAGGAATCTTTTTGTTTGGTTATTATGTTTTTCAATCTTTACTCTTTCATGAATATCTCTTACTGCTTTTGTTTAGTTTTATGTTTCTTGTCTGATCTTAAGGTTGATCATTCTGGTTTTACACCCATCCTATTGTTGACTTTCTACTGTTCTCTTTCCTACCTCATCTTCTTATTCCCCCCCTTTTTTTTTGCTTCTTAACTATAACTTTGTATCACTTTAACCATCTTTAAGCTCTGAGGATGCTAAGAACATTCTAGCTTCATTTTTTAATCTACGTTCCTTCTTCTATATTTTTCTTCAGTTGATACAATACCTACAGCCTGTTTCCATTCTACCCCCATACTTATCAAATAACAGTTCAGTCCATACCATAATATCCTTGTTACTCTACCCTCCACCAGCTACTAAGCCCCAAGGATGAATGTTCTGAAGTGGCTATTGATGTGTTTATAAAAACATAAAGAGTAAAAGAATATGTTCTCTGGGGGTGTAGTGAGATATGGGGAAGGGGATATCTCTGTGGGCTTATGTCAAGGCATCTTTTCCCCCTGGTGGGACCAGCCACATGATGGTATCGTATAGAACAGAGTTTACTCAGGGCATGGAGAAAGGAGGTAAGAGGGTAGTAGAGGCAGAGAAAGGCAGAGAGAGTAGAAAATTAGAGGCTGGCCATGAGCACGTGGAGGTGGGGGTAGGGAAGGGAATGGGGAAGGAACAAGGGGACAGAGTGAGAACAAGAAGACAAGAGAGGAACAAGAGATCAGGAGAACAAGAGAGGGAGGTGGAGGCAAGAAGCTCCTTTTTTCCTGGGGCAGCCCTATCTGGCTGTTGCCAGGTAACTGTAGGGATGGAGATTAGACAGAATGCCAACATTCCCCTGTATTGGTTTAATCAAAACAGAAAAAAATAGAAAAAGGCAATAGTAGATCAGGAATAGGATCATCGAGATATCTTGCTCCTTCATGCTGACATTTCGGTGACATGTCTCTAGGGAACCTGGAAGAATGGTATGAGGGCTGTTTGTCCAGTCTTGGGAGAGTTGGCTGTTTCCTTGGTGCCCAGGGTCTGTGGAGCTATCTGAGGATAGGTCAGAAGGAACAGGTTTGGTAGAAGCGTCTTGTGTCTGAGAGGAGATCGGAGCATCTGTAGGTTGCTTCTCTGGAGCTGTCTAGATGACGTAAGCCCCTGGACTTGACAAGATGTTATCTGGGTGGATCTATTTGGTCCATGAGTTGTAGATCTGAGTGGGTTTCCAGTAGCTTATACATTTACAAAAGAGATAAAAACATGAGTTAACAGCATGGACATTCTTTAAGATGAGCCTTTTTGTGGAGCAGAAGGAACAAAATTTGTGACTAAAATGTTGAATTGTAGGTCTGGAGAGATGGTTCAGAGGTTAAAAGCACTGACTGCTCTTCAGGAGGTCCTGAGTTCAACTCTCAGAAACCACATGGTGGCTCACAATCATCTTTAATGGGTTCTGATGCCCTTTTCTGGTGTGTCTGAAAATAGCAACAATGTACTCACATATATAAAATAAATCTTTTAAATAAGTTGGATTGTATAGTGGAATGATTTGTTTGAGTTAGGCAAATTTATAAGAACTTGAATAATGTTAGGACATTAGTGGCATAGCAAGAAGAGGAAATATAAAGCATTTAATTAATGGAAACAGAGTTAAGTAATGAGATTAAAGAGTACATCTATGACAGCTTTTTCTAGTTGTCAAGCTATAGTTACCTGAGTTGTCAATGTAGTCAGAAGTCTGAGAGAGAATAAAGAATAATCTACCAGTCATGTTATTTAAAAAAATGACAGTGTCTACTAGATAACAGTTTTCTTTGGTCTCTATGGTGTCCACGGCAACTGGGTGGAGTCAGTCTGGCTTTCAAGAGCAGAAGATGCAGGTCTTTTTCTCTGTGGAATGGATATGCATGACATGAGAAATAGCTTACCTTGATTTAGCTAAGTCATTTGACTCAGGTTATCCATTTTTGTCCACTGCAGTTTTTCAGTGATTATCATGTCACAGTCCAGGCAGTATCTTGTATCTCTGTCTACACCTTCTGAGATTTCATGGGGTTAACTGTTAAGGGCTTTGGGAGATTCTGTATGTCATAAACTTAATAATTATCAGACTTCTTACAGGATTGAGGGCAATATTGATTGGTTATAACAGAATAGAATTTAATGGCAGTAGTAAAATCACCTATCAAAACAGAATAGAAATGAAAATCTTAAGTAACTTTGGGGGTTGTGTAGGTAGAGAAAAGAACGTTTTGCATTAGCAGATAAACATTTGGCAAGAACCAGAATAAGAAAGCTGGCAGTAGTGACATAAAACCATGGTAAGAGAAAATGAGTTTGTTCAGGCAGTTTCAGACTTGTGACACAAACTGAGCACTCAGGTCATGAGAACAGACCAGGGATGTGGGAGCGTGGATAGGTAGGGGACCTCTTTCCATTTACCAGACAGCTGGAGTATGAATGAAGTTCTCTTAAAATAATTGGATCTAGCGTGCCATTTGTAGCTATTATCTAGTGGGCACTGAATCCAGATCTTCTTGCAGAGATGTACTAGTTTTGATGCCCTCAAGTTGGGCGTTAACTTCAGAGATTTGAGATTTTCCAGGAGACATCCCAGTGGGGTGCCTAAAGATATGTTCGAAGACAATTTAGGGCCCATTGGGTGATGAGGATGTGACTGAACTATTTGTATTGGGGTCCTGAGAAGAATTCAATTATGGGTCACGAGTGTACAGTCAAGCTATATATTCAGGTTGTCTCATGAATAACTAGGGGCTATGACAATGTCCTGGAATTGCCAGAAAACAGTCCAACCTAGATCTATGAATTCTGGAACAGCTGCAAGAGCGCAAGGGATTATGAACCTCTTTGGAGAACGGAAGTCACCCAAGGATCTGGATGGGGCACTGAAATGTGGGTGTTTAAGGTTTTTTTTTTTTTTTTTGATTCAGTGGCAGGAAACTTGGAACTGAGTGGTTGGTGTGGGCCCATCTGACTGGGTAACCCACATGGCAGAGGCTAGCTCCACGTGATGGACACCGATGGGCAGTACCAGTTCCCGTGGGAGATGTAGAAATTTAATCAATATGCATACTACTGTGTTCATACAGTGATCTTCAACAAGAAGTTTGGATTAGAATGCCCAAGTAAACAGCTGTCCAGGTCTCATTCATGAAGATTCCTGTCAGCTGGAATAGACTCTTCCAGGGCCATTGGAATTCTGGGAAAGCCCCCAAACAATTCTTCATATTTTAGCCAATAGAAAAGTAATCTTAAAATAAGCAAGAAAACAGAAAATTGGATGGCAAGTGTAATTTTTAGCTGGGTACCTAGTAAGACTTGTGTGAAAAAGAGAACCACACCCAGGATTCCTAGGGCTGTGAACAGCAGACACACTATGTCTGTATTCATGGGCTTCCTGGCTTTCCCTCATGTGTCTTGGCATTCTTCCTAGGGCCATAAAGCTGCCCTGAATCACGTGTAGATGGGAGCAGGTACACACATAACTCACATTCTTCTGCTCTGAGGAACTCTGGCCATGTTATACCACCTCCCATTAGTCCCATGGGCTGCCTCATTCTTCCCCTAGAATCCTTGTGCTCCACACGGCCAGTGGCTGACCTATGACCTATCTGTTGGCTCCCCTCCATGACATCCTGAGTACTTCCCAAAACCACAACAGCACTCAAATTTTTCTTGGGGTTGATTTGTGTTTGTGTGTGTGTGTGTGTGTGTGTGTGTGTGTTTCTCTGTGTGTGTATGTGTTAATTAGGGAGTTAGCAAAGATAACATGCAAAACCTCTATGACTATGATTATGTATACACACACTGAAGACTGTCATGTCTTATTGAAGAATGGATCCTATTTTATCCTATAATGCTATTTCTTGCAGACTGTATATATGACAGTCATGTAGTCCCCACATGTTCTTCCAGTATCTGTTTACTATACTTGTCTCCTGTCTTTTCCATTGTGTTTCCACTTGGAATGTATACTAATCACACCTCCCCTCACCCAAGTAAACTGCAGAGTCTTCTACCATGCAGTGGAGGTCTTAGTCACAGGGTAGGGGACATGACAGAGCTTTCAATCAAAATGGAAATGCTACTGGCTTAGAGTTTTCTAGTTAGTGGTGGGATCAAAGATTGTGAGGCTTGGATCTTACCCTGGCACCAAGACAGGAAGTGCCCAGGCCTTCTAATCACCTTCCCCAGATATGGAGCCAGAGGGGAAGGAAACAGGTGAGGCTTAAAAACCACCAGGAATCAGAGGTCACAAAGTGGAGTCAGACTCCATGTTGCTCAGCACACAATTGGGTTTTGGCTTTTAAATCCAGTCTGGAGATTGTTGTTAACTAATATGTCTAAAGCTTTTTTATTTAGCAAAATTATTCACAGGGTGAATTCAAATCATTACTTTCGGGAATATTAATTTATTCCTTGCATGATTTTCCATGTCAGCTTTCTTTGAGGGTGACAAATTCATTTCATCTACAAAACTCAATTAATACGTAAACCTCTTAATCAAAGAGGTTATTTTTGTTTGTTTGGTTTAAATCTGATGACAGGCACTACAATAAAGATAAAGGAATTGCCCTTTGTTAAATAATATTCATATCTTGATATATTATATATTATATATTCAAGTACCATCATACCAATTACATGAAGCTGAATAACTGCCTGTTACTGTAAATTATTCTCTCCCACCATTCTCCTAATCTTTCAGGTCCTTCCATCCTGTTCTCCTGCCTCTCACAGAGAGTCTCTCTCCTTACCTTCACTTTTCACTACAAGTAAATTTCGGGTAGATGGTACCTTGTATCTGTTGATGAAGGGACAGGTTCTGGAAGCAGTCACTGTAGCTCTGATCTAATCCTAACGTTAGTGAGACATCATGTTTGCAGTCTTGGAATTAGGGTCTTCTCAGTTATCCTGCCTCTCCCAGGTACTGAAAGATCCCTAGTGCTTTCACTCAGGACTGTGCACTGCACTCCATTTACAGAAAGTAGAACATCACATTTCTGTTTTCCTAGCCTCAATGGGTCTTCACAAGAGCTCTGGGAACAGAGGCTCCCATGCTATTTTCACAGAGGTAGTAGGATTTTGTTTCATTTTGTAAAAAAGTTTGTGCAGTATTGTATGCCTGGATCCTCAGAGACAGGCTTTGTCCAGCCTTGCTATCTGCTGTCAATCGTACTCATGTACACCTTGCAGACCTCCGTGGAGAACTCTGTGCTGGTTGGAAAGTTCCCTAAGTTTGTGGTTCTCAAGGAATTGATCATCCTACTCTTTCCCACAAGTGGAGTTTGGCAATGTGATCAAGATGTCTACCTAGAGGTGAATCATGAGATAATAATCATATCATACCTCTCTTCCAATCAGCTGTCTTCCCTCAGAGTGAAGCAAACATTCCCCAAATCTTCCCCTGAACAGATGGTTTTCTATGTCAGCATCTATCTTCATCCTCCTAACCCCACATCCATGAAGATAAGATTCATCTTGAGTGCAAGACACAACCCTGACTTGATTTCTAAAAGGAAATTTATTTTCAAGTTGAGATACACATATCCCCACTGTACAGTTCTGTAGTTTCCTCTGTAAGATCCATCTTTGGTGAATAGCCTTCCTTTGTGGAATAGCTCCATCTTTGCTTCTCTGGTCCAGAGCCTGGCAGGACCTCCCATTCATTTATGTTCAGTGTGTTCTGTGTGTTCAGGATGATCCGTCTGAGGTGGATTGTTAGCCAGGAGCTCATTCCAGAAAGCCACTTCTTCCCCTTTCAGTCTCTGGGCTTGCTGGGTGGTGGCACCAATCTGCAGATAACCTTCCATCTGATCATACTCTGGCCAGTGTGGCCGTCCCTCCCCATTAGGGTTCCTGGGAACAGAATCAAATAGAACAAAATGCCTCATGACTGCTCTGTGGCCCTCCTTCTCTGTGAGGTCTGAATGCATGCCTGGTTTATCTCAGCAGAGAGCCTGACAACTTGTATATAGAGCTTTCATCTTTGGAACATCCCATGAGATTCTGAAAACTCTTGCTATAGAACAATAATGTTAGACAGAATGGTCAGAGCTTTTATCACTCAGACTTCAGAAGTCATCTTTCCTAAATGATATTCCCAGCCACACCCTATCCACCCTTTTCTCTTTGCCACAAGCCTCACCCATTTCGAGCAAAGTTGGCCCAGAATTTCATCACCATCTTGCTGAGGTTAGTCTCCTCTTCTGAGGCACCATCTGTGGGGAAGGGAAAAAATGTATTACTGCTGGAAGTGTGAACCAGATAGCTTCATCTAGGAGGTTGTTAGAAAGTCAGAAAGAGATGTTCACTCCTTAACCACTCAGTCAAAAGCTCCAGTGTGAGAAGATCCTGGGTAATCACTGTGCATGTTTGGGGGTTGAAGGTAGAGACTGATCTGTGACCTGGCAGTGGGAATGTGAGCATGGGCCACAAGTCTCCTTTGTTGTCTTTGTTCATCTGCCTTCCCTTCCTTCCCTGGGGTCAAAAATGTCATATTCAGAGTTCCCTTTGTTTTGGAGATTTGCTTTTGAGTCACTTACACACAGTATTATCATTAATAGACTATAAAAGATATCAGAACCATAAACAACTAAGAAATATTCCAGCTAGCAAATTCCCATAAGTAGTCATGACCTGGGGTCATAAATTTATGCAAATGATAAGAGTTAAGACACTAAATACATCTGTGAAACATTTTTTTAAATAACAAATTATTGGGCTAGAGAGATGGCTATGTGTCAGGGTACTAGTCACAATTAAGACATGAGAGTCTCTGTTATACTACTGGGACTCATAGTAGAAGGTAAGGAACTACTCCCATGAGATGTTTTCTGATCTCCATAAGCATCGGTGTACACATAGTCACACACACACATACATACACATACACACATATACATACACACAATTGCCCATACACTTACATACACCCACATACACACATGTACACATACAGAAAGGCCCACACATGCATGTATGCACACACACAAAAATTTAAATATCATGTTATTAACTATATCATAGATCAGTGAAGCAAGCCACTCTTTCTAGGAAAAGGAAGAGCAATAGACAGTTATGGAACGATGAGGGTAAGAAGGGTGGTACTAAGGTGATCAAGTGAAGAGAGGGAGGCAAGAAGATGTGGAAGAAGGTAATATGGGGAGAGACAGTTAAATTAAGGGCCATTTGAGATTTAGTATGGAAACCGAATACAGTAGAAGCTCCTTAAAATGTGTGCATATATGAAGTCAATCTAAATAAAATTGAAGACAAGTAAGGACAGAGACAAAAATCCCAACTGGGCATCTCTTGTCACTAAAAGAAGCTTCCAGTACCAGGATTGGGTTACATCTAATTGAGATGTTGTCCAAAGAGGTCTCATGGGAAACTCAAAACAACCCAGTCTCTTGTCCAGACTCTAGGCTGCTCTCCACAGGTTACTGGGAGGCCCCACTGCTGAAGACAATAGCCATACAAGTCATTGACCATGGAGATGTCAAGGTAGCGCCTACTGAGTGCCTTAACCCATCCACTCTAGTGTCTTTGGTACAGGAAGGTGTTCTGATGTTCCCAAAAGAGCAACACAAACCCCAAGTGAGTTACAAACCCTTTGATCAACAATGATGTCATGTCTGCCAGATGGTACAAAGCTTGTGGGAGGAAGCAACCAATATCTGATTTGGTGTAAGGTCCACTCCATAAGATGATAGAACCCATACCTGTCACTGATTGAATGAAGAAGAACCTGAGACTAGATAGCCCAAGGCCCTGGGCAAAGGCAAATACTACTTTTGTAAAAAAAAATTAATAAATGAATAAAATTTAAAATGTAATAACAAAAGACTTCTAATGATGGTCTGCCATACTCTTATATCTGTTTCTTGCACAGCCACCATCAAAGAAGCTTCCTCCAGCAGAAGATTGGAACAAATACAGAGACCCACAGCCAGACATTAAGCAGGGAATTTTCTGAAATATTAAATGGGTAGGCTCCAATCAATCCCTCTCCTTAGGTATCAGGGAACACTCCTGAGGAGGTGGAAAGAAGATAAGAGCCAGAGGGCATAGAGGACACTAATGAAATAAGACCCTATAATCACCAGGATGGACACACATGTGAATTAAAAGAGACTGAGGCAGCATGCACAGAGCCTTCACGGGACTCTACCAGATGGCATCCTAGAGATGAAAAAGTGGACACATGACCCCATCCCTAACCCAGCAGCCATATTTAATTGATAACCACTTGTAAATGAAAATTTAATTTCCTCCAAGGGAGTCTTACTGAGGAAACAAACTTTTTTTTAAGGTAAGGCAGCAAACAAGAGATGATGAACATAAAACAAACTCAATGACATATCTGGAGGTTCCTTGTCTTTTAATGACATTTTAGGGCTCCTCCTTTGTTTAAAAAACAACATTTTACTTTCATTTTCATTTAATTTTATTGATATATATTTTTCATTTTTTCTTTCATTCTACAGATCCTTTGCATATATATTATGGCTTTCAGGTCACAGTTTTAATGGAATTTTTGAGTGTGCAAATGAGAAGGTCTCTGTTTTTTATGATTTCTCTTGGGCTCTTTTCCTTCTGCTTGTTTAGTCATTTTCCATTGTATCAGTTTTTATTATATTTATTTTATTATTATTCCTTAGAAGCCTGTTTGTTTTCTAGTGAGAGACAGAAAAAGGGTGGAGCCACACGGGAGAAGAGGTGCGGAGGAGGAACTAGGAGGCATGAGGGAGGGGAAACTGAAATCAGGATATAGTATGGCAGGAAAGCCATCTATGTTCAATAAAAGAGAAAATATACATTGTATGTAAGAGATATATTTAGGTAGATAAATAGATTATGGAACACTTCAAGGTTTTGTGGGAAATTAAATTGTGCTAATCTAGACCTAGATCAGTGCCTTGTGCGTGACCAACCACCTCTCTTATTGATACCTCAGGTCATGATTCTTAGAATGATTATGGCTGGGTCCACATGACCTATCTTTATGTGTGATAGAACAGGAGAATGTTTGGGGACTACCTAATGGAGCTCAGTTCTGCTAAGGAATGCCAGGAAACTAGCATTAGGAGAAAAGGAGAAACTTGCTGAAGACCCCCAAACCAAGACTGGAGAACTCAGTCCTCCTGACTCCCAGAGGACACCTGGGCAAGAGCCAATACCTTTTAAAAATGGAGTCTCAAATACAGAGAAGATTTCATCTCCATGATCTCCCTGAATCATCTGGGGTCTCTTGTCAGACACGAAGCTTGGGCGATATTGAAACTCATACATGAAGGTGGGCACTCCAGCATCTGAGGAAACATGGATTTGAATACAGTTCATGTTAGCAGACACAGACTTGAGTGACACTGAGGTCTTCATCCCTGAAGAAGATAGTTGGTTACTAGTATAGGACAGAAGAAGCTTTTGGGAACCTCAGTGACCTGCTTGGTTTACACAGCTGGTTGAAGTAGACCTGGGATCTGAGCCAGGTGTTTATGGAATGCAGAATGAGTGGATGCAATGCAGACAGTGAGCACTTGGATGTGTTCAGTGATGATCCATGGTGCCCTGTCCTTCTGAGAAAATCTCTACCTGCTCATTCTCATCCTGGTTTTGAGCATCCTTAGTGCTAATATGTCTTTCAGAAATGAGGGAGAAATATTTTTTCCAGAGAAAAGCTTGTGGAGCTCGTTTTCCTTGCTGCTGCTTGTGAGCACTTACTAGGTTCCTTTAAACTGAAAGATAAGTGTACTGATGAGTAACATGTGGGTCAGCGGTGGAAACTCATGAACCAATGTTCAGGTCACTGTGAGATGGTAATCATAATTTGTAGGAATTTTTTTTTCTTACATAGCACAAGTGTTCTGTACAAAAATACTGCTAACAATGAATGTTAAAGTTCTCATTCAAAATGATACAAATTATGACACAAATACAAAAAAAAAACATAAAAAAAGCAATGCTGGAGAGATGACTCAGTGATTAAAAGAACTGAATACTCTTCCAGAGTTCAGTTCTCAGCACACACACAGCAACATACAATAATCTCTTAACTGAAATTCCAGGATCTGATGACCTCTTCTGGCCTTTGTTAGCACTAGACACAACTTACGGTGCACAGACATATATAGGCAAATATATTTATACACATAAAATGAAAATATTTTTAAATTAAAAAATAGATAAAATTGTACAATTCTTATATGAAATCATATTATATTGTCATCAACTTTAAGCAGGTTCTATGTGTGTGTGCAACAAGATGTACATTCTTTCTGAGTGCTCACAGCCCATTTGCTGGAATATATCATGCACAGGCACAAGAGGATCTTGCCTAACTTAGGAAGAACTATGTGTAGCTTCCACTCTGTCTATGCAGGCCTGAGTCAGTGATGGACAATCCTGTGACAGATCCAAAAACCAGTTTCACCTTCTCTAACCAGTGCACACCAAGATGGATAAAGGCATGTCAAGGAAATTGAAGGTCTCTACACTTCCTCTGCCTGTACTTCTTTCTACACTCTTTTTCTGGACTTTCTCATCTGAAAGAGGCTCTTTTGACCCTTAATTCTTTTCCTGACCCTGGTTTTTATTCTTTTTGTTTGTTTGTTTTTGGAACAATGTACTTCATGTAACACAGTCTGGAATTGAACTCTCTATGTAGCCAAAGAAAATCTAGTCTTCTCTTCCGAGCTTCTAAGTGCTGAAATTACAAACATGTACTACTAGTTCTGACTTATAAGGTTGCTCAGGATTGAATGGAGGGTATCCTACATTCCAGTCAGGCACTCTATCAACTGAGCTACATCCCTAACCTCATGTTCTATATATGTATATCTACATATATAAACTTACAGATACACAGACAGGTACACACTCCCAAACATTCACACCACACACACACACACAAACACACACACACACACACACACTCACTCACACAACTCTACTGAGAAGTAGGTAACTCAGAGACATGTTATTGAGTTCATGTCCTCCAATTTAATACCTAAGACTCACCTCTGAGGCTACGGGACATGAGCACAGATGGGATGCCAAAAAATATATCTCCAAACATTTCTAGAAGACGGTCTCTCTTTTTGGAAGGGTCATCTGTTCCATTTAAGTACTTCTCAGTGATTGCTGGAATCATACTCTCAGAGATGTTCTAAAATGGATCAGAAAATGGCCACTATCACCTGGAATCAATGTGTCTGCTGCAGTTAAGATGAGGTCATGACTCATGGATCAATAGGGCTTTGTACCAAACCTTCGTGCTATAATACAGAAGATTTTCTACATCTACTTCCTATATGTCATTATGTTTGGAGGTCAGGTGTCTCATAATTATTTTCTTTCATTTGCAGTGTTGGGAGAAAATACTTTGCCTGGTACCACCTGATAGCATAGAAACTCTTGTCTAGTGAATCATATGGCAAGTTGTCTCTAGTGGAAGTAAATATTCAGTATCTTCCCCTGTTCTATAGGGAAAGATACCTTTTGTATGCTAGCAAATAGAATAGGCTATATCTAGGTAATGAAATAAGAAAAGACATGATTCATGAGGTATTTTATTTTGTTTTAGATGTACAGAGTCCAGAATATCTGTTCAGATTGATCTACTGATAACAATCTCATGCATCAGAAAAGCAGGGAATCTACAATTTGGAAGTGTCATAGTGCCCATCTATTGCATATACCTCCTTGGTCTTAGACCTCCAATATATAAACCTGATGGTCTTTGTTGGTCATGGAACCAATCAGATGTAAAGCTTTCTAAATAATTCCCCTGGCAACTTTTCTTGGATCCATATGGAGTTTTGATTGGTGAACAAGGAATGTAAGTTTGTTATATTGGGATGGGAAGAAGAGGAAGTAGAAAAGTGGGAGGGATACCCCAGTCATCATCATTGTTTGCAGCCATTGAATTTGCCTGTGATTGAAGCAAGTCACTGACCTTTGTCTCCCAACCAATTCCCATGACTCCCTAGACTCTTACAAGTTTAGAGTGGAAGCTCTTCAAGAAGAAACTGGCCATTTTCTCATTCATTTTGTCTTCAGAGTGTAGATCTCCCATCATCTGTTAAACACATGGTAAAACATTGATGAATCCCAGTAAATTAAGAAGAACCAAACAGATCAACCAGGAAAACCCAATGATATAAAGGTCCTTAGGGTACGGTGTTAACAGACATGAGAGTTTATAATTCTGAGAAAAAATCAGGAGGCCAAAGAAATGACCTTATATGAATAAAGCTAACCCATACAGTGAAGACAGTCAAGGAACTGTATTTATTAAACTAGGAGGAACGATGTTCCTCAAGGCAGTAGAGCATTCAGGCCAGGGTCATTTTGAAGACAAAGGTTCATGTACAGAGGACACAGGCCAAATAACCTCAGACTCAGGTGACAGGGGAAAGAAGACCTAGCATTGTGTTTGTGTCTATGTTTCTGTGATGCCCCATGAGGTCCTATTGTAGATTCTGGGAATGTGCTAACTCAGACTACATTTGCACTCAGAGAACTGCTCTGGTCCCAGTGTATCTTTTAACACTGGAAGACACACTGCGGTCTGATACCAGGGCCCTAAAATGCCTGCTTGAGAGGGCTCAGCATTGCTGAGTTAGGTGGTGGGCAGTCAGGGCCCTGAAACCTCTTGAGTAGTTACATTAGAAAGTTTCCTATTAGTAATCTCTCATCTGGCCCAGAAATAAATTTCTTCTCCAAAAGGCTTCATCAAGGACTCTCAGGACAAATTTACATGGAAAGTTTTTAACCTCTTTGAATGGTAGTCGTCTGGGTGCATAACCCTTGATCAGAACAAGGAGGATGATTTTTAAACTTCTGTGGAGTGTATCTAAAAGGTCTGTATATTCTCACAGTTGGAATGCTCCAGCCAAACTCTTGCTTGTTGAAGCCCACTATGTAGGGTACAGTGTTGAAACTCTTCTCAGCCAGGATCTCTTCTGGTGCCTTTTGTAGCAACTCTCCATCAATCACAGTGGACAGTGAGATATTGTGGTGGGAAAAACAGAAATACTGTACTTATGAATACCATACCTTACCTTTTTCCATATCAAAGAGGGATACAGATCTTCTTTGCTTCTCTGAGGGCTTGCTAAGCATAAAGACTCCTGTGGCTATGTCCACTCAAACCCTAAAGACAATGGTTGAACCTAAGAGACATCAAGATCAGAACTTTGCGATGGGGGCCAGCAGTGGCAATGCAATTGTGGTAGTGAATTGGGGAGAGAATTCACACTTATTAATAAGGGACGATTGCCTGTAATTATCCATATCTACATATGCTTACAAATAGTTGGCTTTGAGAAGTACTGAGCTCATCACTCGTAGACTGACTTGAAACCTTGTTTCTGTTTAGAGAAATAAAATACCACAGCAAGCACCAGATTCGCTCCAATAGGCTGATAATAGAAAATACCACCTGGGCATAACTATTGCCACCTTGATAAAGCTGATTAGTGAAGAGAGAATACTCTAAATCTCACAAGAGGAACTGATTTCTGGTGGAAGATGACACACTGGACTCACAAAGCCAGTCTTTTTGATATCTGGATTGGTATGTTTGCACGAACACCATAAACAACTGAAGAAAAGAGTGGGCATTTCTAAGCAGTAGGAAGGAAATGGATCAAGTGAGCGAGGAGCCTGTGTACAGGGCTCATTTCAGGAGAGTGACAGTGGCCTGGACTTGGGGGACTTCTCTGGGATAGTGTTAGAGAAGGGGTCTCAGAGTGAAATTATTTTTTATGTAAAATATATGGCACGTTTTTTACACTTGACTAAATTTCCATTGTGTATTCATAATACATTTTAATTATTCATTCTCTTGATAGACAGACATGTGATTCCATTTCTTTGCTGTTATGAATAGTGATGTGACAAATATAGAAATGGACAGGCAGAAACCAACAAAATCTAATTGTTTGAAATGTTTCATAATAAAACCTAATTGATTGGTATATATTCCTATTTAGCCTTTAACAGCCTAGTTATACCTAAGAAGGGAGTCACAATTAGTAAATTGTCAGGATCATATTGGTTTGTGAGCTTGTTTGTGGATGAATGTTTTGTTTGCCCACAGTGGGCAGCACCATTCCCTGGAAAGTGTGTCTTAAGCTATATAAGAAAACTAGCCAAGCATGTGTCTTTCCATGAGTCAGCAAGCAGCCTTCCTCCATAGATTCTGCTATACTTATTTCCTTAGCTGAACAGGCCTGTTTGAGATCCTGCTTCATGTCTTCCGTCAATGATGAACCATAGTCTAGAGCTGTAACTCAAATAAACACTTTACTCCACCAAACTGCTTTAGATCTGAGGGTTTTAATGAGAAAAAGGAAAGGAAAGAATAGCAAAACTATGCCTGAGCTGAGAGCTGAGGGGAGGGTACTATTTCAATGCAGAGAATGTACTTAATACTGTAAGCAAAGTCAGGCTTTTAAGAAAGTAAATGGCTTTTATTCTTAAGGAGTAAAGGCAGTAAGAAGGGAAAGCAGAGGCAGAAGATTTCAGGCAGACAGACGGAACGGGCCTGCATGAATGGGCATCTGGGAGTCAAAGGAAGACACTGGCATCTGCAACCATCAGACCCACAGAAGGGCCACTGCTGCCCAGGAATACTGATAGCTGCATGTGGAGGACACATGCTTTGCCCTCTTGAGTCAGAAAAGCCAAAGGCTTCTACTCTTCTGTTTACCTCATGCTCCACAACCTACTTATCACCAAGCCCAGTTGGAAATTCCTTCAAAGGTTTCTGCACTCCAGCCACATCCCATCACACAACTCCTCAGTCCCTGGTATGATACAGAATGCCTGCAGTGCAAAGACCCAAGCACTACAGTGCAAAGTCTTCCCATCAATCTCTTTGCACCTTCCCAGGCCTTTGTTTCTATAGTGCATTTCTACATTGCACATAATGTTAAGGTTTATTCCTGCAAATTAAGAGGCTGTTGTACACAGATCACAAATTTCTAGACTTCAGAGTAGGACCCTGTCTCAAAACAACAAGTAAACACAAAAGATTAAAATGAAAAAGACCAGTGTTCAGAGCTCACTAATCATGTCTCATGTTGATTCATAGTCTAACCTTCTTAGCTGAAGCAGGCCCTCCCACCTTGGTGACTTCCTTAAGCCTGCTTCTTCCTCATTGTCTTTGAATTTGAAGTGAGGAAAGCAAAGGGAGAAACGTAATTATAATACAAAAAATAAAATTAATGCAATTGTTGAGAGGTATGTATATATTGACAGACAAAAACCTTTCTTCTTAGGTAAAGAATGATTTGTTGTTTGGATGGTTTAAGGAATGAAAGGTATGTGTTCATCAGATCATTCGTGAATGGGGAACATACTGAAAATGTAGTAAGAAAATTATGGATATATTTCAACCCAATTAATGAAAAGATATGAATGATTGGGATGGTTGGTTGCGTGAATGAATGCATCAACACGTGATAGATGAATGGACAGGGAAATAGATAGATATTCTAGGACTATAATTGATGCAACATCTCATAAATTCTAGAGAAGTTGGCTACTACTCTGTAATCACTTAATTTTTATATCAACCAATAGATAATGTGACACTTTTCTGAAAAACCTCCTAATTGAATATTCTTGAAATCCATGATAATAGTTTTTGGTTTTAGGACTAAGAATATCTTATTTATGAAAATGTGACAAGAATGGTCAAAAATCAAGCTTTGATAGATTTGAAAATTTCCATGCAATTCTTCATCATGGGATATATAATTGGACTAATTCTTGACAGTTATAGTATTTCACAATAGAAAATGAAATTCGCAGTTGGGGTCAGGAAGTTGACACCCTTCCCAAGAGCTGAGAAATTGTCCCATAACAATCTATCCAGGGCAAGAACAGCAAAAGAAATAGTTTGGGGCGAAGAACACAGAATAGTAGTGACTAGAGAGTATATTCACCTGTACCAGTTTTTCTGTGATCTCCAAGATCTCACCTTCTGTCTTCTGGCGTAAACACTGAACCATGGCAGCTGATGAGGTGTCATTACACCCAGAAAGAGTAGCAATTATCTGAAACAGATCACAGGCAAAATCAGAGGTGAAGAGTAATGACTATATTCTCCGTCAGTATAGAAAATAGATTCTAGATTGTCCTCCTCCTCCTCTTTTTCCTCCTTCTGCTCTCCCTCTTCCATTTACCCCATCTCTCCCCTCACAACTTCTCGCTCTTTCGTTCATTCATTCTTATTTACAATGTTAATGACGATTATGAAGTTTTGTGACTGGATTTTACTAAGTATTATGGCTAGCCCAAGACTTACAACATAGATCAGGCTGACCTTGATCTTCCATTCGTTCTTTCTGTCTTTGCTTCCCAGGTATTTGGATTATAGTCATGCATCACCAGGTTTTGCTCTCACATTGTATTTTGTAAGGTGATGGAGGGTTTGTAATGAGCATAAATAGGCATTTCTCAATTTATGGTTTTTGACCCCCTGGGGTCAGTTTGCAAAGATGTAAATGCATCCTGCATATCAGATATTCACATTACAGTTCACAACATTAGCAAGATTATAGTTATGAAGTGACAGCAAAAATAATCATTTGGTTGAGGGTCAACCCTACATGAGGAACTGTATTAAAGGTTCTCAGCACTAGAGAGGTTGAGATCCACTGCTCTAAATTAGCAGATGTAGATACTATGCCCCACAGAGTATTGCCTTTGTTACTAACTGGAGTAATGAGATGAGGTGGTTATGTCACATATGTGCCTGCAAGTGTGTGTGTGAGTGCATGCACACATGACCACACACACACACACACACACACACACACACACACACACTACCCTGGGCACAATTTTTTCTAATTTGAATGCATCTAAAGAGGCCATTTGAAATAAAGAATGAGTTCTCTTTGGTTTTATACATTACTTCACCCACTGACTAACAACTTTGCTATAGGTGAACTAAGAATATGTATGTGTATATATAGATATATACATATACAGGTAGAGGTAGAGGTAGAGGTAGAGATAGAGGTAGAGATAAATCCTCATATTTCAGTTCCTGTGCAGAATCACAGGGTGTCTGAGTAACATGATTCACATGAAGGTATGCTAGAACTCACAGAATGTGTCTTTGCTCTGAGCCAAAAAGGTAATCCTTCTGCCCAGCTATTGTTACTTTAAGAATTGATTATCTGAGCTGCACCCCACAGTCAGAAAAGCCAGAGAAGACCCAAAAGTAGTTCAGAAAGCAATGCAGAAATGCCCAGATTGAGACCTACTTCATTAATAGCCTGGATATTCTTCTTGGCCACGTTTGTAGTGAGGACCACACTACTTTCAGAAATGGCTCTGTGGAAGAGGTTCTCGCCCAGAGGAGATAAGACCTGGTGGGGGAGAGAAGATTTTATTCTCCTAAGATGGGTTTTGCGGTTAACATCAAATTGGAAGAGAAAGTCTAGAATGACCAAGGAGATAAACCTGTTAGCATATCTGTGGGGGAGTTTCTGTATCACATTAATTGATGTTGGAAGATGTCTTATGGCAGCAGCACTCCTGTGACATGTGACTAGCAGCTTATCCAACACCTAGGCCTGCTTTACATGGGAATGCTGACTTACTGGGGCATCAGTCCAGGGTAAAGGGAACCAGGGAATAAAACAAGCTACAGCTGAATCCCAGATGTTTGAGCAAAGCTAAAGGGGATTGTCCCAGTCTAGGGTTTCCCATTCTGCATCTCAAACACCCTTGTCATGGTGCAACTTTCTGCAGATGAATTCTGTTGCACTTGAAAAGACATCACACTTGTTTGATTTCCTCACCCATGTTAAAAGACATGGTTATGAAGACCAAAGGCTGTCAATGAGCTTTGCAGTAGTATTTTCCTTTTGATCTGAATCCTCTCTATGGGCCCATGTGACCAGTCACCTCAGCTCTCATTGTCATAACTCCCTTGCTGTGGTAAATTGCATCCTTAAAGAGTGAATCAAAATAAAATCTTTAAGTTGCTTTGATGGATATTTCTCCATTGTAAGGAGAAAAATCACATATACTACGAAACATGACAAATTCGCTGTTTTGGCTCCTCCTATCCCCTGGCCATGCATTTGGTGATCTTGGTGTTCCATGAATAAGACTGCTTCTCACCCATCCTAGACCAACTCCTAGATAGCTTATTATTCTGATGTTTCCCAGGAGCATCTCAGTAGAGTGTGTCATGAATTCAGAGTCAGAAACAGAGTGGAAACACACTACAAGAACCTATCAGGGCAAATCCAAACTACTGGAAAGACAATACCAAAAAAAGTCTTGGTAATACCTACCTGTATAAAATATCTGCCTCTCCAATGTTCAAAATTTATCCTAACACAAAAGATCACAGAGACCTGTGAACATTTCTCAGAAAGTATTTGCATTTTTCAAATACTAAAAATTGGACTTAGCCCAAGGTATTAATATACCATTAAGTAAAAATTAAATTCATTTTTATAATGCAGTATTACTCAATTATAGACAGGTAGTAATATAGAAGAGGGGTTACTAATAAGGACAATATTTATATGTAACTATATGACAAGAAGCCTTGTGTGGACAAAGGATCTAAAAAGCCAACATCGCTGCATATGTACAGAAAATGAGGAAAGAGGGTATGGATGGAGGATAGATGACGCATGATGAATAGAGGGAAAGATATGGTATCTCATATAATTCTGTATAGTACATGAATGTATATGAAACTTTAGAGAAGGCTGAAAACAATAAATGTAACAGCCATGTGACAATCCCTGGGTTAGTTGTTATGCCAGACTTTATACTCACTAGGTGTTTAATAGATTTTTATCTTTAATTAAGAATTTTCCTGTTTTGAGGAGGTTGTTATCTGTGGATGTGGCTGCTAGAAATCTAACTTGGGTTTTCTGGAAGAACAGCAGTCAGCCAGTCACTGAGCCATCTCTCCAGCCTTCCCACACCTCTTCTTATGTTCTTCTAAATACTGATCATGTTCTCTCCTTACTAAATCTTATGTCGATATTACATGAAACAGTTAATCATTTTTTAATTAATTAATTAATTAATTAATTAATTAATTAATTTTTTCTTTTTTTATTGGATATTTTATTTACATTTCATATGTTATCCCCTTACCCCATCCCCCACCCACCCGGGAACCCCCCATCCCCTTACCCCTCCACCTTCTTCTCTGTGGATGTAACCCCCACCTACCTCCCCCCCACTCCCACTTCCCCAGTCTCAAAATTCCCACCCCCTGTGGTGTCCAGCCTTCATGAGGTCAAGGATCTCATCTTCCACCTGTGCCCGGCAGGGTCCTCTACTCTTACATATTCAGCTGAAGCCCTGGATCCCTCCATAAGTGTTCCCAGGCTGGTGGTTAGGACCCTGGGAGCTGTGGTTGGTTGGTATTGTTGCTCTCCTCATGGTGCCACAAACCCTTTCAGCTCCTTCAGTCCTCACTCTAACTCCTCCATTGAGAACCTCATGATCAGTTCAATGGCTAGTTGTGAGCATCTGCCTCTGAATATGTCAGACTCTTGAAGGCCTCTGAGGAGACATCCATATCAGGCCCTTATCGGCATGTACTTCCTGACTTCCACATCAGCATCTACCTTTGGTGACTGCATATGGGGTGGATACTCAGGTGAAAGGTCTTCAAATGGCCCCTCCTTCAGTTTCTGTCCCTCACTTTGTCTCCATGTTTGCTCCCTTGAGTATTTTGTTCCTCCTTCTAAGAAGAACTGAATCACCCCCACTTGGTCTTCCTTTTTTATGAGCTCCATGTGGCCTGTGAGTTGCATCTTGGGCATTTCAAGGTTCTGGGCTAATATCCAATAATCAGTGAGTGAATACCATGTGTGTTCTTTTGTGATTGGCTTACTTCACTCAGGATGATAATTTCTAGTTCCATCCATTTACCTAGGAACCTCTCGAATTCATTGTTTTTAATAGCTGAGTAATACTCCATTGTGTAAATATACCACATTTTTTGAATCCATTCCTCAGTTGAAAGACATCTGGGTTCTTTCCAGCTCCTGGCTATTATAAATAAGGCTGCTATGAACATAGTTGAGCATATGTCCTTGTTATATGTTCGAGCATCTTCTGGGTATATGCCTAGGAGTGGTATAGCTGGATCCTCAGGTAATGCTATGTCCAGTTTTCTGAGGAACCGCCACACTGATTTCCAAAGTGGTTGCACCATCTTGCAGTCCCACCAACAATGGAGGAGTGTTCCTCTTTCTCCACACCCTTGCCAGCATCTACTATCACCTGAGTGCTTAATCTTAGCTATTCTGACTGGTGTGAGATGGAATCTCAGAGTTGTTCTGATTTGCATTTCCCTGATGACTAAGGACATTGAACATTTCTTTAGGTGCTTCTTGGCCATTCGAGTTTCTTCCATTGAAAATTCTTTGTTAAGCTCTATACCCCATTTTTTAATAGGGTAATTTGGTTGTCTGGTGTCTACTTTCTTGAGTTCTTTGTATATATTGGATATTAGCCCTCTATCAGATGTAGGATTGGTAAAGATCTTTTCCCAATTTGTTGGTTGTCGTTTTGTCCTATTGACCGTGTCCTTTGCCTTACAGAAACTTTGCAATTTTATGAAGTCCCATTTGTCAATTCTCGATCTTAGAGCATATGCCATTGGTGTTCTGTTCAGGAACTTTTCCCCTGTGCCCAAGTATTCGAGGGTCTTCCCCACCTTCTCTTCTATTAGTTTCAGTGTATCTGGTTTTATGTGGAGGTCCTTTATCCACTTAGACTTGAGCTTTGTACAAGGAGATAAGAATGGATCAATTTTCATTCTTCTACATGTTGTCCTCCAGTTGAACCAGCACCATTTGTTGAAAATGCTGTCCTTTTTCCACTGGACAGTTTTAGCTCCTTTGTCAAAGATTAAGTTACCATAGGAGTGTGTGTTCATTTCTGGGTCTTCAATTCTATTCCATTGATCTTCCTGCCTGTCTCTGTACCAATACCAGGTAGTTTTTATCACTATTGCTCTGTAGTACAGCTTGAGGTCAGGAATGGTGATTCCTCCAGAGGTTCTTTTATTGTTGAGAATAGTTTTCGCTATCCTGGGTTTTTTGTTATTCCATATGAATTTGAGAATTTCCTTTTCTAACTCTGTGAAGAACTGAGTTGGGATTTTAATGGGGATTGCATTGAATCTGTAGATTGCTTTTGGCAAGATGGCCATTTTTATTATATTAATCCTGCCAATCCATGAGCATGGGAGATCTTTCCATCTTCTGAGATCTTCTTCAATTTCTTTCTTCAGGGACTTGAAGTTCTTGTCGTACAGGTCTTTCACTTGCTTGGTTAGATTCACACCAAGGTATTTCATATTATCTGCAACTATTGTGAAGGGTGTCATTTCCCTAATTTCTTTTTCAGTCTGTTTATCTTTCATGTAGAGGAAGGCTACTGATTTGTTTGAGTTGATTTTATAACCAGCCACTTTGCTGAAGTTGTTTATCAGGTTTAGGAGTTCTCTGGTGGAAGTTTGGGGGTCACTTAAGTATACTATCATATCATCTGCAAATAGCGATATTTTGACTTCTTCCTTTCCTATTTGTATCCCTTTGACTTCTTTTTGTTGTCTAATTGCTCTGGCTAGGACTTCCAGTACTATATTGAATAGGTAGGGGGAGAGTGGGCAGCCTTGTCTAGTCCCTGATCTTAGTGGGATTGCTTCAAGTTTCTCTCCATTTAGCTTGATGTTGGCTACTGGTTTGCT
>NW_021620572.1:0-22053 GCF_004785775.1 Grammomys surdaster
TTCCTAGGTAAATGGATGGAACTAGAAATTATCATCCTGAGTGAAGTAAGCCAATCACAAAAGAACACACATGGTATTCACTCACTGATTATTGGATATTAGCCCAGAACCTTGAAATGCCCAAGATGCAACTCACAGGCCACATGAAGCTCATAAAGAAGGAAGACCAAGTGGGGGTGATTCGGTCCTTCTTAGAAGGAGAAACAAAATACTCAAGGGAGCAAATATGGAGACAAAGTGAGGGACAGAAACTGAAGGAGGGGCCGTCTGAAGACCTTTCCACCTGACTATCCATCCCAAGTGCAGTCACCAAAAGTAGATGCTGATGTGGAAGTCAGGAAGTGCATGCTGATAAGAGCCTGATATGGATGTCTCCTCAGAGGTATGCAAGAGTCTGACATATTCAGAGGCAGATGCTCACAACTAGCCATTGAACTGATAATGGGGTTCTCAATGGAGGAGTTAGAGTGAAGACTGAAGGAGCTGAAAGGGTTTGTGGCACCATGAGGAGAGCAACAATACCAACCAACCACAGCTCCCAGTGTCTAAACCACCAGCCTGGGAGCACTTAGGGAGAGATCCAGGGCTTCAGCTGAATAAGTAAGAGTGGAGGCCCTGCTGGGCATAGGTGGAAGATGAGATCCTTGACCTCATGAAGGCTGGACGCCCCAGGGGGTGGGAAATTTGAGGGTGGGAAGTAGGGGATAGGTAGGGGTTACATCCTCAGAGAAGAAGGAGGAGGGGTAAGGGGATAGGGGGTTCCCGGGTGGGTGGGGGATGGGGTAAGGGGACAACATATGAAATGTAAATAAAACATCCAATAAAAAAATTAAAAAAAAAATAAGAAATCTCAGAATGGGGACAGAGTGTGATTATACAAATACCAGTAGCATTGAGTTGCCATCAAGTTACCATTCTTAACAAATCTCATATTCCTGAATCATGAATGTTAATTCAAAAAAATAGTATTACTGTTAACAAGACCGCATATTTAGTGACAAAAAAGGATGTTTATGTTCAATATGTTCAAGAAAGAAAAAAATTCTAGCTTTTCCATGCTTTGAAATTGACTGGATGGTATGACTGATCATATGCCATTGCTTCTGTTCTGCAAATACTTTGTATAAATATATTTGGTAATCTTTATTCTGTTCCAATTGTTCATAAATGTTTCTGTGCAATATTTTTTAATATTACTGAAGACTACTATAAATGTCAAAAAAGAAAGGTTTTTATTGTATTATCATCTGAATTCTCCATCACAGAGTCTATGATTATGCAGTGTACCTAATACATATTTCTCATACAATATATCAGTTAGCATGTGCTTTCACTCAAAAATGAGACAAATATTTTTCTGTCATACACTGAAAGACTTTGGGTGAAATGAATATTTGTTTAAGTTGTACTAGTGGCAGAATAATGACCAAAATTATGGAAAATAGATAGTTTTACCAAAGCTTAGAATACAGTTTTCACCTTCATGGAGTATGACTTTTAAATGACTTTAAATGAACAACTTTAAAATGAAACACAGAATTTTGTCTTTTCCCATTAGAGGAGAAATGGACATTTTAAAATTCAGAAATAAAAGTCATCCCAAGTCTGAAACTGTTCAATATTTCTATTTTTCCAAAATTGCCAAGAGCTCATCTGAAAGACAGAGATGGGTCAATTATCCTAACCATCTTTAGGCTTATTCATAAAACTGATGCCAGGTCCTATTAGATCAGTTCTGCTGGTCCAGTTGTTAGCAATCTGGAAAGAGGAGAGTAAATCCAGATGACAAAGGCCACTCCACACTCTGCACCCAGAATGCCCCATTGTTCAGTGCAATAAAAGACTGGCTGTCTTCGCTCTCACTCAGTTTAAAAGCCTTAATCTCACTGCTCGCTTAATCAAACTCCCATGACTGTGTCTAATCATCAATTGTCCATGTATTTATCATAATTATGTCAAAAACTATTTACACATAATACATTAAAAATGTCACTTATTATGTGTGGAACATTCTTAAAAGATTTGGTGTTAAATATTACACATGATAAAATGCCCTCTTTATCCCTTACTCTGTTTTCTTATTAGAATACAAAGTAATAGGTTTCATTATGGCACTATGCTATATACTCTGTTTGTGTCTATCTTTCTTTCCCATATCCTTAAATAAATTATTTCTTTAAAAAAAATAAGGAAGGCTGGAAGAAGCTGAGGAGAAGGAGAACGACCCCATAGGAAGACCATCAGTCTCAACTAACCCAAACCCTGAGATCGCTCTGTCACTGAGCCACCAACCAGGCAGCATACACCAGCTGATATGAGGCCCCGACACATATACAGCAGAGGACTGCCTAGTCTGGCCTTAATGGGAGAAGATGCACCTAATCCTCAAAAGACTGGAGGCCCTAGGGAGTGAGGAGGCCTGGCAGGGATGGTGAACATCCTCTTGGAAACAGGGGGAGGAGGAATGGGATGAGGAACTGTGGGAGGGGGAACTAGAAGGGAATAACAGCTGGAATGTTAAAAAAATAAAAGTAAAAGAAAAAAAGAATATGAAATTATGATTCCAGATTCCTAGTGACCTAGAGCCAGATGGTTATGATCTGATGTCTCCTGCTATGCTGATCTTGAGCTTATGATCTTGAAAGTAATTTGTAAATAATCAGTATATGAAATTCTCATGTCTTAGATACTCTTATTTAATATTGAGTAACTTAGTGGCATTTATGGGGTAGAAAAATTGCCTGGTCACCTGTGTAGGAAGAGTTGTGGTATAATTCCCATGAATTCATGCTTCTAACCAAATCAGCCAAAGTTCAAAGAGACCCAACTGTGAAGAAAAGAGAATTGGGGGGCAATAATGTAAGAAATTAGCATTGATTTTTAACCTTTTTGTATGTTTGTTTGTGACATTTTTCACAAGAGAAACAAATGACAAACTTCCCTATAATATTTCCAAGTTGACATCTACAGTATAACTTGATTTTTCTATATAACACTGGTGTTTCAAGAATGTCTTACAATTGCAACAGAAGAACCTGAAAAGTATGAAGGCCTGTGCTGGCTAGTCTTATGTCAAACTAGAGTTATCTGAAGAGAGGGAACCTCAATTGAAAAAAAATGCCTCCATAAGATCTGGCTGAAAGGTATTTTCTTAATTAGTGATTGATGGGGGAGGGCCCTGCCCACTGCGAGTGGTTCTATCCCTGATATGGTGGTCCCAGGTTCTATAAGAAAGCAAGCCAAGCAAGCCATGGGGAGCAAACCAATAAGCAGCACTCCTCCATTGTCTCTGCATTACCTCCTGCCTCCAGGTTCCTGCCCTGTTTGAGTTTCTGTCCTAACTTCCTTCAATGATAAACAGCAATATGGAAGTATAAGTCAAATAAACCCTCTCTTTCATCAAGAAGTGCTGTGGAGAGCAAGGAGGAAGTCTTCATCTACACAGCTGTGCTGTCTAAGCCTCACGCAGAAGGCTCCTCTGAATTCCCAGACTCACCACTAAGCTAAGCCAGAGTTCCCGATTTTCCTCAGCTCCTGGCTCATTATAGTTCTCAGCCCATGGGCCTCTTCTGTTCTGACTCCATGCAGTTTCCCATGGCAACTGGATGCCCAGGAGCTAGGGAACCTCAGCATCAGCCTCAGCAGTGAGAGGTGACACAGGCTGCATTCTCCCACCCCCTGAGTGGTGCATTGATGCTTCCTGCAAGCCCATCACCCAACAGCAGGCCTAGGATAAATGTAGTCTAGCATCTCCCTTTATTGCCTGCCCAAGCAGCATTCCTACACCCCAGCGGGAGGCAGAACACACGACGACACTTCAGCATAGAACATTGTGAGCTATACTATAAGCAAATATGACAATCCTACAAGGTTAGCAATGAAATGATTCATTCAAAATGGTGGTTTAAACTGTATCATAGCCCATCGTCGACAGCCTAAAGCCTTCGACCATCGATGTGACTCGTCTCACATCAGTGTTTTGGGGTTGTGAACTTGTCTAAGACCCCCCATAATTAGACATCCAAATTCAAAATTCACATAGTTGGGATTGATCATAAGATGCCTTCTCTAACTAAACAGAGAAGGGGGAGATGCCAGAAGCCAGGACCCTCGCCCTTACCCTCACCCCCTACCTTTCCCCACCTGCACAATGTCCTCTGAAGCTTGGCAACTGCAAGATCCTGCTTAGCAACTGCAGATAGACTCAAAGCAGAGTACCATATCTTCTGAAGAATAGCAGGGAGACCATAACTCAAGCAGTGTACCATATCTTCTGAAGAACAGCAGGTAGATCATAATTCAAGGCAGTGTACCGTATAGACCATGACATGTTTCAAGGCACAGGCCAAGAAGATTCTGTACTTTTCCACCACCTGGCCCCTCTTACCCCCTCCCCTTGTAAAACATGCTATAAAAAAGCATTTCATGTTCAAAAAAAAAAGAAGTATCAAACAAAACAGTTATGTACTGCAATTATTATAATAAATGTTTCGATAAATTAAAAAAACTGTATCATATATCATTACATTTTTAATGTATTAAAGCAAATCTGGCTTTGGTTGATGCTTCTGGTATCTTTGTAGTTTGTAGAAGGAAAATAAAGAGGAATTTGATGAATGTATAATATTACCTAACAGTGACTCTAATCATTATTCTAAATGTAGTTTTCTATTTCACAATTATTTCTCCTTAAGGTGCAATCTAAACACACGAATAGCAAGATGTAAGCACTACAGTGGCTTTTATATGGGTGAAGTTTTTATATTAGCTTCAAAATATAAACACCTTTGTTAATAAATTTCCAGCTAAACTCTTTCTTAATTATCTTCTAAAGACTTTCCAGATGTGTGATAACACTAGTAGTTGTGGTAACAAAATGGCTTGGAGACTATGAATATCAAATCTTAACTGGAACCTTGACAAATAACTTTCTCTGTTGGCAGTTAGAAAAATAACTCAAGACAAAGCAATCTCTGTTTCTAGGACTAGAACTATCCTGGTCTATGGTTCTGCGTTATCTTGACTAACTGTCAATATCTTCCATCTCTGAAGATCTGTTGAAATACTGCAATCTAATTCTTTAGATTTTAGTGGTTCTACTTGTTTTTGATAATCTGTCCTTTCTGCTTCCCCAAGAGGATGGTAATAAAAGGCACTAAATATCAAAAGAGGTGGATAGAAGAGGGCTGAAAATGTCTGAATGTGATCCATATTCAAATACATTTCAGATACTTTCCAAAGGCTAGCTATGGCCACTAGATCAATCCAGTGGCAGACATCACTTTACAGACATTCTCGTAGGAAAATCTTGCCTTATTCATGGAGATATCATTGGCTGTTCCAGTGATATTCCACGTTTGATTATCTCCCACTATGTTCATTGGACAATCTTCATTCTTGAACTTCACATTCTAGTCTTTTTGCATACTTGGCAGCAAGTCTATATACACAGTTCTACTACAAAGAGAAAACTTGCTTCTAGATAAATATAAGGACAACCCATACTTCTTTACTCATAAAAGACCACCTGAACATGCAGGTGGCATCTAAGTCATCTGAATGGCTGTCATTCTCAGGAGATTGCATTGCTGTCTCATGAAAACTTGAATCCAGCAGATGAAAAAATTTAAAGTTGGTTCCTTAGCTATATTATGGATGCAGAACAAATCACCCCTTGTGGGGAGCAGGGTGACAATGCATTTGTGATCAAAGAGACTGCAAATTGGAACATGAGAAAATACTTAGAATGTCACACTTTTCTCTGAAAAAAAAAATGATGCATGGCTTATTTCCAGTGAGAAATATGGAGAGGTAGAAATATTTTCTATACATTGCCAGCGTCCATCACAACTCTCTTATGATCTGAGCCTCCACCATCCAGAAGATAGAGTGTGAGAGCGTAGGATGCTGAAAGTCTCTAGTCTACATTCTATGGTGGGCTATTCTGAGATTCCCTTCTTTTATTTCAGCCTTCCCTTATAGAACAGTTTCCAGTAGCATTGCCATACTTGGCTTCACCTTATCTAAACTAGCTTGATGTCATCTCACCTGTACCCAATCCTGACCCAGAATCCTATGTCACTTGGTACTTTAAGTTCATGACTATACAAAATAACCATTCTAGGGTAAGCTGAGACAGGGTTAGCATTGCAATGAGATTGTAAAAAATAAAAAACCAAAAAAAAATCAGAAACATATAATCATGTAAAGAAAACAGAACAGAAAAGATTGTCCTAACATTCAACTTAAAATAATTGTAAAGATATGAGAGATATTAGAAAGCAAGATATGCATAAATTTGGGGTTTTAGTATGTACCTACTACTTTGCAATATAAATATGGATAAAATATAAATGCATGGTAAGCACTGCATCAAAATGAAATTTCTGAAAGAAATTACTCACTCTATTTGAACACTATTATATAGGGATAATAGAGTCATAAGAAGACACCAAAAATTGAAATTATCATTAGTTATTCAAAGGCATCTTTAAAATTTGTTTTGAATTTCCACTCATTACTAAAGTCCCTCCCTGTTTTATTTATCAGATGTTACAAAAATCAGTAAAACCTAATGGTTTTATTTGAGGATCTGCTCAACGTCTTACTATTTGTAAAATCTTGGAAAAGTGAGTTTGGCCTTCCATGTCCATCATTTCATCCTAGGGAGACCATGGAGAGCAGTGGGGTAAATGTTCTCTTTCAGACATAAAACAAAAGAAGCTTTTCCTTTAAAAAAAAAAATCTGCTTTATTTGTGTGTCTATAAGTTTGTCTGCATTGTGTGCATGCCTGGTGCCTGCAGAGGCCAGAGGAAGTTCTCAAATGCCCTGGATCTCAAGTTACAGATAGTTGAAAGCCCCCTGAGGGTGCTGGGAATGAAACCCAAGTTTTCTGGAAAACAACCAGTCCTCTTAACCACTGAACCTTCTCTCTAGCCCCAGAAGCTTTTTCCTCTTTGCATTAAATTTGCTTATAAAAGAGTCTAGAAAGTAAGATCAGAATAGAATCCTTCTTTAACCATGTTGTTAAAATGTGGGGTTTAGCCCCCTACCCAGTCTCCTGTCTACCAGTCCTGCTTAGACATTGTAAACAGTGGCTAGGTAAACTACAGTTGTTACTGTTTGTAAATAGACAGACAGTTTCTCTTCATTTTATAGCATTCCAGGGGTAGCCACAGTCTACTTGAGTTACCATAGTAAGAAGTAATGGCTTCAAATTATGGGGTTTGTAATAAAAAATACATGTTAGTTTGTGTTGATTAGAGGTCCCATGATCCTTCTCAGTCCAATGATATCCTAATACCATTGATGATGGGGAAAGTGTGATGGATCAAACAGTCTATCTTATACCCCATTACTCCAAGTGTACTCAAGTGGCTAAGACATCTGTAAAATCACTTAGGTCAGATGAGAATGAAATGTCTAGGTTACAGAAGGCCATCAGTCTGCAGTGTGCGTGAGGCTTTCACTTCCTCATGTAGTAAGATACTCTTAGGTGAACAGCTTTCTTTTAACCTTATGATTTAAGAAAAACATTTGGAAATAAATAAAGTATTACACATCAAAATTAACCAGATCCAAAGACTATTTGCCTTAAGGAACTTATATCCAGTTAGAATTGGTGATTGGTAAGTAGTGTTAATGTTACAATGAGCTTCGGTCTCTGTGGTCTGACACATCTTCAAGGTTTGGAAGAGGTTCTCTTTAACCTACTGTATTTAAAAGAGGCAAAGAGATTAGCCTGTAAGTTGGAAGAACCATTTTGAGTTTCACTGGAGAAGAGGGAGGATAGCAATGTAAAGATTTTGAAGTGAAATAAAATCTTGGTAATTCTGTGAATGCACAATAATAATATCTTTAGGTTTAGACAATGTCTTAGTTAGGGTTCCTATTGCTGTGAAGAGACACCATGACCACAGCACTTCCTTCTTATAAAGGAAACATTTCACTGGGGCTGTCTTACAGTTTCAGAGGTTTAGTCCATTATCATTATGGCAGGGAGCATGGCAGAGTACAGGAAGACATGGTGCTGGAGAAAGAGCTGAGAGTTCTACATCTTGATCCACAGGCATCAGAAGGAGACTGTGTGTCACACTAGGTGTAGCTTGTGCATTTGAGACCTCAAAGCCTGCCCCCACAGTGACACACTTCCTCGAACAAGGTCACATCTACTTCAACAAGGCCACATGTCAGAATGGTGCCACTCTTGTTGGGTGGGCCAAGCATTCAAACACATGAGTCTATGGGAGCCATACCTATTCAAACCACTACAGATAACGACATTTAAACAAATACACATATACATATACATATATATATTATAAGTGGGTACTACCCATAAAGTACAAGATAACCACAATACACTCCAAGACCCAAAGAAACTAAACAAGAAGGAAGACCTAAGCGAGTATTCTTGAATTTCACTTAGAAAGAGGGAATAAAAGCAGTCATAGGAGGCAGATGGAGGGAGGGAACTGGGTGGAAGAGGGGATGGGGATAGGGATGGGAATGCGGGTGATCAGGTATGGGACAAGACAGGAGACAGAGTCAGAGGGCCAAGAGAATGAATGGAAATCTGCAGCTGACATGGTGGGGGGGGTGGGGGGGGATAGAGGCATCCCTTGGACCAGGCCAGAGACCTGGGATGGGGGCAGCTCCCAGAACTCAATGAGGGTGACCTTAGCTGAGATGCATAGCAATGGAGATATGGAACCTGTTGTACTGGCTGGTTTTGTGTGTCAACTTGACCAAAGCTGGAGTTATCACAGAGAAAGGAGTTTCAGTTGAGGAAATGCCTCTATGAGATCCAGCTGTAAGGCATTTTCTCAATTAGTGATCAAGGGTGGGAGGGTCCATTGTGGGTGGTGCCATCCCTCGGCTGGTGCTCTTGGGTTCTATAAGAAAGCAAGCTGAGCAAGGCAGAGGAAGCAAGCCAGTGAGTAACATCCCTCCATGGCCTCTGCATCAACTCCTGCTTCCTGACCTCCTTGAGTTCCAGTCCTGACTTCCTTTGGTGATGAACAGCAATGTGGAAGTGTAAGCTGAATAAACCCTTTCTTCCCTAACTTGCTTCTTGATGTTTTTTCTCCCTAACTTGCTTCTTGGTCATGATATTTGTGCAGGAATAGAGACACCGACTAAGACGCCTGTAGAAGCCACCTCCTATAGCCAGACAGGACAGTCTAGTGGAGGGATAAGAACACCACATACACACAATTTCAACCCATATTTTGTCCTGTCTGAAAGAAATGCAGGGACAAAGATGGAGCAGAGACTGAGGCAATAGCACAACTTGAGATCCATCCCATGGGCAAGCACTAATCTCTGACATTATTAATGACACTCTGTTATTCTTTCAGACAGGAGCTTAGCATGGCTGTCCTCTAGAGGCTCCATCCACCAGCTGACTGAAATAGACACAAAAACCCACAGCCAAACATTGGACAGAGCTCAAGACTGTCCTGGAAGAGTTGGGGGAAGGATTGAAGGCCTTCAGTGGGATAGGAACTCCACAAAAAGACCAACCAAGTCCACCACCCAAAGAGCATACAGAGGCTGAACCAAGGACCCTGGCAAACATGTAGCAAATGTGCAGCTTGGTCTTCATGTGGGTCCCCCAACAACTGGATCGGGGGCTGCTCCTAAAGCTGTTGCCTGTCTATTGAATCCTTTCCCCTAACTGGGCTGCCTTGTCTACCCTAGCCCTGCAGAGGATAGGGGGATATTCTGGGGGGACTCTCACCCTCTCAGAGGAGAAGAGAAGAGAGGGACAGGGGGAAAGACTTGTGAGGAGGGACTAGGAGGTAGGGACACTGATTGGTAAGTAAAATAAATAAATAAATAAATAAATAAATAAATAATAAATAGGAAATTTTTTAAAAGACAAAAGAAAGCACAAGTTTAATAATAAAAAAGCTATTAAAACCACAAGTACTAGTGAGATAATTCTGTTGATCTCAGAAAGACCATGTCTAAATCGAGGCTAACAAACTCAACAATAATGACAAAATTTGCCTAGATACTAGCAAAAATCAGTACAGGAATTCAGTTATGTAAAGTTTGATAGCTTTGTTAAACTGGTTGAAATGCTGTCTCTTAGAAAAGTCTTTGCCCTGGACCACCAACCAGGGAACATACAGGAGCTGGACCTAGCCCCCCTACATATTTGTAGCAGATGTGCAGCCTGGTCTTGATGTGGGTCCCCTAACAACTGGAGGGGGAGTTGTCTCTGTCTCCGTTCCCTGCCATTGGACCCCGTTACCCTACCTGGACTGCATGGTTGGACCTCAGTGAGAGAGGATGTTCCTAGTCCTGCTGGGACTAGATGTCCTGGGATGGAGTGGTGCCCAAGGGGGGCTCTCCCTTCTGTGAGGAGAAGGGGAGGGAGTAATCAGGGTGGAATTTGTAAGGATGGGACTGTGAAAGAGAGGAAGAATGATGGGCTATTATCAGGATGTAAAGTAAAGGAAAATATTTTTTAAAAAAATAAACAAACAAACAAATCACTGAAAAAGTGGCTCAAGCATCTTAGGCTGAAACCAAGAAGTAGAGCGTTGCCATGGTAGCCAAGAAACTATATTTCTGTATTATTCATAAAACACTACAACATGTAAGGTCATTACAAGTTGAACATAATAGCTTATCGCTGCTTCTCCTTCAAAAGGTGATGGAATAATTTAGGTCAGCAGTCCTCTACCTGTGAGTTGTAACTGCTAAATGACCACATAGGTTTCAGAAACCTTTGTGCATGGGGCAGAACATCGTGTTAGGTTGTGGTTCTCAACCCGTGGGTCTCGATCCTGTTAGGGGGTCAAACAACCTTTTTGTAAGGGTTGTCTAAGACCATCAGAAAACACAGATATTTACATTACTATTCATAACAGTAACAAAATTACAGATGTGAAGTAGCAAGGAAAATAATTTTATGGGTGGGGTCACCACAACATGAGAACTGTATTAGAGGGTCTCAGCTGAAAGAAAGGCTGAAATCCACTGACTTGGGTAGACATTTTCCTTTTAGATTTTTTTCTTCATATCAAGCTAAGTTTGATAATGATCTCTTACAGCTCTGCACTTTAGCTATACAGGGATTCAAATAGCAAGCTTGAGTATTAACTATAGACATGGTCTAAGGGACAAACAGACATGACACATACACAGTTACATGAAAAGAGCACACATAAAAATTACATGAACTCACAGCCCACTCAGTCAAAAGAAAGACAAATTTACATCGGTAGAGCTTTGAGCTATGAGCTGAGCCCATTTTCGGGGGCACAGTGGTCGAAATGGGAAGTGTGTTATGTGTATTTAGATTAATATAATATGCTTACAAATTTTAAGAACTATTAAGAAAAGAAAGAGTATTTTATAAGTGGAAGTTTTTAATATAAGTCAGAAAATTCTGTTTGTGTGTAATAGAATGATTGAAATTGTGGGGCAAATCTCCAAGTTCAAGAGAGGACTGATATAACTCAAGAAATGCCAAAAAGCTCTGAGCTCAGGTTTTGTCCAGGAAGTTTAAACAGAGTGGGATTACTTCGGCCCTTGGGCTTTATTTTCAAACAGTCTATACAATATTTTCCTTTGATATATAATTTCATGATTTAGAATTATAATAAAATAAAACACACGGAAGCTGAAGGTTTTTAATTATTTTTGCTTTATTTTATTTTGTTTGGGGGGATTTGGGGCTTTGTTTTTGCTTTTTTAGAGATAAAGGTAGAAAAGAATAGTTGAGAGCAAGGAGTGAATAACATTTTGGTTCTACAGAATTCTTCTTTATTTTTGCCATAAAAAATTTAAATCTCAAATTTTCTCATCAGCATCCTACGTCTATCAATATCTTTATGTGTTTGAATGTTTTCCCTGCGTGTAGATATATAGGCCACATGTACGCTCAGTGCCTGTGGAGGCCAGAAGAGGGCACCAGATCCTACGGAACTGAATTTAAGGTTGTGAGACACCATGTATATCCAAAATGTGCTCTCTGCAAGGAAAACATATGATGTTAGTCTCTAAGCCATCTCTCCAGTCCTAGAAGTTAAATTTTCTCATTACTTTACATACTTGTTTCTATATTTTAGGTAAAATAAGCTACTTATTTATTACTTGCAGCTCTATTGCCTAAGACTTCTGGTTTAGCAATGAAAATAAAGTGTAGCCATATTTGGCAACATTCCAGAAGCTAGTAGTATAGTAAGCATGCATACCACAGGTTTCCTTTTATAGTCAGAAACATGCTATGTCAGACATAGAGGTGACAGTGGATGTTGATTAAGGAGACTAAAGACAGCTCAAGATAAATTTGCCTTCAGATCTACATTAAGAATGCCCAAAGTCACAGAGTTCAAATTAAACAATCAGCCTCATAAAATCTTTAACACAGGTTGTATCACCTGCTTTCATGTTGCTGTGATAAAATACCCCCAAAACAGGGCATTTAAAAGACACAGGGTTTAGTTTGGTTTATCATTACAGGAATCCCACCCATCATTTTTAGAAAGGCAGGTATGGTGTCAGAAGCACTAAGAGGCTGGTCAAACTGAGTCCATGGTTGGAAAACAGAAAGTGATTTTTTTTTTATGAACATTTTCATGCAATCTGGTATCCCATCCTGTGGGCAGGTGCTACTGGTATTTAAGATGGGTCTTTCTACTTCAATTAACTTAATCTAGAAAAAAATCTCTCAAAAGTGTGCCCGGGGATTTGTTTCTACCGTAATTTTTAATCTATCAAATTGACTATTGAAATTAAGCATTACAAGCCTACCCCTTCTCAACCTGACACTCCTAGATTAACACTTTCAGGTTTTAACTAAAACCTTCCATTTCTAAGCTCATGGTCATCTAACAATGCATACTGCCGATGCCAGAGCATCCTTCAGCAGTTCCAATTATGCTCAAAAGTCTAAGTGTGCCTCTTCTGAAATGTGAGCAGTCTCTCAAGAGTGAACCCACATAGCATCAAAAAAGAAGTTATGTATTTCTAACATAACAAGAGCATACACTAAACACTCTCATTCAGTGTGCGGAGTGTGAAGAACATAACAAGGAAATATCTGAACAATGCAAGTCAAAAATGTAGCAGAGCAAACACAACACAAATCCTGCAGCTCTGCATCCAATATCAGGAGCCTCCATTGCTGTTCCCTGTGCAGCAAAGGGCTTGGGTGGCCCCTGCCCCTCCATTCTCCTGTCTGTAGCAAACACAGGGTTTCTCTATGTCTGGCTACACTCCATGCCTGAAGCTTTCTTGGGAAATGCCCCATGACTCTGGTACCTAGAAACGCTGGCTCTCCATTGCATTGTAGGCTTCATCTTTACAGCTTCATGCATTTGCAATGCATCAACAGGAACCTCTTATAAGGAATCCCAGTCTGCAATCCCCATTTATAAATGATACCACTCGCACTAGTAGCATTTCTTAACAATTAACCTAATCCAGAACAACCCTCATGGACATGCCCAGATATTTGTTATTATGACAATTGTAAATGCCATCAATTTGTCAATTAACATAGACCACTTCATAAAGGGAACATGTCTCTTCAAAAGTTCAGTTCACAGTTTTTTGTGTTAAGTAGTCCTGGAATAACACATACAGCACTAGGGAATATGAATCCTTAAGAGAATAATTTTACGTACTCAAAAAGATAATTTTTAAAAAAGCAATCAATAATGCACTCAGTTACACACTACACTGGCTTTATCAGTGTTGGCAACTGTCTAGGGTTTTGACTCCTGCTAAATATTGTCCAGATATGGGTTATTCAGAACACAACACAAGAATATGGTGGTAACACCAAGAAAGAAAAAGGATCTGAACCAGGGATTTGGAAAGTCCACAAAACAGTCTTGACTTCACATAGCTGAAGTTAATGGTGAGGATATAGCTGTGAGTGTGGGCACGGAAGACACAAATTTTATACTTTTCTGTTTATTATTTGTTTGTTTATTATCTGGGGGATGGGAGCTCACTGGAAGTCAGAGGACAACACTCAAATGTCGGTTGTCTTTTCATCACGTGGGTTCAATTAAACTCATATCATCAAGCTTGGCATCAAATACCTTCACCTACCAAACCATCTCATTGACCCAGAACCCTATAGATTTGGAGGTGCTGTCTTACGTCCTAAACACTTTCATGGCACACATAGATCTCACCATTTTGTGGAGCTGTGGCTAAAACTAGTCAGGTGTTGACTGAAAAAAGAAAGAATGAAAATGTGCATCCATTGGACAATGATTCCAAACCTAATATTCTCGGTGTTAACTTTTCCTTTAAGTTCAATTGTCATGTTAGTGTTATGCAGTCACGAGTTAAATTATCCCTTGGTTTAACTTGGTTGTGTTTAATGAGGAATCAATTCAGTGAAAAAACTTCTATCTTTATGGTATGAAGTAGCAGACACTCTTCCAGTTCGTTCTGAAGCATCTGTGATGAAAAAACACCCTGACCGGGCTTCAGTTATTGAAAAATTCCCAGAACACCACCGTGTTCCAGTTTAAGAAAAACATTGTTCTAAGATTTTATTTAAGCAACTCATCTCTCTGTTTTCTTTTTGAGTATTATTTATGTATACATATGTGTATTGGCCTGCATGAGTTTATATGCACCACCTGCATACAAGACATGAGATTCCAAGAATGGCAGACCAAGAATGGCAGATTCCCTGAAACTGCAGCTGCAGGTACCAGTTGTGGATAGCCCTAGTCTTGTATTTTGATGCTAATTCCGTTTTCCTAGGAGGGACTGCAGATGAGGAGTAAATCATATACAGGTGACTTCTTGTGAACCTTCTGCCCACCTTAATTGGGATTTTTTTGTTGTTTTTTTAAGATTTGTTTATTTATTTTATTTATGAATATACTGTAGCTGTCCTCAGACACACCAGAAGAGGGCATCCAATCTCATTACGGATGGTTGTGAGCCACCATGTAGTTGCTGGGATTTGAACTCAGGACCTCTGGAAGAGCAGTCAGTGCTCTTAACCACTGAGCCATCTCTCAAGCCCAACCCACCTTAATTTGTAAAATAAAAACTAGAGCCAGTAATAGGACAGTAGAAGGGGAAGGGGAGTGGTAAATCTGCCCAATCTAGGCATGCAGGTTGTATTCATAATTATTGAGGTGTGTTTTCTTTCACCAGGCTTATTTGGGTTGGAGATTTACCGCAACAGGTACCTGTGAGCCACTATGTGACTGCTAGGAACCAAACCTTGGGCTATTGCAGAAAAAGTGAGAGAAAGATGTAGGAGAGCCAAGGTTACATTTTAAATTGTGCCTAACAGATCTGTGAAATCATGAAACAAACAAACAAAAAAAAAACTGTAACCTGTAAGCCTCTTGCCCAAGGGCAAATACTTCCTGGAATGGTGGAGGCTATCATTTATGGAAGATAACAAGCCACATGTTTTTACTTCCCTAAACAAGTTTGCTTGACCCACCTACATCAGATGTGCTTGATCACATGTAGGGAGGAGTGGCATAGGCAGAAAATATGTCAGAATGTATGCTTGGCCCTGGTTGGACCTGAGCGGAAGTACAGTGAAATATGGATTTTGTCTTATTAAGCCCCTACAAAACGTGACTTGAGAGAATCAAGAATGGACCTGGCCTGAGAGTCCTTACACCTGGCTAGTATTTAATGAAAGCTTACTTCAAATTTGATTTGAATTGTTGAAATGGTTTTCTCCTCTACAGGTAGGAGTAACAAAAGTACATGCAGAAGTGCTGGTGTCTGCAGCACAACAGTGTCTACCAGTCATGACAGTGCAGGAACACATGAGCTCATAGCAGTCATAATGCATGCACAAGATCAAGCCATCAAAAATCCCAGCATGGATCGGGTACAGGCTCATGACTCCCAAACCACGTAAGGAGCTATTAGTGACTGATCGATGTTGGGAGAGGAAGAGTCAGTTTTTTCAAGTATATAGACCCTGAGAGGCTACTAATCTTCCAATAGATGGTCCTATATCCATCCATCACTTAAGGGACTTGGTGTGTTTAAAAAAATAAAAGGAACACTATAGAGGGCCGGAGGGCCTTGTACTCACACAGACCACTAAGAGATCTGGGAATGTTAATCACACAGGCATGTCTCCTCAGGGAGGAGAGAAAATCAAAACACCTGCATTCCATCCAGAAAGCTGAGAGTGGAGGCTGCAGATGACCTAAAGACCTTTTTTCTATCTGTGGAGGCAGACCTGACCCTAATTCCCCAGAATAATTATTCTCCAGAATGACTCTTCCCTCCTTAGACCATTACCATCCTTAAGGGAGGTGTCACAGGTACTTCATGGCCTGCTGACTACTATGCTGTCTTGGTCAGAAGCCATACTAAATTCTAGGCCTTTTAGCTATAGAGCCCACTCTCGTGGTCTCATGTGCTTTGTAAAGGGGTTTCTCTGTAGTTACACCTTAAGATTCATTGTGTATCTGGAATTGGACTTAGTTGCCTGAAATCCTTTTCCATAATTGTACTGTGATCTATACATGCTGAAAATGAACTGCCTGGCATTAGACACCCTGAAACCTACATTGGGTTTTCATTCTCATCTCTTCATGGAGTTTGCTTCCTTGTCTGATACCTATACAAGCCCCACCACCAACACATGTGGTTGGGAGGGGAAATTGTTTAGGGAGGTAAGGGAGGAATTGGCAGGAAGAGATGGAGGTGTATTTGATCAAATGACATTAAATTCACTATGAAAAATCTCAATTAATTTTTTCATGATCCTTTTTATTGGATACTTTTATGTATTTACATTTCAAATGTTAACCCCTTTCCCTGTTTCCCCTCTGGAACCCCTCTATTCCATCCTCCCTCCCCCTACTTCTATGAGGGTGCTCCCCCTCCCACGTAAAAACTCCCACCACACAACCCTGGTATTCCCCTAAACTGGGGAATAGAGCCTTCACAGGACTAAGGCCCTCTCCTTCTATTGATTCCAGAGGATGCCATCCTTTGCTTCACATGCAGCTGGAGCCATGGGTCATGCCATGAATACTCTTTGATTGGTGGTTTAGTCCCTGACAGCACTGGGGGGTCTGGTTGGTTGATATTATTGTTCTTCCTTAGGGGTTGAAAACCCCTTCAGCTCCTTCAGTCCTTTCTCTAATTCCCCCACTAGGGTCCCCATGCTCAGTCCAAGGGTTGGCTGCGAGCATCAGCCTCTGTATGAGAGCTGACATACCTAGAATAAAGTTAGTGATGATAGAAATTAACTGTCATTGTTTGAAAAGCCAACAAGATTTGCATCTAGGTGAGGTATAGCAGAGAAGGAATGGGTGTTGGCCTATGGAGGGGGTGTGACTCAAGAAACTGATGAGGTGGGGAGAGTAGCTCAAGTAACTGAGGGTGTGGGGGGATGTGACTGAAGGAACTGGTGAGATAGGGAATAACTCAAGTAACTGAGGTGGAGTAAACTCAAGAAACAGATGAGGTGTGGATAACTCAAGGAACGGATGAGGTGACAGTAACTCAAGGAACGGATGAGGTGGGGGTAATCCAAGGAACGGATGAGGTGGGGGTAACTCGTGGCACTGATAGAGTGGAGGATGTAACTCAAGGAACTGATGAGGGGGAGGTCACTCAGGAACTCATAGCGAGGGGAAGTAACTAAAGGAACTGATGGGGGGTAACTCAAGTAACTGATGAGGTGGGTGGGATTGGGGGTTGACAAGTAACTGATGGGTTGGGGTAACTCAAGTAACTGATGAGATGGAATTTCCACTTACTACAATGAGAAAGAAAATAAAATGTCAACTCAAAATCAGTAACATTGTAAGTGGGAATTGACACTTAATGTATTTGTTAGATATACAGGTAGATAATATGTAATAGGCATGTAAGTGTATGAATCTTTTTGGAGGAGAAATTTGGACAACAGTTATAAATCTCCAATATGTCACCCTAAACTGGTCTGTATGTTCAGATTAGATACAATTATAAATGACAGAATAGTAACTTCTCAGGAACAAAGAAATTAGGACATGACAGTGCCTTTCAAAGAGTCTGAAGACGAGTTGTTTTCATAGGATTTGATTGCTTTGAACAGACACCATGACCAAGGCAAGTCCAATAAAGGACAATATTTAATTGAGATTGATTTACAGATTCAGAGTTTCAATCCATTATCCTCAAGGTGAGAGCATGGCACCTTCTAGGTAGACATTGTACAGGAAGAGCTGAGAGTTCTACATTTTCACCTAAAAACTGCTAGCAGAACACTGTCTTCCAGACAACTAGAGTAAAGGTCTTAAGCCCATGTCCACAGTGACACACCTACTCCAACAAGACCACACCTCCTAATAGTGCCACTCCTGGGGCCAAGCATACACAAAACATCACATTCCACTCACTGGCCCCCATACTCCCATCCAAACAACACATGAGTCTATGGGGGACATACCTAAACATACCATAGTGCAAAATACATTTAGTCCAGCTTTCAAAGTCCCCATAATCTATACTAGTCTCAACAGTGTTAAAAGTCCAAAGTCCAAGGTCTCTCTCTTCTGAGATTAATCACAATCACTTAACTGTAATCCCCAAAGCAAGACAGGAAACCATCTGGAAAAAGTCCAAAATCTGCATCCCCATGTCTGAAAGCAAAGTAGTCTTCAGATCTACAATTCCTTTTTCATCTTTTTTTTACTGCAACAAAGTTCTTTCTCTTGGGCTGGTTCCACTCTCTATTACCAGCTTTCCTCAGCAGATAGTCTGTGGCTCTGGTATCTCAAACATCTAAGGCAACTTCAATGTTACAGCTTCTTGTTTCAATGTCTTGGATCCTCACATAAACTTCTGGGCTCCTCCAAAGGACTGGAGTCACTTCTCCAGCTCTGCCCTCTGTAGCACTCCAAGCTAAGACTGATCCACTCCACTGATGCTGATGCTCTTGGTGATCCACCGAGGGTACCAGCATTTCCAGTGTTCTGGAGTCTTTTGCAGCAACTAGGCTTCACCAATAACCTCAAATAGGCTCTCTTCATAGTGCCAAGAATCAACTCCTTTGCATGATCCCTTCAGTTTGGGGCCATGAAAACCACATCTGAGTCTGCACCTTGACGAATACCCTTCCCTGGCTTCTCACAGTGTCCAGCCTCAGCTGCTCTTCCTGATCCCTTCATACCTTCAAAACCAGTACCACCTGGGTGACTCTTACACATTATAAAATACAGCTGAAGCATGAGGTCAATCTTGGCTATCTCTGGAACACAGCTTCTTCCTGCTCTCAGGAAACACTTACAAGCTTTCACCTCAATGATGATGGTCTCTTCTTAATCACCACTAATTTCTTAGCACCAGCTAACCAACAGACATTGTCCCAGTAGTCTCCTTCTCCTTTTGACTATAATGCCAAAGACACATGGACAAAGCTGCCGAGTTCTGCTGATTGCTGGGGCTGGAAATAGTCTACTTGTTTTGTTACGTTATCACTCGCTTCCTCTTTTCCAAATCTGTCACTGCTTACACGTGGCTGTCCTGGATCTTGCTCTGTAGAATGATCTTGAACTCAGAGATCTGCATGCCTGTCTTCAGAAATTAGAGGTGTGTACCACCATCCCTGGATTTAAGCTTTTCTTCACCTAGAATTTGATTTGTCTCAGACTGGCCTTGAACTCAGAGATCTGCTTGGCTTTATCTCCTGGAATTAAAGGTATATACCACCATGCCTGGAAATAAACTTAGTTGGGTAGGATCTTGCCCCAAGGTCACCAGTCGCTTAACTCAATTTAATATCCTTGAACAATGCATTCAGCTCCATTTCACTTCCTGGTACCCCTTTAATACACAAACCATATGTTTTATATGTTTCCTTTAAAAGATGGCTATGCTTATTTAAAACACTCTTCGTGAGACTTAACCAGAGAACAAAGTATATAATGGGCATTTCTGAGACTTCCTTTTAAAATGCAATTAATCTGAGTCTCTTCACCTTAGCCTATGGCAGACTCTTCAGACAAGAGCAAAACCCAGACACATTCTCTACGAAAATATGACAAAAACAGTCTCTGGGACACATACTGAAGTTCTTCTCACTGAAATCTCTTGGGCCAGGTCAGCACAGTTCAAATCACTCACAGTAACAAAATCTTTCAAGTTCCTGTTAGGATAGCCTGTTAAGCCCCATTCCAATGTTTACCAAATCCAAAATCCCAAAATCCACATTCTTCCAAAAAAGGCATGGTCAAGACTATCACAACAATACCCAGGCGTTGGTACTAAATTCTTTCTTAGTTAGGGATTTATTGCTGTAAACAGAAACCATGACAAAGGCAAGTCTTATAAAGGAAAACATTTAATTGGGATAGGTTACAGATTCAGAAGTTCAGTCCATCATCATCAAGTTGGGAGTATTGCAGCATCTAGGCTTTTCAACCAGTCCAAGGGTAAGGACAGTGGGTTTGCAGCTGGAGAAGAGGAAAATTACAATGTTTTAATCAGACCTGGAGAGATGGCAAAGATGTGCCTCAGAGAATCTAAAGGCCCAGTAAAAATGTGGAAAAGGACATGGAGGACGATGACCTCAGGAACAGGATCAAAAACAACAGATTCATTACTGATAAGGTTTTTTTGTTTTTTGGTTTTTTTTGGTTTTTATTTCTTTTGGTTGAGACCATAGACAGAAGAAAACAAGAAGAACCAGTTCACTTTGAGGAAGATCCTTATAGTTTGAACAGGTTTTGGACATTAGACAAACAAACAAAAAATAACAACAGCAACAACAAAAAACTGCTGTTCTAAAAGACCCTCTGAAAGCAGTAGCCCCAAAGAACATGAGCATGAGAGCAAGAAGGAGAGGAAGAAGTAGAGAGGCCACCTGAAACTAAAGCTGACATATCCAAAACTGGATACCCTTTCTGGTCTAACTTCTGTGAGAGAAGATGTGCCGAATGCTAGACAGACTTGAGAGCCCAGAGAATGAAGAGAACTGAAGGGGTGTGGTGTGGTAGTGGGGAGTGGGGACAAGATCTGGGAGACAAGGGGAAGGAGTCATGGGATGAGGAACTGTATGAGGAGGAACCAAGAGGGGAAAAAACACTGAACTATAAAAAGGAAGATTAAATTTCACAAAGAGAAAAAACCCACAACTTTGCTTCCTTTCTTTATTTCCTTCAAGATTTACTTGTGTTATGTGAGTTCAGTATTGTTCTTCTCCAGTTGCTAGGAATTGAATTCAGAGCCTCTGGAAGAACAGCCAGTGCTTTTTTTATTATTATTATTGGATGTTTTATTTACATTTCATATGTTGTCCCCTTACCCCATCCCCCACCCACCCAGGAACCCCCATCCCCTCACCCCTCCTCCTTCTCTGCGGATGTAACCCCTACCTACCCCCCCACTCCCACCTCCCCACCCTCAAAATTCCCATCCCCTGGGGCATCCAGCCTTCATGAGTTCAAGGATCTCTTCTTCCACCTATGCCCAGCAGGGCCCTCCAGTCTTACTTATTCAGCTGAAGCCCTGGATCTCTCCCTAAGTGCTCCCAGGCTGGTGGTTTAGACCCTGGGAGCTGTGGTTGGTTGGTATTGTTGCTGTCCTCTTGGGGCCACAAACCCTTTCAGCTCCAATGGCCTTCACTCTAACTCCTCCATTGGGAACCCCATTATCAGTTCAATGGCTAGTTGTGAGCATCTGCCTCTCAATATGTCAGACTCTTGAAGACCTCTGAGGAGACATCTTATCAGCATGCACTTCCTGACTTCCACATCAGCATCTACCTTTGGTGACTGCATATGGGATGGATACTCAGGTGGAAAGGTCTTCAAATGGCCCCTCCTTCAGTTTCTGTCCCTCACTTTGTCTTCATATTTGCTCCCTTGAGTATTTTGTTGCTCCTTCTAAGAAGGACCGAATCACCCCCACTTGGTCTTCCTTCTTCATGAGCTTCATGTGGCCTGTGAGTTGCATCTTGGGCATTTCAAGGTTCTCGGCTAATATCCAATAATCAGTGAGTGAATACCATGTGTGTTCTTTTGTGATTTGCTTACCTCACTCAGGATGATAATTTCTAGTTCCATCCATTTACCTAGGAACCT
>NW_021620573.1:0-2327 GCF_004785775.1 Grammomys surdaster
TCTTCCCAGGCTACTCCCTGAGGGACTATGACAGCTAGGCCTAGAGAGATTGTGAGGGTGCCTCCTTGAAGGACGGCTAGTGTTCCTCCTTGACGGACTGAGAGGACTTCTTTTTGAGTGACTATGACAACATCTTGAGGGACTGCTGGGCTCGTCCCTAAGGAACTGTGGTGACTTATCCTGGATGGACTTCGAGCACTGCTCGAGGGACTGTGAGGACTTCTCCATGAGGGCCTGGGAGGACATCTCCTTGATGTACTGCAAGGACTTCTAGAGGGACTGTGAGAGTGCCTCCCTGAAGGACTTCGAAGGCTACTCCCTAAGGGACTGTGATGGCTACTATTGGAGAGATTTTGAGGGTGCTTCCTTGAGGGACTGATGGGGTTCCTCCTTGAGTGAGTGCGAGCACTTCTCCTTGAGGGACTTGGGAGGAATGCTCTGGAGGGACTGCAAGGACTGCTCCTAGAGGGATTGCAAGCATTTCTCCTTGAGGGACTGTGAAGACGTATCCTTGAGGTACTGCAAGGATTTCTTGAGGTAATATGAGGACTTCTCCTTGAGGGAATGGGAGGGCTGGTTCCTGAAGGACTTCCTAGGCTACTCCCTGAGGGACTGTGATAGCTACTCCCAGAGAGATTGTGAGGGTTCCTCCTTGAGGGACTGTGAGTGTTCCTCCTTGAGGGACTGTGACGAATTCTTGAGAGACTGCAAGGGCTGATCCCTGATGGACTTTGATGAAGTATCCTTGATTGACTTGGAGCATTTCTCGAGGGACTGTGAGGAATTCTTAAGGGCCTGGGAGGATATCTCCTTGATGTACTGCAAGGACTTCTAGAGGGACTGTGAGAGTGCCTCCCTGAAGGGCTTCAAAGGCTACTCCCTAAATGACTGTTATCGCTACTACTCAAGGGTGCTTCCTTGAGGGACTGATAGAGTTCCTCCTCGAGGGACTGTGAGCACTTCTCCTTGAGGGACTGGGAGGAATTCTCCTTGAGGGACTGCAAGGACTTCTCCTAGAGGGACTCTAAGCACTCCTCCTTGATGGACTATGAGGACTTCTCCTTGAGATACTGCGAGGACTTCTTGAGGTGCTATGAGGACTTCTCCTTGAGGGGATGGGAGGGCTGGTTCCTGAGGGACGTCCTAGGCTACTCAGTGAGGGACTGTGATAGCTACTCCTAGAGAGTTTTTGAGGGTGCCTCCTTGAGAAATGATCAGTGTTCCTCCTTGACGGATTGAGAGGCCATCTTTTTGAGTGACTGTGATGATTTCTTGACGGACTGCAAGGGCTCATCCCTGAGGGACTGTAATGACTTATCCTTGATGGACTTCCAGCATTTCTCGAGGGACTGCAAGGACTTCTATAGGGCCTGCAAGCACTTCTCCCTGAGGGACTGTGAGGACTTCGCCTTGAGGGAATGGTAGCACTGCTCCCTGAAGGACTTCCCAGGCTACTCCCTGAGAGACTGTGATGGCGACTCCCAGAGAGATTATGAGGGTGATTCCTTGAGGGACTACCAGTGTTCCTCCTGGAGGGACTGCGAGGACTTCTTTTTGAGTGACTGTGACGACATCGTGAGGGACTGCAAGGGCTCATCCCTGAGGGACTGTGATGACTTATCCTTGATGGACTTCCAGCATTTCTCGAGGGACTGCAAGCACTTCTAGAGGGACTGCAAGCACTTCTCCCTGAGGGACTGTGAGGACTTATCCTTGAGATACCTCAAGGACTTCTTGAGGTACTATGAGGACTTCGCCTTGAGGGAATGGTAGCACTGCTCCCTGAAGGACTTCCCAGGCTACTCCCTGAGAGACTGTGATGGCGACTCCCAGAGAGATTGTGAGGGTGATTCCTTGAGGGACTACCAGTGTTCCTCCTGGAGGGACTGTGAGGACTTCTTTTTGAGTGACTGTGATGACATCTTGAGGGACTGCAAGGGCTGATCCCTGAAGGACTTGAAGTCTACTCCCTGAGGGACTGTGATGGCTACTCCCGGAGAGACTTTGAGGGGGCCTCTTTGAGGGACTGCGAGGGTTCTTCCTTGAGGAATGGCGACGACTTCTTTTTAAGAGACTGTGAGGATCATGAGTTACTGAGAAGACTCTTCCCTGAGGGACTTAAAGTCTTCTCTTTGAGGGCTGCAAGCACTTATCCTCGAGGGACTGCAAGCACTTCTCCTTGAGGGACTGTGAGGAATTCTCCTTGAGGGACTGCAAGTTCTTCTCCTAGAGGGATTATAAGAACTTCTCCTTGAGGGACTGAGAAGACTTATCGTTTAGATACTGCAAGGAATTCTTGAGGTACTATGAAGACATCTCCTTGAGGG
>NW_021620574.1:0-30157 GCF_004785775.1 Grammomys surdaster
TTTTTGCACACCCAGCTCCACATGCCTAAAAAGTTCAGCAGAAACATGGGAAACGCCAGGGTACAGACCACCAGCCGCAGGACCTGAACAGCGAGCGGAGTCATCTTTGCAAGTAGAGGAGAAGGAGCCTTGGCGCTGAGTGTCTCCTGAAGAAGCAGGGCGCAGCCTCCTGGCCTTGCTCCAGCACAAATTATGGGGAAGAAGGGGCCAGCCAGGTAGGGCCCGACTCCCACTCCTAGCAGAAGTTGCCCAAGCTCTGATCACAGTGGCCCAAGACTGTTCCCTGGCATCTCTTAGGAAGATTGCAGCCTGATCCCTGACCCTGGTCCTGCCTGGCTTTGTTCAGATCTGGAGGCCACAGCTAGTTTCCTGTTGTGGTTGGTAGTGCACTGTGTGCCACCCACCCCAGCTTTCTTTAGGAGAGGTCCTCACATGGAGCAAGTCAGCTGCACCAGGGAAGATGGCAGCCGAGGCTCCCTTTTATCACACACATTTATTCTTCCCTTCTCTCCTCACCACACCCCACTCCAAAGCCTGGTTTTGTATACAGGAAGCCAAAGGAAACCTGGCCAAGCCTGGCCCAACAGTTTCTCAGTTCCCATTCTAAACTGAGCCTTTCATAAGCCTTTCATCAGAAGGGTCTTTGCTAAGTCACTGTTTTGAGCTATTCATCAGTTTAAAACCCCAACCGTCTTTCTTATTACACTTGCTTATTATGTAACTCCACCCATGTAGATAAAAGTGCTCGGAGCAATCCCGTTTGGAGTCTGAGGGGTTTTATAAAGCAGCTTCAAGCTCCCGTCTTTTTGGTTGAGGTTTGTTCTGGGTCTGGCTCTTTAGCCCCAGCTGAGCTTGAATTCTCTTGAGCCCTCTGCATCTTCTCAAGCGCTGAGATGGCAGGGCAGCTGCACTGCTTTTTGACTCAGATTCACAACTACGATAAATGACTTTTAAATTGTTTGCTTCCATGTTTTCTCACGTGTGGTCTTACAGGTCGTAACCAAGTTAAGAAGTATCTAAGTGATTCTATTAAAAACCTTGTGCTTTTGATGTGTGAATGATAGTGGGAACAGACATAACTAGAAGATCTAGGAAACTAGTATACTCAGATACTTCAGCGAGTCAGATCAAGAAAGTTTCCAGAGGAGGTGGCCCTGAGGGCAAGCATAGCAGTCATCTGATAATATGCATGGTGATAGGCCAAAGATCTTCGAGTATTTTCTTGACTGGCAAGTGCCATCCCTGAACAGCTGGAATAAGAAATCAGTCTGCATGAGATAGTAATTCTATTCCTTTGTGACCTCTTCTTCAGTACCTGCCTCCAAGTTCATGTTTGATTTCCTGTCCTGACTACCATTCATAATGCCCTGTAAGATGAAAAAAAGAAAGAGAGAGAGAGAGAGAAGAGAGAGAGAGAGAGAGAGAGAGAGAGAGAGAGAGAGAGAGAGAGGAAAAAATGAAGGAAGGAAGGAAGGAAGGAAGGAAGGAAGAAAGAAAGAAAGAAAGAAAGAAAGAAAGACAGACAGACAGACAGACATGGTGGCAACAGCATCCAGAGGGGGAAAACTCATATCCTGTAACAGGAGTGGGGAGCATTGGCTGAGCCAGGTTCTTCTGGTTTTTTTCTTATATCTGGAGGTAGAGGTACTGAGGACTGAGCTCTGCGCTTCAGGCATGCTGGTGCAGTACTCTGTCACTGATCCCGAATCCAGGAAGAGGTGTTGTTGAGAGCCTTTGGGGCTTCTTGTCAGGAATCCATCATTGGCCAAGGACAAGGAAATGGGCTTTAGTCAGGAATCTGACATTGGGCCATGACAAGGAAGGAAGTTCAGGCAGGAGTCTATTTTTAGGCTAAAACAGAGAAGAAAGTTCAGGCAGGAATCCAAGTCTTAGGCTAAAGCAAAGAAGTAGGCCTCAGGCATGAATATGACTGTGGGCTAGGAAAGGGAAGTAGACTCAGATAGTTTGTCATCCAGATGAGCCCTTAGAAACTGTAAGAGTGATCACGGGGTGATCACAGGACTCTGTATATTGCCTTGTTTGTTCCTTGACTGTTTGTTTCTATTGTATTGTTGGTTCCTCAACCTAGAACTGACCTAAATTCTTGCGCGTAATTAAAAGGAATTAAAAGAAAAGTTGAATTAAACAAACCTGCCTTCAGCCTCAGAACTGGCTGGGGTCACGCTACAGTTTTGTCTAATCGTCTCTTTTCGTTTAATCCTCACTCCTGCCCTGGAGAACCTGTTGACTGACTGAGTGGGCTTGGTCAAGGTGTGTATGTATTTAAAGTCTTCTCATATTTTATATACCCTTCACATATGTTACAAATAGAATAGCCTGGCCTGGTGGCACGTAGCTTAATCCCAGCACTGTCCAGACAAAGGCAGGCAGAATATATGAGTTCAAGGCCAGCCTGGTCTACACAGTGAGTTCCACAACACTCCTCTCAGGATTATAGAAGAGAGAGATCTGTCTCATACAAACAAACAATACAACCAATCAAATAGGAATATTGTAACAACTGTTCCACATGTGTGTGTGCACACATGGGTGTGCTGGGCCATATACATATATGTGTAGAGGCCAGAGGAGGATGTCAAATGTTTTAATTTCTCCACCTTCATTATTTTTTAATTAAAAAACATATTTACTCGGAAGCATTCAGAATATCAATAAAACAGTTGCACACTTTTCTTGGATTTCTTTTTCATTACAGAATGGTTATTCAGCTGATAGGACAGCACGAATCCTCAGATGAAACCGCATCAGACACAACTGAAGATGGGGAAAACGACACCAAAAAACTGCTTTAAATTTCTATGTCAATTTCCAACCCCCCAGACTGTACCAGGCAAAGTTAGTGGCTGTTGAAATACCACCAGGACAGGACTGTTTGAAGACATTTGGTCGTGTAGTAACTACATACAAAAAAAAGACACTGTGTAGTTTAAAAAACAAAATGAAACAACAACAACCAAAAAACAAAACAAAAAATCCTTCCATAGCCTTAGATTGCATTTTTATTATTTAAAAGGAGTGAGTTAGCCGGGTGGTGGTGGTGTACTCTAATCCCAGCACTTGGGAGGCAGAGGCAGGCGGATTTCTGAGTTCTAGGCCAGCCTGGTCTACAGAGTGAGTTCCAGGACAGCCAGGGCTACACAGAGAAACCCTGTCTCGAAAAACCAAGAAAAAAAAAAAGGAGTGAGTTGTGTACAGGGGACTTAAATGGTTTGTAGACAAGAAAAAAACTGCTAGAACCAACATCATCATCACCACCACCACCACCATCAGTAGCAGCTTCGGCTTCCTCCTCTTCCTCAGCTTCTTTCCGACCCTTTTCATCCTCCTCCTCCTTGTCTTCCCCTTTCCTCCTTCTCTTGCTCCTTTCAGCTGTGACCACCCCCTTTCCCTCTGCCTCAGGTTAGTTCTGTAGGCAGTGTTTCCTTCCCTATTTTCCCTTCAGCCTGGCAGGCCCCTTCCACAGGGCCTTGGATCCTTCAGCTCCTTAGTCTCCTTTGTGGTGATGTAGGTCTTCATTTCTCCTTCATAATGAGCCTTGTCCGTCTTCAGATTTCTTCTTAACCCCCATCCCCACCCCGGCTGTCTCTATGGAGCTCAGTGAACCACAATGGGTGTGAGAATGAGAGCCAGCTATTGGTGAGTTTTTATTTGTTTTTTGATCTTTTGTGACAGGGTCTCACTCTGTAGCCCTATGTATCCTGGAACTTGTTATGTCGATATGTAGACCAGTCTGGCCTTAAACTCACAGAGATCCATCTGCCTCTGCCTCTGCCTCTGCCTCCCAAGTGCTGGGATTAAAGGCATTTGCGTGTTACGGTGCCTGCCTGCTAATTATTTTTTCAGTTTTGTATGTTTGGGTGTTGTGTGTGTGTTCGCTCACATGTGCCTGGTGCCTGCAGAGCCAGAGACAAGGGCATCGGGTCCCCTAGGACTAGAGTTACAGGGAGCTGTGAGCCCTTGGCATGAGCAGCAAATGGCCTTAACCACTGAACGGCCTCTCCAGCCGCTGCTAGCTGGCTTACTGGCTTCCGTGCAGTTCTGTCTTTGCTTCCCACGTCATTGTAGGAGCGCTGGAATTCAGGTGTTCTAGTGCATCTGTGCAGGGACACCCAGATCTCGGGGTGCACGGCTAGGGCAGGATCCCACTGAGGCCAGCAGCTTCGCTTTCACTACCCTGCCCCATGCTGGATTTTAAGCCGTTGATGGATTCAGAGGCCGACTTTCTGCTTCACTGCTTGTTACACCCGTTTGTTTTTCTTATCAATTGTTGATATATGATCAGGTTATTTCCAGTTTGAAGCTATGGAAAATTAAGCTATTATGAGACTGGGCCTGGTGCCATTGCCTTTAATCCCCTGGGACAGGGGCAGGACAGAGGCGGGGCAGGGGCAGGGACTGGGAGAGGGGCAGGGATGGGGGGGGTGGGGCAGGGGCATCTTAAATTCAAGGCCAGATTGTTTCATATAGTGAGTTCCATGCCAGCCAGTGATACATAGTGAGACCCTGTCTCAAACAACAACAAAAGAACCCCTTTCTATCATTGTGTGTATGTGCTTCTGTATGTGTGTATGTGTGTATGTGCACTCGTGTGTATGTGTTTGCCTATGTGTATGCCTGTGTGTATGCAACTGTGCATTTGTGTACTTCTGTGGTCATGTGTGTATAGGTGTGTATGTGTGTACATGCTTGTGCATGTGCGCACGCATGTACATGTGTATGTGCGTGTGCACTTGAGAATGTGTGTTCATGTATGTGCAATTGTACACTCATGCAAAGCCCACCCCCAGTGGCACGCCTCCTCCAGCAAGGACACACCTCCTAATCCTTCTCAAACAGTTCCACTAACTGGGGACCAAGTATTAAAATAAATGCGCCTATGGGGACTGTTCTCACTTAAACCACCATTTAACCTGATGAGACAAAACCTCAGGAAAAGCTGGAGATGTTGGTGACCAAGTCTATTTTTTTCTTTTAGACAGAGAGAGTGTGTGTGTGTGTAGAACACAGGCATCCATGCCAGGGTACATGTGTAGAGGTCAGAGGACAACTGTGGCAGTCAGTTGTCTCCTTCACTATGTGGGTCCCAGGGACCATAATTAGGTTGTCATGGTCTTGGCAGCAAACGCTGAGCTATTTCAGTGGCTGTCTACTCTAAAAGCTTTATTTGTAATATCATGATGTGCACATGCAGCATAACAACAATTTTGTACTCAAAGACCATATGTTTACTCCCCGCCTCTATTCCTATGTTAGGGTATTAAGACTACAGTTCATATCTTTAAGAGATGACGCCTGGTGTGCTGGCCCACATCTCATAATCCCAGCAAATGGAAGGCTAAGGTAGGAGGATCAGGAGTTCAAGGCCAGCCAGAGCCATGTAAGGCCTTGTTTCAGCAATGACAACACATTATAACACGTTATTGTTGGTAATTATCCCTAGTCATTTATTTTTGAGATAGGGTTTTGCTATATAACCAGAGAGATCTTGAACTAACTCACAGTCCTGCTGCCTCAGCCTTTCAAGCGCTGGGATTAGATGTGTGGGCCACCACGCCCAGCTGCAGTGATTTTTATACCAACTGTCGTTAATTCATGTGTGACCGACCTCTGTGAAATGACAGGATTCCAAACTTGTCAGTTTATATACATCCATGTACTCTGTGGTAATAATAAGTATAGTTTATATACATCCATGTACTCTGTGGTAATAATAAGTATTCTGTTAAGCTTGAATTGCTTATAGCATGTGGCCTAAGTCCAGGATGGTGGTGAACTGACCCAGCTTGTGTTTATTTGGAAAGGTCTTAGCTTTTTTTTCATTTCTTTCTTTCTCTTCTTCTTTCTCCCCACCTCCTTCTCTTCCCCCCACCTTCCCCTTTCCTCCTCTTGGGTGGTAAAGGCTGGACCCAGGGCCACTCATGCTAAATAGGCAGTTTCCTGTTGACCTGCATTTCAGCGCTCTGTGGTTTTATTGTTATGGTTTGGTTTTCTTCTCTCAAGATTTTCAAAATTGCCCGGTGGTGGTGGTGCACGTCTTTAATCCCAGCACTTGGGAGGCAGAGGCAGGAGGATTTCTGAGTTTGAGAGTTTGAGGCTAGCCTGGTCTACAGAGTGAGTTCCAGGACAGCCATGGCTACACAGAGAAACTCTGCCTCGAAAAACCAAAAAAAAAAAAAAGATTTTCAAAATGTTCCTTTCTTTCTTTCTTCCCCTTCAAGATGGCTGCAGAGAAACATGCTGGCTGTCTGAAGAGACATTTTCCCCTTGTTTTTTGTTTTTTGTTGTTGGTTTTTTTTTTTTTTTTTGAGACAGGGTTTCTCTGTGTAGCCCTGGCTATCCTGGAACTCACTCTGTAGACTAGGCTGGCCTCGAACTCAGAAATCCACCTGTCTCTGCCTTCCAAGTGCTGGGATTAAAGGCGTGCGCCACCACCACCCGGCCTAAAACATCTTTTAATTTAGCAAAAAAATTCCAGTTGGGACTGGAGAGACAGCTTAGCTGTTAAGAGCATTGGGTGATCTTCCAGAGGACCTGGATTCATTTCCCAGCAAACACACAGGAGCTCACAGCTGTCTGTAACTCCAGCTCCAGGAGATCCAACACCTTCACACAGACACACATGTAGGAAAAATGTCAATTCACATAAAATAAAAATAAATCATTAAGAAAGTTTTCAGTTGCTGGGCGGTGGTGGTGCACACCTTTAATCCCAGCACTTGGGAGGCAGAGGCAGGTAGATTTCTGCGTTCGAGGCCAGCCTGGTCTACAGAGTGAGTTCCAGGACAGCCAGGACTACACAGAGAAACCCTGTCTCAAAGAAAGAAAGAAAGAAAGAAAGAAAGAAAGAAAGAAAGAAAGAAAGAAAGAAAGAAAGATTGATTTATTTATTTATGGGGCTGGAGAGATGGCTCAGTGGTTAAGAGCACTGACTGCACTTCCAGAGGTCCTGAGTTCAAATCCCAGCAACCACATGGTGGCTCACAACCATCTGTAATGAGATCTGATGCCTTCTTCTGGTGTGTCTGAAGACAGCTACAGTGTATTCATATATAATAAATAAATAAATCTTTTTTAAAAAAGAAAGTTTTCAGTTAAATTATAAACTGTTTATTGGCCTCTCTATATATAAAGCACATAGTGAAGTGAATATTTTATACAAACCCTAGGAAAGTATTCCAAATACAGAATTATGAATCAGGTTCTAATTAGGAAACATAGGATTTGGTCTATGTATCTGTCAGAATCCTTTTTGTTCAAAAAAACCAAAACCACCCAGCGTTGACATGGGAGCACTCACGTAAGCCGTGGACACAGCGTCCTTGTCAGGCACAGTGGGACAGAGTGACGCCTCAGCCCCAGGGGTTCCTATGTCACTCCTAGAAGGATGATGGAACCTAGGACTGTGAGGACCTGGCCAAGCACCATGTCCATATTGAACAGGCGTTTGGTGTTTCCCTGTGATAGATAATGTGTCAGCCACTGCTGGAAGAAGGACGGACTGCTGTAGACACCAGGAAAATGTCTCCGCCCGCAGCCGTGTCCGTAACTGGTGATTCCCATCACAAAGTATCTTTTGTGCTCTGGAAGGTAGCACATTAGCGGGCCGCCACTGTCACCCTGCCAGAGATCCCAAGAGAGTCTGATTATTTCTTATGCAATCATAGAGCTGCTCTGCGAATGTCCCGTCTCACTATACCTCCAAGGATAACCCACGTTTTCTCTCTACACTCACTATCAGGATGAAGCACCGGGAAGGAGGTGCAGGGAGCTGGTGTCCCGCTGGGATGGCTCCAGGCCACACCCACATTACTAAGATACCCCTTAACATATTAATATAATGTTTTGGGAAATCAGAACAATATTTTTGTTTTGTTTTTGTTTGTTTTTTGTTTTTCGAGACAGGATTTCTCTGTGCAGCCCGGGCTGTCTTGGAACCCACTCTGTAGACCAGGCTGGCCTTGAACTCAGAAATCCACCTGCCTCTGCCTCCCAAGTCCTGGGATTAAAGGCGTGAGCCACCACCACCGGCCTAATATTTCAACCATACAGGATGTGTGTCATCTACTCAGGCACAGCTGTAGGATCAATTCCTCTGCATGACTGAACCAGAATACTATAAATGAAATGTCTGGATCTTACAGTTCTCAGGAGAAACATAATTTAGGAGGAATAAAAACAACTCATTAGAGTATTTCCTTTGCTTTAGCATCGTGTGGGAAAGCCTCTGTGCAGATGTGAGACAGTGCTTCAGTTCGTGTACCCTTTGCTACCACGCCTTGTCACAGGAACGGCATGTTCTCAAGTGCTGAGACTGGCTAATGCAGGCAGGTGTGAGCAAGGGAGGGCTGTCAACAATGCCCAAGTAACCAGCTTCTCCAGGTTCTACAAGACCCAAATGTGCTGGTCATGTTCTCGAAGCTACAAGGAGGCTGAAGGCCTTCTCTCCATGTCTGTAGGTTAAGGACTGGCTCTGAGTGTCAACTGGGCGGGACTGAACAGTTATTGAAATAATTGTTTTTGATGGTGTTTTTTCAGGGAATGCAATTCATTTAAGCCAAATGTCTCATTGTTTCACACATAAAGATTTTTAAGGAAGAGAACACAGGAGACATACACCCTAGATTGCAGGAATAGGAATGTACAGGAAGAGAAGAATCAGGGCGCCTGTGTGCAGTGCAGAGCGCCTGTGTGGAGTGCAGAGCGCCTGTGTGGAGTGCAGGGCAGTGGGTTTGGAAGCAGCAATGGGTATAAGAGTCAAGCACAAGAGGGTTGACATGGCATGAAGCTCAGTGACACAGTGTGTACTTAGAATTGAGAAGTCCAGTTTCCCATGTGGAAAGAGAGTCATATGACATAAGGCCAGTAGGAAATTGCCTTTCATAAAAATTGGAAATTTAAGGTCCAAATAACATTCTGTATATACAAACAAACAAGCAGCTGAGTGTAGTGTTCGTGCCTTGAACCCCAGCACTTGGAGGCAGATGCAAGCAGAGCTCTGTGAGTTCCAGGCCAGCCTGGACTACACAGTGAGACCGTGTCTCAAACAACAAGCACATAACAAATGAGAACAGTAGCAGAACACTGCTAGCATGCACAAGGCTCTGACATTGGTCCCCAGTGCAAAGCAACAGTGAGCAGACACAGCAGCGGCAGCAACACAGTACAGTAGACGGGACAGGAGGGTGTGCTTGTAGAGCACACGGGAGCACACATGGAGAGCCGTGTGTTCAAAATTGGGGGTAAGAGTGCTTGCTGCCTCAACTGTACACGAAAGAGAAGGTGAGCTTTCTGTGCAGCAGCAGAAGCCTCTGCTTCCTGAGGGTGGGCACATGACAGGCCGACTCTGTCCCCTCAGCTGTGAGAGAAAATAACCCCTCTTCCTTCTGTGGTGTTGGGTATGATGAAATGAGACAGGTAACTGGACGACTGCACTCCAGTCTGGGTAACCCCCAAACAGGAGCATGAACGAGTCGGTCATGAGAGATCACATGCTGATGTTTCCAGAAACGTGAGGACATGGAGTCCTACAGATTATCATCTGCCTACATGCAGAGGAGGGTGAGAGGAGGAGGCGTGGTTTCCTTTTGAGTGTGTGCACACGGATGTATAGGCATATATGTGTGTGGAGGGCAGGGGATGACGTCCGGTGTCTTCACATGTCATAAATATCATGGCAAATGAGTAGCAGTCAGGAGACAGCCTCAGCTGTCAGACTTCTGTCCCTTCTGGCCTGAGCAGGGTCTCTGGTTTACTGCTGCCTACAAGGCCTGCAGCTGCTGGGAATGCCCGTCTCTGCTTCTTTCCATCTGCTGGAGTGGCCTTGGGATTAGAGGTGTGTGCCATGCTCTGCTAGTTCTGTGGGTTCTGGGGATCTGCACTCACATCTCACGCTTACACGGCAAGCACTAACCAAGCCATGTCTCCAGCCCTGACACATGACTCTTAGATTTCTTTTAGTGTTGACAAAAAAATGTCCTGAAAGGAGACTTGAGGTGATGGTTCAACTCTAAAACCTCCACTGCATGATGGCTCTGGGTGACAAAAAAAAAAAAAAAAGGGTGACAAAGGAGACTGGAGAGGTGGCTGAGGGGTTAAGAGCACTAGCTATTCTTCTGGAGGACCAGGGTTCAATTCCCAGCATCCACACGGCAGCTCGCTCGCCACCATCTATAACTCCAGTTCCAGAGGGTCTGACACCCTCTTCTGGCCTCCTCAGGCACCAGACACACAGACACACAGACACACAGACACACACACACACACAGAGAGAGAGAGAGAGAGAGAGAGAGAGAGAGGAATCCAGGCAAGTACTCAGTAAATGAAATAAATTATAAGCCAGGCAGTGGTGGCTCACACCTTTAATCCCAGCACTTGGGAGGCAGAGGCAGGTGGATTTCTGAATTGGAAGCCAGCCTGGTCTACAGAGTGAGTTCAGGGCAACCAGGGCTACACAGAGAAATCTTGTCTCAACTCCCCCAGCGCCCCCTCCCCATTAAACCAAAGCGGAGAAGAGAAGGGGGGATGCCAGATTCAAGAAAGATTTTGCCTGGATTTGATCCTGATAGGGATAAGAACCAGGAAATCCAATCCAAAGCGTGGACTGTTGAAGTAGGAAAAAACCCAGAATTTTAGATTAGGCCTGATAATTAAGATTACCAGAGCAAAAGCCTTTGTTTTGGTTCCTCCTGGCTTTAGAAAGCATCTAAGTCTTTGGTCTTACCCTGCACGTGTCAAAGGTCCCATTTTCGTGACCTGCACAGAATGAAGTGTTGGGAACCACTCCTCCGTAGCTCCTGTCAGAGTTACAAATCTCCCGAGAGATGAAGTGTACTTTCGCCTCTTGTAAAACAGATGTGCCGTTGCCTGTCAGCAGCAGAATGACAAAGCCCTTTACGTTATGTCTTAATAACTGCAGGCAACTTTACAGTGCTTTAAAACATTGGTGTCCATGTGTGCTGCCCTATACACATGTATTTTTAGCACGCTGGATGCTAAAGCAGGAGGATTGTTATTGGTTCAAGGCTAGCCTGGGCCACAGAGTGAGACTCAGACTCAAAAAATAACAACAGGGCCAGTGCTGTGTGAGGTGCTGGCCTACCATGCACAAAGCCCTGGGTCCCGCCCCTCTGTCATATGATAGGGTGGTGATACATGTCTGTGATCCCAGCACACATGAGATGAAAGAGATGTGGATCATAAATTCAAGGTCATCCTCGGCTACACAGTGAATGTAAGGACAACCTGGGCTACATGAGACCTTCCCTTTAAAAATTAAGACCTCGGAAAAACTAGAGTATATGCCTTTAATGAAGGGCAACCAATTTTTCCTGAAGACAGGGACTGAACGGTTCCACTGACTGCTGTCTCTGTATCATTGAACCAAGGTCTGTTTTCCCCAATGCCCTTTGGATGGTCAGAGTTTCTTATCTACGCTCTATGGTTTGCCCGTTTGAGGCCTTTCATTATAAATGGAACTGTAGACTACACTGCAATTTCTGACCGGTTTATTTCATGTAGGGTAATGTTATGTGTCAGTATCCTATTCCAGCCCCTGGCTTTTAAATTACATTCCCTAACTTTTGCTAGTACATAGAAACAAAACAGATCTATATATGCTGGTCTTATTCCTGGCCATCTTACTAACTGTTCATTCTGGTTTCTCCACATCCTTGCCCAGACTTGGCACTGTGTGTCTTTAGGTTGTGAGCACTGTATTTATTAGACGTGGTGACTTCTCATTGTGCTGTCAGTGATGTCAGCATCTCTTCACTTACTGTTGGCATCTGTGGTCTGCTTTGGTGAGGGAGCTTTTCAAATCATCAGCAAACTTACAACCCAGTCAGCTGCACAAGTTCTTCACGGCTCTCCCAGGATCTCTGAACAAATGCTTTTCTCTTAGTCAGAGCTTATCTCACCATTCTCTTGACATGTGTCTTTTAAAGAGAATGCATTTCAAAGATGTATCTTATGTGTATGGATGTCTTGCCTGCATGTATGTATGTATGTATGATGTATGTATACATGCACACATGTGTGCCTGGTGCCTGTGGAGTTCAGAAGAGAGCAATGTGTCCCCTAGAACTCAAGTTATAGCTGGTTGTGAGCTACAGTGTGAGTTCTAGGAACTGAACCAGGTCTTCTGCAAGAGCAACGAGTGCTCTGAGCCCCTGAGCCATCTAAGAGCACACAGTTTAAATTTTGACAAATTTATATATCACATTTACACACACACACACACACACACACACACACACTCACACTCACACTCACACTCACACCAGTGTGGACAGTGCACAGTGGTCAGGGTAGGACACTGGGCATCCTGTTCTACTGCTCTGTATCATAGTCCTTTGAGACTCACTCAGCACCAGGGTTACACCTAGTCATGAACAATAAATGGCAACTGTTCTTATATTGTTACCTGATAATAACTGTCAACAACTCATTAAGATGACCATGCTCCCTTTAGTTAGTTAGTTGGTTAGTTAGTGACTGAGTGAGTCTGACTTTGAGATAGAGTCTCTCTGTGTAGCCTGGCTGGCCTGGCACTTGCTATGTAGACAAGTCTGGCTTTAAACTCACACACATCTACATCTTCTGCCTCTCGAGTGCTGGGATGAAAGACATATGCCAACTGGCTAAGTATCCGTGCTCTTGGAGTTAGAGCATGGCGAGGCTGGGATTCAGAACTGCAGTCCTATTGTCATGTCTTTCCTATATGATGATGTTTTCCTTCTCTTCCTTCAAAAGTGCTCGAGAAAAGGGCAGTGAGATGGCTCAGTGGTTAAAAGCCTCTTCCTGAGTTCAATTCCCAGCAACCACATGGTGGCTTAGGACCCTCTGTAAGGGCACAGATGCCCTATCTCTTATGGTGTGTGGGTACCCACGCAGCAAAACACTCATACAATCAATGGAAACATTTTTAAAAAGTGCTCAAGAAAAACAGTAATTTACAAAGTGTTTCCTAAAATTCTCCCATTACTGCCTAAATAATCACAAATTAAAAACGGATGTGTGGTGCACATCTGCCCAGATTCACAACCATCTATTTGGGTGGTTGCTTTCAACTGCCAAGATCTACCTGCCTCTGCCTCCCAGGTACTGAGATTTACGGTATGTACCAACATACCCAGCCTCAGCCATCTTTGACAACATAGCTAGTCTGGGCTACAGGAGACCCTGTCTTAAAAAAAAAAAATCCATAGCCTACTTGCTGGGCCCACATGCAATGGAAACCATGTCTTAGTACTTGCTCTAATATGTTCCAAACTGACTCCCCTCAAGAACCAGGTCCTTGTGCTAGTTAAATAATCACGCCTCAGAATCACAAAGACCTCAGTGTGAGTCCTAACTGCTCCTTTTTTGAGGGCCATAGCTGGAGTGTTGGAGGGAATGGGGATAGGGAGGTGGTAGTTGAGACAGGATTTCATGTAGCCTAGGCTGGCCTTGAATTCATTCCACATATAGCTGAGGATGGCCTGGAACTCCTGATCCTCTCAGCCCATCCTGGGATTACACATGTCTGGCTCTGTTTCCATAGACTCAGCTTTTGGCATCCATAGGCTCTGTGTTGTGGCACAAATCTAGCCCAGCTGGGAAGACAGTCAAACAGAATGGCAGCAGCAGGGGCAGCCATGGCGGAGGCAGCCGCAGCAGGGGCAGCGGCAGCAGCATTTGCAACAGGGGTGCTGAGGGAGCAGAAGCCTGAGACACACTTGTCCAGAAGCCTGCTGCTATTCCCAGAGACAGGGGTTGTCTATTATCCCTGTCAGGTGTACGGATCAACAGTTAGTGCCTCTGTGTGAGAAACATATCACTGGCAGCCGTCCTGCCTAGTCCTGCATAGGGCATTAGAGATGAAAAGGAAAGTAAACAGAATCCTCACCAACTTTCTGATTTAAGTGCCAATTCTCTCATCAAGGCTATGACCTATAGGGACACCAGATTGTCAGTCTCAAGTGTGAAAATAGTTTAAGTAGTTGTTGTGTATAACCAGGGGGTCGTACTTCTGGTTATGCAAGGAAATTTCTCTCTCCAAAAGGAAGAAAATACAAAGTAAAAATGTTCTTTTTTATGGTTTATAAGAATCAGGTGTTTAGCTCTGGGGTCAATAAAGAGGTAAAAATAAAGAAAAAATATAAAACAGGGGAGGAATAAAACCTAGTGGTCCACTGTTTGATCCATGGCACAGAACCAATCAGTAGCTCAAAAGAGATGCGCACAAGGATTTTTATAGGTAAATGGATTCCCTCCCTCTGCAGGAAGGTGTGTCAGTAAAAGGACTTGGACTGTAATTACCTTCTTCTTTGGTCCTTCCCCAGCCACTTACAAAGCACGCTGTGTTCTGGTCCAGGTTTTGGAAAACACCAAAAGGCAGACAAATGGGCTGAACATAGTCATTGTACCTCACGGCTCTCTTTAAATGGAACAGTGCGATGTCGTTTACGAATGTTTCCATAATGAAATCCGGCGGGATGGCGATGGCTGTTACTCGTATATTCTTGGTGTGGCGGTGGCTCCGGCTGAGGTCATTGGTCCCGATCACTGCTCTCCACTTCAGAGGGTCTCTGAAAGAAAGCAAATATTCTTATTGCCAAGAGGTCCACTTAAATAATTTCTTTCATTTCCCCTAGATATCAGACTGACAACAAAGTTTCAAGCCTACTTCCATGTGACCTAAAGTATAAAATAAAGGCTCAAACTTCATGATACAGCAGAGGGGAGGGGAGGAGTGGGACAGGAAGCTCAGAGCAGACTCCAGTACATGAGAACTTCGTGGCCGACTAGGATAGCATGTCCTGCTAGTGAACAGAGCACTAAGTTACTCCATACATGGTGGTGAGACAACTACCTGTTTGGAAAGAAAAGGTTAAATCTCTGAGATAACACGAGCCACCAAAGTAAACTCCGACTGGATTAAAAACTTTTTTTTTTTTTCTTTTCAATAAGAGGTGCTGTCTTTCCCACAGGCAAGATGATAGATCTGCAATGCACTTCAAAATACTGGGAAGAGAAGGTTAACTCTGCAGAGTGCAGGCTTAGCACGCATAAGGCGTGGGTGGGAGGGGTGAGAGGCGTGCAGGAGTGAATGCACTACATACATGTATAAAACTGTCATGTTTAATTAATAAACACTAATAGACATCATTAAGATGTAAGTTTAAAACTCGAAGCTCTGTGACAAGCACGTGAGAAAATATTTCCTCTCCTTTTGTATTTTAAGATTTAAAAATAAGCCGGAGCCCGGCGGTGGTGGCGCACGCCTTTAATCCCAGACTGGGAGGCAGAGGCAGGCTGATTTCTGAGTTCAAGGCCAGCCTGGTCTACAGAGTGAGTTCCAGGACAGCCAGGGCTACACAGAGAAACCCTGTCTCGAAAAACAAAAAACAAAAACCAAAAACCAAAAAACAAAACAAAACAAAAAAAAAAAAGATTTAAAAATAAATTGTCTGTGTTCTGCCTGCATACATATATCTGTGCGCCATGTGTGAGCCTGATGCCCAAGAATGCCAGAAGAAGACATCAGACCCCTGAAACTGAAACTGGTGTCTCAGGGAGTTCTGAGCTGCCATGTGGGTGTAGGGAATCCAGACCTGGTGTCTTTTTAGAGCAGTCAGTACTTTTAACCACAGAGCCATCTCTCGGGCCTCTCATCTTTAGAAATATACTAGAATAAAACATCTGGATCTGCCAGGCGGTGGTGGCGCACGCCTTTAATCCCAGCACTTGGGAGGCAGAGGCAGGCGGATTTCTGAGTTCGAGAGTTCGGGGCTAGCCTGGTCTACAGAGTGAGTTCCAGGATAGCCAGGGCTACACAGAGAAACCTTGTCTCGAAAAACCAAAACCAAAAAAAAAAAAAAAAAAAAAACATCTGGATCTTAGCACTAGAATTTTACAAAATTAAACTAAATTTTACAAAATTAAACTAAAGTTAAACTAAAAAGAAGATACAGCTCTGACATGAGACAGGATTTATTTGGTTTTGTTTGGTTAGTTGGGGTTTTTTTTGGTGGGGGGGAGTTTGTTGTTGTTTTTGTTTTTTCAGACAAAGTTTTACCAGTTGTCTCGATGCTGGGATAAACTACTCTAATAAAACTGATGTAGGGGGAAGGATTTATTCTAGTTCACAGTCTTAGTCCATCAAGGCAGGGAAAGCAAGGAGGCAGAGCTTCAGGAGGCTAGACACATTTATCAGGAGGGAGCAGAGGGAAACAGGTGCAGCCAGTGCTTAGCTCCATTTTCCTTTTTATTCAGCCATCTCCCTCAGCCAGGGTGGACCCCCCCTCAGTTAACCTAATCTTGACGATCCCACACAGGTGTGCCCAGAGGTATGAACTTATACCACAGTTATAAAAGGAAGTGAACAGATATATGAGAATGAGAACAAAGAAAGCTTAATCTGCACGGTCTGCTGCGTGGAAGGTGGCTCACAGGAGCCCTGTGGTTCTGCCCTGTGACAGACACCAGCTCCATCCCTCCACACACACTCTTCTTCAGTGCTATAGCCACGGTGGAAAACAGTAGCTCTGTACTGGAACACTGACCTGACATGTGTGAAGCCTTAGGTTCAGCCCCCAGGACCACACTGGTACTCAGAGGCGACATACCTACATGCTTGTACGAGATTTACCCAGTCTGTATCAAGGTGTCCGGATTTAATGAATATACATGATCCACACCCTCTGGAGTTCTGTAGGACAAGGATGGACCCTTGACCCAAGGATGGTTCACTAATAAACTGGGCCATGTTGCTTTCCTCTAACGTGAAAAGCAAGGCTGGGCTGGTCAGATGATTCATCATAAAAGTTGATGAGAAAGTTAAAGGCAAAGATAATATATAGACTACAACACCATACTGGCATGTCCCTCTCCCTCCTCACCAACATCTTAGAAGGGAAGCTTCTGAGCGAGAGAGACGGCTCAGGGGTGAGACTGTCACTGCTCTTGCAGAGGACCCAGGTGCTTTCTCCAGCATCCTCATGATGACTGACAGCCATCTAAAATTCCAGATGCCCTCTCTTGATTCCTTGGGCATCAGAGATGCACACGGTGGACATACATACATACATACATACATACATACCACTCACATGCATAAAAATAAACTGTTTTAGAAAAACCAAAGAGACTGTTTAAAGAAAGTCTGTCATAATTGCCCCATACCTATGACCACTGGGATGGAAACAGAATTCTGCATCCATCCAGCATGGAGGCAGCTCTGGGAATTATGTTTTGGTCCCAGAAATCACACGAAAATGGGATTTTATGACTCTAAGCAAATGAAGCCAAAGAGTCTCTGTCAGAGCTCAAATAATAAAAATTAACTCTCAACTGCCTTGTTTTTACACAACCCACGAACAAAGTACATTCTCACATATACAAATCAATAATTAATTATATGTATGGTTTTACAGGATCACAGCGACAGTCATTTAACTGTGTATTTTCCACTTATGTATAGTTACTTTTATACTAAGTAATAAAATATAACAGACTATATGGCTTGTAAACCCTATAAAACATCCACAGAAACAGTCACCAGCCTGTGATTAAAGGATTCATTTCAACAAATGCAGTGTAATATATCTAGGAAATTATATACAGACATAATGCTTAACTAAAGTCAGTACCTTTTCAAACTATTCCCAAGAGAAGAAAATGGGAATCCCATTAGGAACACCTACCTAGCCTCTTTAGTGCAGTGAGCAGCTGTGAGGACCCACCTGTCTCTCACCAGGGCACCACCACATACGTGCATAAGAAAATCGCCATCTTGGACCTGCAGGCTAACCTGCCATGGCCACGCGCCGACATCAGCTTGCGTCCCTCCTATAATCCGAGACCCTTCCAGTGCACCTCTAAGTGGTGCTATTCCACAATCTAAAAACAAAGCGATACATTATTTGGAATCATCATCCATGTTTCATGTTACTTCCTAGCCTGAATACATTAGCACAGTCCTTTAAATTTCTATGTAGACACTGATGAGGCAAGCTGAAATTCTGAATGGCAAAGGAATTTAAACAAACATGCCACATTTGACTACTCAGTAAGCTCAGTAAGACACAAAAACCAACATAATTTATTAATAACTCTAGTCCCCAAGAATATAAAAGTAAGTTTCACTAGCCACGTACCATGTTCTTTCCTTTGTGGGATAGTGATTAAGAATCAGCCGGGCAGTGGTGGCGCACGCCTTTAATCCCAGCACTTGGGAGGCAGAGGCAGGAAGATTTCTGAGTTCGAGGCCAGCCTGGTCTACAGAGTTAGTTCCAGGACAGCCAGGGATATACAGAGAAACACTATCTCGAAAAACCAAAAAAAAAAAAAAAAAAAGAATCTAAGATCCAGTCGGCATGCTAGTATACACTAGATTTTTTTTGTTTTTCTGTGTAGCCCTGGCTGTCTCATAACTCTGTAGACAAGGCTGGCCTTGAACTCAGAGATTGCCTGCTTCTGGCTGCAGAGTGCTGGGATGAAAGGTGTTCGCCACCACCACTCAGTGGTAGTAAACACTTGTAATCCCAGCTTTCAAGAGGATCAGACAGCAATATCACAAATTCCAAGCCAGCCTGGACTGTATAGTGAGACCTGATCTCAGAAACGTGTGTGCGTGCATGTGCCTCCCATGTGTTTGGGATACAGCTCAGTAGTCAGGGTGTGTAGGATGAATGTATATAAATCATCAATCTCTGGCATAAAACAAACAAAAGTTGCAATTGCTAAGTCAAGAGCTACAAGCTATATCCATCACTCTTGCCATTTAACCTGTTGAATAGTTATTCTCAAGTGCATTCTGAAAAGGTCACCTAACAGCCCTTTGAGCCACGAACATCAGTAAGTCTGTCTAGAAAAGTAAGTGCGGAGCATTTTTGAGGTATCACTGACATGGCTACCAACGGTCTGGGAGCAGCTGAGTCCTGCGTGGCTGAGGTGGGACAGCGGACAAGGTCCCGGGTGCTGGGGCTGCACATGACCAGATACTGCCCTTCGTGACCGGCTGCTCCTCTTCCGGCGGCCCCGGCGTGGTGGCCTGTCCCTGCGCCGGGCTGGAGCCCTCCGTGAGGGACAGCGAGTGCAGCAGGGAGTACACGAGGGCACCGCCCAGGCACAGCAGCGCCCATGACGCCATGGCGGACGCAGGCCCCAAGATGGCGGCGGCGAGGCCCGCGCGGTGCCTGCTGGTCCCCGGCCGCTTCCCGCCTCCGCTCGGCTGGCGAGGGCGCCCGGGGCCTGTGGCTCAATGGAGGACTTCCGGAATGTCGTAGGCTCCGGTGAGAAAGAAGGCCTCCGCACACCGCGGGGCTATGGGCACCGAGTTGACGAGGTTTGCCTGCAGCACTTCAGGGTAGGAAGAGAGGCGAAGGGAGGCCTCGCCATGGCGTCAGGTGGACGTCCTCTCCTCACAAGCATGCCCACCAGGCCCGGAAGAGGGAGCCGGGTCCTCTCATGGCCACAGGCACCGTGGCTCGCCCACTCATAGTCACATACGTCATACACCCACGGATGTCCCCAATAATAAGTAAAAATTTAATACGGAAAAAAAACTGCCAGGCGTGGTGACATGCAGGCCTTTAATCCTAGGCTGAGGCAGGGGGATCTCTGAGTTTGAAGCCAGCCTGGTCTACACAGAAACCCTGCCTCGAAGAACGAACAAACAAAACAGATAGATATAGATAGTGATGTGTTTATAAAAAGATAAAGAGATATAATATGTTCTGTGGGTGTGTGTGGTGAGGTATGGGGAAAGGGATGCCTCGGGCATGGGCCCCGCTGAGACATCCCCTTCCCCCTGAGAGACCAGCTACGCGACGGGTATATTATAGAATACAGTTTATTCAGGGCATGGGGAGGGGAGTTAAGAGGGTAGTAGAGGCAGAGAAAGGCAGAGAGACTTGCTGCTGCCCCTTCCTAGTTCTTTCGGAACGCTGGCTGACTGGTCAGCTCAACTGTTCTGGCTCAAACTCCTTCTTTCCCTCTGTGCTTGTCTCTTAAGTAGCCTCCCTTTCCTGTCTGTTCACATGAGAGTTGGGCATATCCGGTTCTGTCAAGTCTTTCTGTGATTCATCATTTTCTCTGCCACTCAGTTAGACATCACTTTCAAGCATGGCTGCTTCCTTCAACAAACCAACTTTACTTTCATTGTTTGGGATTAAAGGTGTGTGGTTAGGGCTGAGCTATACCACAACTAAAAACAGGGTTTTTGTTTTTAGTAAATCACACAATCTCAGGGTTCATAGTTTGTGAAGAATGTCTTGCAAATGTGCATATATATATGTGCATCTACGCATGTGTGCACCTACACAAACCTCTCCCGTATACACAATAAAGAGAAAAGATACCCTGCAGAGACACGGAGTCATCCAGCAGATCTCAAAGGGAGAAAGAATTGCTGAATGGAGTTCCTTGGGAACAAAGGGAAGTTGTTCGGTCTCCTTCATGCTCCGTGTGGAGCAGTGGGCAGCTCGCTACCTAAAGTCCTTGTGCTTAGTTGATGCTGGCCATCGGGGATGAGGCTCAGCAAGCCCTCTGGAGTCAGGTTTCAGGTGCTGCGTAAGACTTTGCAAGTTGGGGCCAGTAGGGGAAGGTGCTTGCAGAACAAATCTGGAAACATATGAGTCTGGACCCTGGAAAAGGTGAGAGAGAACCAACTCTACCCACAGAACTGTCCTCTGACTTCCACATAAAAAGACATCACAGGCCCCTGGGCCCAGGTCTGTGGAGTCAGAGCCTAGTGGTTAAAGTGTGGGAATTTCTGCTTTTGTCTTTGACCTTTGACCTCTGCCATTCAGTTAGTGTCTAGTAGCCATGCACAAGAGTTCTTTGTGTTAGTGACTTTGGAAATGCTAGCATAAGTGACTCTGTTTTGTGAGCTTTGAGACAAGAGTCTGGCTGGCTTCAAATAATCCTCCTGCTTCAGCCTCCTGAGTGCTAGGATTATAGGTATTTGGTACCATACACACATCCATCAACACTGATAACCATCTTGTAATAGTTTGTTTTGGTTTGTTCTGAGGTTGGAATTCACTGTGTAGCCCAGGCTGGCCTACTTCTACCTCACGTGTTGGAGTTACAGGCATGCACCACCGTCCATGGCTCTTGTGGCAATTAACTGACCTCATTGCTGCCGTGTGGCTTTTCCTAGTTGGTCTGAACCCATCGATTGTACCCCGTGCTGGAGAGGGGCGCAGCAGCAAGGGAGACAGATGCCAAAGGTGCTTCTCATCTGCCAGCTGTAAGCAGCTTCGAGGTTCAGACGGAAAAGTACCTGGTCTGGAGCCTGTTCTTAGATCCTAAAGCACAAAAGGTCTCTGGAGGAGAGAGCTCCTTTTCCCTTTGAAGATGGCAGGCATCCTTTGTCCCTGAGTCCACTTGCTTCTTTTCTTGGACAAGTTGCTGGTTGGAAGTTTTTTCTCTTCTTTCTCTCTCTGAAGGTTAGCATGAAGTTTAGTCCCTGTGGTGTCTACTAAAAACCAAACTTCACAACTGAAAGATATCTGTAACAAAATGTCAGTGGGAAAGAGACCCACCCTTAACATTTTAAAAAGTATTATTATTTCCACTATTTTTATGTATATGAGTACACTGCAGCTGTCTTCAGACACACCAGAAGAGAGAACCAGATCCCACCACACATGGTTGTGAGCCACCATGTGGCTGCTGGGAATTGAACTCAGGACCTCTGGAAGAGCAGTCAATGCTCTTAACCTCTGAGCCGTCTCTCCAGCCTCCTACAGACATTAACGAAGTGTATGCATATGTGCCTACATATGAACGTGTGCACAGACATGGAGTGCTCTGAAAAGCCAGAGGCATTGGGTCCCCTGGAGCTGGCATTACGGGAAGTTGTGAGCTGCCAAGTGGTTGTTGGGAACTCAAATTGGATCCTCTGCAAAAACAGCTAGTGCTCTTAACCACTGAGCCATCTCTCCAGCCCACCCCTGCTTTTTTTTTTTTTTTTTTTTTTTTTTTGAGATAGGGCCTCTTGAAACCTTGGCTGCTCTCGAACCTCGAATCAGATAGATATGGATGATCTTCACCTTCTGATCCTCCTGCCTCTGCCCCCCCCCCCAGCTGTAGGCTTACAGATGTGTGTCACCATGCCTGTCTGTTGTGTATTGGGTGTGGTACACAGGGCCTAGAACAACTAAGCAAACCCTGTACCAACTGAGCCACAACCCCAACCCCCAGTAAAGGGTTACTAAGAGAATTACAAAATATATCAAAGAAAGCCTGATATATTTGATATTTGATATATCAAAATATATCAAATGTCAAGACAGTCCTGATATTTCTGGCCTCCACATGTGCACACACAGGCTTGTGCAGACACAGACAGACACACACACACACTGTTTGAAAGAAAGCTCATTGCTTTAAACAGAAGGAAATGGGTTCTAGTTTTACATTGATGAATTAAATATTGACCTTAGAAAATTCTTTGAATAAATTTACAGTTTGAAAATCATCATGCACACGTTTTTGAACCAAGGCACAGCAGTGCGTGTCTGAAATCACAGCACTCCTAAGGCAGAGGATTACCACAGAGAGGCCAAGACCAGCCTGCCCTACCTGACAGGTTCTGGGCCATCCAAGGGTTCATAGGAATTTTCTCAGTTGAGGCTCTCCTCTCAGATGACTCTAGCTGTGTCAAGTTGACATAAAACTATCCAGCACAGATGTGAACATAAATGGAATTGTAAGTGAACCCAGTAGGCAGTGTTCTCGTTACTGTGTGACCTGCTGCATTTTTAATTAAGTAAGTAAGTAAGTAGGTAAGTACGAAATTAAACAGAAGACAAAATAAATAAGATCTCGTTTGGTTAAAAGGATGGCAAAATTAACAGGCAACATAAAACACTAAATTCTTGTCTGGGAGGGAAGGCTGGCTCACCAGTTGAGTGTGCACTGCTCTTGCAGTAGACCTTATTTGGTTCCCATCACAACAGTCGTAACGCCAGCGTCTGGGAATCTGCTGCCCTCTTGTGGCTTCTGTGGGCACTGCACCCATGAGTACATACAGCCTCTTCATTCACATAATCTAAAAACCTTTAAAGTTAGCCTTTTAAAAAACTTGAAGTAGAGCAATATTTTATTTTTAAAAATCCAATTCCTTTACATATAAATCATTAGAAACCAATATAAGGATATCTTCTTGTAGCACCTAATTACATATAAATCTTTTCTCATAAGATTTTTTTCTATGCCTCTTGTAACATTCATTGTATTTTGATAGCAAAACACAGCTGTCAATCCAGAATTAATAAGAGAACCTTTATTCTGAGCCAAGTATGAGTGACTTTGGCCAGGGGAAATTGAGTTCAGGTTGACCTGAATGACATGTTCCACGGTGGAAGTGGTCACATGGATGGTTGCAATCATAGAACAAAATAAATTATAAACTGATCACTTACTGAATAATTCGGTAGGACCAGCAGGCTAGTGCCTTGCAGCAAAGAGAGAAACCCACTGCAGTCCGCATGTAGTGACACTGGTGAAGACATCTAGTAGGTCTCCTGAAAATATATTCCAGGGGTCAGGGATCTTTTTTCTTTGTTTGTTGGTGTTTAGTTGTTTTGGTTTTGAGACAGGATTTCAATGTATAGCCCTGGCTGGCCCGGAAGTTACTTTGTAGACCAGGCTGGCCTTGTACTCAATAGAGATCTGCTTCTATCTCTGGAATGTTGGCATTAAAGATGTGAGCTACCAGCCCTGGCCCGCCAAAAGTTTTACATGACAGAAGGGATGTTACTTCCCCATGGATTGCACAGAGTCAGGCAGGTAGGGGGACTAAAGATAGCCCAGGATAGTTTTAGATCACCATCTGCAGTATTCCAACCCTCTACACCCAAGAGTGCTAGTCAGTTTTGAAGCCTGAAGAATCTTACACAGAGATGTAGTTTTCTCAAGGCACTTCAGCTCCCAGGATTCACTCCAAGATAACTTATCTGAACTATGGTAAATCTCAGGGTTTGTTTTTTATCCCCACCTTCTTTATCTGATGTTATTTGACAACATGGAGGTTCTTATCACTCAATGACTTTATGTGTGTCACTTTTTTTTTTTTTTTTTGAGACAGGGTTTCTCTATATAGTCCTGGCTGGAACTCACTCTGTAGACCAGGCTGTCCTTGAACTCAGAGATCCACACTGTTAGTAAGGTAACAGTGGTTTATCAGGTCTCTGAACAGACAGTTAAAATCTAAAATGTATTTCTGTCTGGGGTTTATTTTAAATTCTTGTTGTGAATCATGTCTGTCATCTCCGATGCAGCACAGCCACCGGGGCCTTGTTTCCAGCCTCTGTGCTCAGATCAGGAGTAGCAGTGAGCAGACCTAACCTGTCCACCAGGAAGCTCTGGGAGGTTAACAGTCTGTGTCCACACAACCTGACTGAGATAAGGACCCTGGAAAACCAGTTTTTCAAGGGGCAACAAAGAAAAAAACTGTGGAGAAGTAACTTCTACAAAACCACACACCTTATTAGACATACCAAAGATAATAATTTTAGCATAGAGTGGATTTGAAAAGCACAGTTATTTTTAGGCTTTCCAGGAACAGATTAAATCTTAGGGTTAGAGGCTCATCTTGGTGAATAACACAAGAGTTAATAAGCACCAGACCTGGTTTTCAGTTGTGTGTGCTAAGGCCTGACAGGACTCATTCCCAGGGTGGCATCAATGGGCCTGGTGTCCCCTTTTAACATTTTAGGAGGCCCCGACATGGAGTGGGGCAGATCATTGTGCAGGGTGACTGTCACGCACACATGTACACATGCACCTCCCAGATGAGGTTCTGAGACTGCAGCTCAACACAAGGCCAGGCATCTGTGACACCTCTATTAAGGTGCAGGTAGTCAGGAGAAGCATTTGTCTCTTCTGGGTTAAGGGGACCCTTGTGTAACTAAGCCCCTACCTGAACTGACAGGGGCACAGCCAGCTGCATGTTTCCACTGTCCTGGTCGTACACAGGCAGTCCCACCGGCCTGTTCTCAGGGACCCAGCAACTGCTTATGTCATCATCAGCCACTACCAGGGGCACCAGCTTGGCTCTCTTAGATCTTTTAGGAACCTCACAACTCAGGGGAACCGAGATCCTTGTCTGTGGAACAGAGGCTTTAAGGACTAGCCAGTGTAAAGCAGAGTGGGTTTCCTACAGGTATTTTAAACACAGATTATAAGCACAAGGTTCAACAGAAAGAGAGGGCCAGGAATAGTAGTGCATGTTGTGTTTATAAAAAGATAAGGAATATGTTTGGTGGAGGCGAGGTATGGTGAGGTGGAAGGGGTACCTTTGCGGGCCCATGCAGGCATCCCTTCCCCCAGAGGGACCAGCCACAAGATGGTATATAGTATAGAATAGAGTTTATTCAGGGCATGGGGAGGGGAGTTGAGAGAAAAGCAGAGAGAGGGGAGGGTAGGGGAGAGGAGGGAGGCTGACCATGAGCACATTGGGTGGGGGGGGAGCAGGGACAAGAGGAGAGAGGAGGGGGCAAGCAGCCCCTCTTATAGCGAGTCAGGCACACCTGGCTGTGGCCAGGTAACTGGGGCAGAGCCTAGGAGGAACACTAACAGTGTACTCCTTTAATCCTAGCACTCTGGAGATGGAGGCAGGGGGATCTCTGTGAGTTTCAGGACTATAAAGTGAGTTCAGGACAGCTGGAGTGGCACAGTGATTCTGGTGTGTGGAGGGGACACTCACTGTAGGGAACAAGGACATGACACCAAAGAGTCACAGTGAAGTGTCTTACCACTTGCCGTTATCTACCCTGTTATCTTCTTGATAAGTGACATATAAAGTGGTTCTGGTGGTACCTTGGGTGACATTATAGCTTAATAAGATAAAGCCAGGAGCCACTCTGCTTGACTAGGGGCCTTAGGCATGTCATTTACTGTAATAGGTTTCTGGTGAAATCTCCAGAAACTGTCCACAGTTGGGACTGGAGGGAGCCTCAATTGCGTTGAAGTTTTGAGTTTTAACCTGTCAAAAAACTTAAACCATAGTCTACAATGGGGACTCTTTCCCTCCTGTGACATAATACTCTGCAGTGGGGTACCCTTTCCCTCCTGTGACATCACATTCTGCAGTGGGGTGCCCTTTCCCTCCTGTGACATCATACTCTGTAGTGGGGGACCCTTTCCCTCCTGTGACATCATATTCTGCAGTGGGGTACCCTTTCCCTCCCGTGACATCATACTCTGCAGTGAGGGACCCTTTCCCTCCTGTGACATCACACTCTGCAGTGGGGGACCCTTTCCCTCCCATGACATCATCATTCTCCTTGTCTTTCTATCGTCCCTCAGTTTCCCCTCTGAGATTTAATCTGAATATCAACAGTTAATGAGGCAGAAGTCTGTCTTCTAGAACTTTAGTGCTGAGCTGACTACAGACCCTCCCTGGCTGTGGAGCAAACATCTGAATCTGTCCAGTCAGAGGCGGAGATGAAGGTTAATCTGTGGTATTGGGAGGGTTGTGATTTGGTAAGAATCTGTAAGACACAAGTGAGACAAACCACACAAGCACACCACAGAATAGATGGTTGTGTTTAAAACTAGTACCCAAAACAGCAAGGCCTCCCTGTCAAAAGGTGCCTGATTCCCGTGATGTCGGGAGTCATTGGAGAGACACTCAGCAGTTAAAGGCACGGGCTGCACTGGCACTCGGCGGCTCGCAGCTGGCTGGAATGGTTGGTTCCAGGGAATCCAACAGCATTTGCTGGCTTCTGTAGGCATCCGGCATGCATGTGCTCATACACACACATAGATACACACAAACATACACATAGATAAAGTAAATCTTTTTGTCCTTATTGTTGTTGGTTTTGGATTTTGAGACAGGGTCTCTCTGTAGTCCTGGCTGTCCTGGAACTTACCGTATAGACCAAGCTAGCCTCAAATCCACAGCAATCCTCTTCTGCACCTGAGTAATGCAATTAAAGGTGCCCCCAATTTAAATAGACCTAGAATGTATCAGGTATATATAGAAATACTTTTTTTGTTGTTTTGTTTTTCAAGACAGGGTTTCTCTGTTTAGCCCTGGCTGTCCTGGAACTCACTCTGTAGACCAGGCTGGCCTCAAACTCAGAAATCTGCCTGCCTCTGCCTCCCAAGTGCTGGGATTAAAGGCGTGCGGCACCACTGCCCAGCAGAAATACTTTTCATATATATATGTACAAAATTAAAAACAATAAAAATCTTACAGGCTGGAGAGATGGCTCAGAGGTTGAGAGCACTGACTGCTCTTCCGGAGGCCCTAAGTTCAATTTCCAGCAACCACATGGTGGCTCACAACCATCTGTAATGAGATCCAATGCCCTCTTCTGACATGCAGATATATATGCAGAACACTGTGTATAAAATAAGTAAATCTTAAAAAACATCTTACAAAAGGAGAGCTAGGTGAGATTTTGAGAAATAAAACCCATTTTATAATAAACTCAAAAAAGTCGGGGATGAATGGAGCTTTATTCAGTGATGCTGTGGACCCAGGAATCAGCTAGATACAACTGGCTAACTTGGCTTCAAACAGTGCAGTTTCTGTTTTTGTTTTTGTTTTTTGAGACAGGGCCTTACTATGCAGCCCTGGCTTTCCTGGAACTCTGTCTGTTGACCAGGCTAACCTTGTACTCACAGCTATCCACCTGCCTCTGCCTCTGCCTCTGCCTCTGCCTCTGGAGTGCTGGGATTGAAGGCCTGAGCCACCATGCCTGGCTTTCACAGCCGCCCTCTCTTCCCCAAACACTATGTAGTTATGGAGTCACGGCCTCCCCATCTAGCACGACCCCCTCACCAAACCCGGCAGCTTGTGACCCCGCACCCCCCTCCACATGCACACGCTCAGTCATTAGCACAGACAACTTTTCTCCTGTAAGGGAACTAAAAGTGCCCAGAGAAGAGGGCATCAGCTTCTCGGAGAGATGCGCCACGTGCCTCCTGCTGATCAGTGAGTCTTTATTTGCCACCTCTATCAAGTGACATGGCACTGAAGAGGTCACAGCGCATCTCCTACAGAATGGTTAGTGCCCATAAGCTGGGGCTTGGCAGGCTGAGGCAGAGAGACTGATGTGAAGTCAAGGTTGGTGGTCAGGTTAGTTTTACCAACCTGACGCAAGGTAGAGAATTTGGAAAGATGACCCCAGTTGAGAAATGGCCCAACACATTGTCAAGTGGCAAACATGTGGAACATTTTCTTGACTAATGGTTAGTAGGAGAGGGCCGAGCCCAGTGTGGTAGGTAGTCCATCCTGGGCAGGTGGTCCTGGATTCTGTAAGAAGACAGGCTGAGCAAGCCAGGAAGCAGCACCCCTCCATGGCGTTTGCATTAGTTGCCCTCAGGTTCAGGTCCTGACTTCCCTCAGTGATACATTGTGACCTGAGAGTTATAAGCTGAAATAAAGCCTTTCCTCAGTTGCTTTTTGTGTTTTATCTCAACAATACAAACCCTGAGACAGTTGACCTTGCTACATACTGCAGGCCAGCCTGGGCTAAGAGGGGGAAAGAAGCCCTGTCTCAAAAACAAGTAATAAAATCAATTATTGATTTATGGCAGCTGAATGCAAATATAGTTACCTCTTCTATTGAACAGCACAGTGTACCACTCACTTTTCTATGCTTTTGAACTGTAGTCATTTTCTGAGTGTACCAAGTGAGAACAAGAGATATATTTGTGTCTGTTCTATTAGAGGGAGCACAGGACATAAGTAATCTGAAAGGGCTGTGTCAAGTGTGTGTGTGTGTCAGGTGTGTGTGTGCGTGTGTGTGCATGTGTGTGTGTGTCAGGTGTGTGTGTGTGTGTGTGTGTGTGCTCGAGTGTGTGTGGTAAGCTGAAGCCCCAGGGACAGTTAGGAGTTGACACTAATGGTTAAGCTTGCAGATTTCGGGATGCATATCTTGGCTAGTCTGTGGTGTCAGTGGCTCTGGTCCCATCCAGTGGAAATGCTCTTCTCTTAGAGGATTCCTTGGAGGGCCTGCCTCTGCCTCCTTTGTGGTCTTGTGTGTCTGATGAGTTCCCAGCCCTCATTTTTGTGATGTGGTTTTGATCTGCTCATGGATCTGTTAGGTCCTGATTCAATTTGCTGCGTTTGTAGGTGGCAACACCTTGCTCGTGTGAGTAACACGATTGTCAGCTAGTGCTACGGTTTGTGCTGGACAGATCGAATTTGTTTATATGCACAAACAAGATGTGGAGTCATTCTGTGTTTGCCAACTATTGTTTTACAAAATGGAGTCACTCAGAGCAAGGCACAGCTGGAGAGCTATTGTTTTCCACAGAGCAAGGCCTGAAGACTAACATTAGTCAGGGATCTCCAGCCAGAGAGAAGCAGGGGAGAGGAGAGGGCAAGAAGCCAGGATGGGAATTGGCTCAAGTAATTGTAGAGGTCAAGATGTTCCATGATCTGCCGTTGTAGACTAGAGAGCCAGGAAAGTGAAGGGAGTCATCAAGTCTGTGGCTGAAGGCCTATTCTGAGCCAAAAGATCTAAGACCTAGGAGTGCAGATGCCTGAGGGTGTAAGGAGATGTATACATCTCAGAAGGACTGTAGTTTGAACTGGTGTCAGAGGACCTGAGTTCTGTTTCCAGCACCCATATGGCAGCTCACAACCACCTGCCTGTAACTGCAGTTCCAGGGATCTGATGCCCATTCTGAGCTCTGTGGGCACCAGGCACACATGTGACACACATGTATGTGAGTAAAACACCCATACACATAAAAATAATGAAAACAAACACCTCCTGAGTGAGGAATAGAAGGCAGCTCCTCTAAGCCAACAGACTTAGTGTAAACTGAAGAAAGTCTACAGTGAACAATATCCTCCACTGATAAAAGATGAGGCTCCCTAGGAGTGGAAATAAGTTTATCAAATTCTGTTCTCCATGGTAATACCATAGCCAAGTCCTAGTGAGGACTGTAAAGCCAGGCAGAGAGGTGGAGGTGCTTCTGTTGACAGTTACAGTCTCCACCAGGGGTACCCAGGACTACTGAGTGACTTAGTGCAGTCAGGACACCAGCCTCACACTGCACACTCACCAATAAGTATAGAGAGAAACTTTACATACTGTGTGGAAGCATCATCTGTCAATAAAAACCCTATGGCCAGTGAGCTGAGGACATAGGAGGTAGGAAGTTCTGGGGGAGAGAG
>NW_021620574.1:30257-77413 GCF_004785775.1 Grammomys surdaster
GGGGAGGGGAGGGGAGGGGAGGGGAGGGGAGAGGAGAGGAGAGGAGAGGAGAGGAGAGGAGAGGAGAGGAGAGGAGAGAGGAGAGGAATTCTGGGAAATAGGTGTGGGAGATTCTCCCCAAATGCTGGACCGCTGGAGGAGACAGATGCATGAAACAGAAGGTGACCATCCATGTGGCACTCACAGAATAGAATAAACAGATAATTAAGTTATGAGCTAGTCTGGGAACAAGCAAAGCCTTTGGCCTAAGCATTTCTTCCTATCTAAGAAGTCTCAGAGTTATTTCTGGGAACCAAGCAGCTGGGTGGAAAACCCCACAGCTGAAGTTTAAGCAAACATTCCTGTCCTAGCCATCCTGGCAGGATGGAACCTGTTAAAGAGACACCTGTGAGCCGGGCAGTGGTGGCGCACGCCTTTAATCCCAGCACTTGGGAGGCAGAGGCAGAGGCAGGTGGATTTCTGAGTTCGAGGCCAGCCTGGTCTACAGAGTGAGTTCCAGGACAGCCAGGGCTACACAGAGAAACCCTGTCTTGAAAAACAAAAAACAACAAAAAAAGAGACACTTGTGTTCTTTTCTTTGGCTATTAGAACTTCAAAAATGGTCCCAGGAACCTGAATCTTCTCAGGACTCTCAAGCTGGGGAAGGAAGAGGCTAAAGCTGGTCCGTGAGGGGAGGAGCTTGTCTCCCAAGAAGGGATTTCACATGACTTTGACTTGTCAGACCCACACCAGGAGGTACCCTTGACACTCCCTTTGTCTTGACCCCCACAAGGATAGTGGTGACCAAGGCTCCTTAGCCAAGCATAACTCTTACCTTCATGTCAGGATCCCAACGATGGGCTGGGCAGGGGGCCACGGGGTTTCCTTATTTGTTCTTCTTCCCAGTGTGACATGTGATGAATGAATGGTAAACGTCCTTTGCATTTCACTATTGCTTAGCTATTTAACTGGCCAAGCTTGCTGTGGCTGGGGCCCAGGCTCTGTCCTAACAACTCCACAACATTGTCCCTGGGGCCATGGCCAGAGGCTGGTCCTAGGATCCTGACCCATTGGGTTTGTTTGGCTACTTATATTAGGAGTAGGAGGGAAATGAAATAAAATTAAGAAATGAGATGATTCCATTTGACTAACCCAGGAAGACAGAAACCTCCCTTCTCAAAACCCATAGGAGCCTGTCAGAGCAGAAGCCAGGAATGGAGGAAGTGCTGAGGTTCTGGATTTGTGAGGTTTTTTCATCTTCTTGGCACTGGGCTGAGAGTGACAGGCTCTGCTCCTGGTGTGTGGTTGATTACCTGTAAGAAGCTGGGACTGAGGAAGAAAGAAACATTATCAAAGGCTTTGTTAAAATCTTAACATAATGCCGGGCAGTGGTGGCACACGCCTTTAATCCCAGCACTTGGGAGGCAGAGGCAGAGGCAGGTGGATTTCTGAGTTCGAGGCCAGCCTGGTCTACAGAGTGAGTTCCAGGACAGCCAGGGCTACACAGAGAAACCCTGTCTCGAAAAACCGAAAAAAAAAAAAAAAAAGAAAAAGAAAAAAATGTTACCATAAGGGAATGTATTGTGCTACCATGTAAAGTGCCTAAGGAAAGAAGAGAAGGAAGGGTTAGATAACGCCTGCTCCTTATCTAACAGTGAGCAGCATGGTGAACGGCATCTCTATGCCTGACTAGATGGCAAACACTGTAGGATTCACTATTCCCAAGGTGCTGGTCTCTTCAAGTTCATCTGACATAAATAGGTAGGTAGGTAGGTACATTACCTACATACATAGATACATAGATAGATACATAGATAGATACAAAGATAGATACAGAGATAGATACAAAGATAGATAGATGATAGATAGATAGATAGATAGATAGATAGATAGATAGATAGAGATAGATACATACATACATACATACATACATACATACATACATACATACATACATACACAGGTAAATACATAGATAGATAAAAGTGATCTCAGGTGAAATCTCAGCACACTCTTTCTTGGTGGAGTAGGATTTACAAGTTGACTCTAGAGTTTGCTACTTCACAGGCCTGTACTTTAAGATCAGATCCCACAGCCTGAGTCTGGCCTTGCCTCCTGCAGATCCTTCTGTTAAGATGCTGTAAGCCCAGTGTGGTGGTGCCTTTAATCTTGAGATGCAGAGGCAGGCAGATCTCTGAGTTTGAGGCCAGCCTGGTCTACAGAGTGAGTGTCGTGGAGTTGTTAGTTCAGAGCCCAGGCTACACAGAGAAACTTATCTCAAAAAGCAGAACAAAACCAAGCATCAGTGTGACGAAACTGGAGAGCAGGGTTGCTCAGTGGTTAAATGTTCTCACCACCAAGCCTGACAACCTGGTTTCAATCTAGAACCCACATGATGGAAGGAGAGACCAGGTTTGGATGGAAGAATGAGAAGGAAAGATTGATGGACAAGTGACTTGCTGACAGTGCAGGCCTTTCTGAGGGGGGGACCTGCAAGGGGCGGGCTCATCAGGACCGTAACCTTCCAGCTGGGTAGTTACAGGGCAGCAATGAGGTCACAGTTTCTGCCTTTGACCTGCCGATGGCCACGGCTCAGGAAACAAGTGAGTTGGTTAAAGCACTGTCCCTGTCTGATGTTAGGTGAGTGACAGATATCCCTCCTGGCAGCCATGACTGAGGTCCGTGGGGCCTGGCAGCCAAGAATCTAGACAAAGGATTTACTTCACTTCATAAAACCAAATGATTGCAATCATCTTCATTTAACAATGGAGGAGCTGGACAAAATGGTACAGCCCTGGCTAACACAACTCTTGGAAATTGTTCTCTGATTTCCAAACTCATGCAGGGGCCTCTACTACATTATATATATACATATACACACACACACATTATACACACACACACACACACACATACATGCTCAGGTGCTGTGGGGAACCAAGGCCCTCCCTGAAACTCAGGGCTGTGCCTCCCTCTGGGTGCTGGTCACTGGCACTCAAAGCTCAGTGATGATCCCAAGACTTGAGATGTGAATCTTGGCTTTCAAAGCCACAGGCCCTAAGTCGTCAGGGTCCAGCACTCTAAGCCAATCCTCGTTTTATTTCTGTTGTTGTGGCAGATGCCCTGACAAAAAGCAACATGGGGGAGAAAGGGTTTATTTCTGCTTGCAATTCCAGATCACAAGTCTAACACTGGGAGAACTCAGGGCAGGGCCTCGAAGGCTGGCCTGCTTGGTATGCCATCCAGTGCTACCTCTGTCCGAGGAACTCCATTCGCAGTCAGACAGGCCAGCTTGTGCTCTGCTAGATTTTTTATACAGTTCAGGATTACTTCTGAAATGGTTCTGCTCATAGTAGGCTGGGTCCTCAATTTTCAATCAAGACAATCCCACAGGCCATTCTGATGTACGTAATTCTTCAATGGAAGCCTTCCTGTCATGTGACTCTAGGTTGTACCCAGATGCCAGTTGAAGCTCACCAGGACAAAGCCTTTGGGTACCACCAGCATCCTAGGCCTCTGGCTGTCAACAGTAAGTGGAATGGTCTTTGCCATTAAAATCTCCTCCCTAGCTGCATAGACTAATCTGTCTTGCTGGAAGAGGAAGCTGTAACTCCTCAATTGTGCCAAGAGGATTTCAAAGAACTCACAAACCACAACAGATGCATCACCAGCTATGTGTGCCAGCCACTGCCATAGAAACCACGTGGGAAATGCTAGAGCTTGGCTAGGCTGACAGATGACATCATAGAAACCACGTGGGAAACCAATGCTGGAGTTGGGCTAGGCAGACGGAGATGACGTCTTCAGGGGACTGCATGTGCTCCCAGTTAAATCAGGATTCTCAGCACTAGCAGGAGAGAAAAAAGTGGGGTGGGCTGGCAGTGTGGCTTGCAGGTAGAGTGCTTGCCCCAATTCTGTTTTGTTTGAGAAAAGGTCTCTCTACATGGCTGTCCTTGAACTCACTATGTACTGGGATGAGACATGCATCATCGGGCCTGGCTTGCCTTAATTCTTCTTACTCTGGGTTCAATCCCTAGCACCACTGAAGATGGGGGGGGGGGGAGAAGGCAGAGTGTTTTGTTTGTTTTTGGAGACAGAGTTTCTGTTACACCCCTTGACTGTCCCGTAACTCACTTTGTAGACCAGGCTGGCCTGAAACTCATAGAGAGCCGCCTACCTACCGCTGCCTCCTGAGTACTGGGATGAGTTTTAATTGTGTACATATGTACCTGAATACAGGTACCCACTGAGGGCCAGAGATGTGGGGTACCCTGGAGTTATATGCAGTTGTGGACAGAATGTGGGTACATTTATCAAACTTGTGTCCCCTTCAAGAATAGCTGTGCTGACTGCTGAGCCACCTCACCCACGTTTGTTTTTGGCACGTGGCAGGCTGGCCTCACACGCCCCATCTCCTGCCTTGGCAGTGTTGGGATTATACATTAGAGTCACTAGGCTGCGTCTATGTGGTGCTGGGAATTGAACGCTGAGCATTATGCCTGCATGGCCAGCACTGGACAGCTGAGCTACCTTCTTAGCCTTTGTGTTTTTCAAACAGGACCTTGCTGTTGAGCCCAGGCTGGCCTGGAACTCATGTCTCAGCCCCAGGACTGGAATTACTGCCACATCTATGAATATATGTAGTGAACATAAACACACTACATGGGTGCACTGGACTCAAGTAGCTGCCTCCCTATGGGAAAGAAATCTTAAAGGGGCTGTGGGGCCTCCTGTGTGTATTTTCCTTCAGACCTCAAGGTAAAGTTTCACCTGTCCTGGACAATACACAATTCTGCTTTATGACATTTTCACGTGTTCTTGTGCATACAAGTACACATGTAAGAGTCAGAGAACTTCTGGGAGTCCATTTTATCCTTCCACTGCGTGGGTCCTGGAGACCATACTCATGCTGTCAGGCCTGGCACAAGTGCCCTTATCCGCTGAGCCGTATTATCTTCTACATACTAGTGTTTTGAGTTTGTAGAGTGTGATTTTTAAAGGAGGGTTGCCACCTAGTGGACACACCTAAATAGAACCTTTTAAAATCTTCAGACTAGGTTTTTAAATTATTTTAAGACAAGGACCAGAACCTTTCTGCTTCCTTTCTCAAAAGCCTTCTAGCTCCAAACCACTGGTGACAAGACAAATTCAGAATGACCAAGAACACAAATTTTGGGGTTGACTCAACCTAGAATTTAACATCACTTTTGTTATTTACTGTGTAGCTTCAGGCAGAATATCAAATGTTTTCTGTACCTACATGAATTTGTACTTAGACCTTTATCAAATATGAGGAATCCTTGTGCTGGAGCCACAAGAGAAGTGTCTCACTGGAGTTCGGTAAAGGCCAGGGTGTGCCAGGGTGGAGGTAGGAGGGCCATATCTTGAAAATAATATATTAGCGTCTATGGATGTGTGTGAATGCCCAGGTGGTCAGGACAACTTTAAAGTCAGCGTTCTCCTTCAGCTCTAGAGATGGAATTCATGGGGTTAATGTTTTACTGAGTGGTTAAACTCATTTCTGTTTGTTTCAGATGCATGACCTCAAGTAAGAGAATCAAACTTTTTTTTCCAGAGTGTTTCTCTGTGTAGCCCTGGCTGTCCTAGAACTTGCCCTGCAGACCAGGCTGGCCTTGAACTCAGAGATCTACCTTCTTCTGCCCCTTGGGTGCTGGGATTAAAGGTGTGAGCCATCTGGCTGGAGAGATAGCTCAGTTGTTAAGAGCACTTGGCTACTCTTCCAGAGGACCCAAGTTCAACTTCCAGCACCCACATGGCCAATCACAACTGTCCCAGGGGATTCTGACATCCTCAGACAGACAGATGCACAGGCAAAACACCAATGCACATAAAATAAAATAAAATAAAATAAAATAAAATAAAATAAAATAAAATAGAATAAAATAAAGTGTGTGCCACCACACCTGGCCAAGTCTTAAACTCTTGGTCCTCCTGTTTCAGCCCCTGGGATCAACTGAGACCCCAGGTGTCCACCACACACTACCCTGGGCTTAAAGTTTCAATCCTAGTCGTCTGTGCTCCTGGAACCTTAGCAAGCAATGACCTCAGGGACACAAGGTGTTCACAGGAACAGGGAGGCTGCTGCATTCCTGTGCTTTACTTGTGGTTACTGAGGTATAAAACTGCTGCCCCCACCCTGTTCTTGGTGCACATCTACACCCAGTTCACATGTAAAGTCACCTTAACTTACAGTAACTTGTTTCAGTTGACACATTATATAATGTACAAGCTGAAGACAGCAAATGACTATATATGCTACCAGTTATTTGGAGAAAAAGCACCTCAATCATGAAATGGCAAAACCGTTTCGTTTGTAGTGTCTTTTTGTGACTGCAACAACAGTACTAACTAAAGGGCAGGTACCACCATCGGAGAATGAAAAAACAAAGAGGGCATGGGTAGATGGGGGAGTTAAGTGTCCCAGATCTCTCCTACAGTACAGGCCCTAAGACTCAGGCAGCGCCAACCTACAAAAGCCCCTGGACTCTTCAGCCTGATCGGGTGCCATGCATGCACTTTAGAGTGAGACAATCTTACTTTATAACACATCACTGGTTTAGACCTGCTCTGCATTCAGACACCAAGACCTCCCGGCTGACTTGTGGCTCCTTAGCCTTCAGGCCTTACTCATTGGTGGCAACTTTGTGGTGCTTATGGCATCTTTTTTCCTGGGAATGTGTACCACCATGACCACATCTCACTGCTGATTCTAAGTCAGGATACATCTCTCTACCAGTCCATGAGCTAAGGAATACCTATTCTTCACTCTTTGCTTTAAAAGTCATTACACAATCATTTACTGCCTCGGGAAGCTGCTTCACTATAGAGGGCTCATCTGGCATGTGCAAAGTGTGAGGTTCAACCTTCAGCACTAAAGGAACAAAATGGAACAGATCTGAGAAGCCTTACTTGTGGCTACACTGGCTTACAAAGCACAGTGGGGTGTAGAACGCCCCAGTTCCTTAGGCTGATGGACAACCAGTTCAAAGAAAGTAAGGAACACCCTTTGTGGTCCCACTAATGAACTCTCCTTGGAAGATCAATGGCAAACTGACTAGGTGACTGACCACTAATATGATGCCCCAGTATGATGTCCTAGGTTCCCACAGAACAGCAGCTTTCTTGAGCACACTGTAACTGGTTCTTCCTGAATCAGAGCACAAGTGTGCTCTATTGTAAAGCACACCCAGACCCCGGGCTTAGAATCTGGCTGCACTTTAAGGTTAAAAATCCCTCACACTGAGAATCTTACACAGTGGTTGCTGGTTGGCATTCGTATGTCAAACATTATATTTTGCATTTGGAAAACTTAATCTTATCAAATGTTCTTTAATTTCATAGACGATATGAAACATACTATGTAGGCACACAACAGTTTTGCAGTTTCCAAGTGTACACAGATTAGAATACAGAGGTTAAATGCTGGTGTACTGACCACAGCTGGAACTTTAGATAAAACTTTATATAAAACATACAATTCAATTATCAGCCAATTGAAAACTTTTTCTCATAATATAAAAATGATACTTTAAGATACAAATTTTTTACTACACAAACTATATAAACATTTAAAATAATCATTAAAAACTCAACATTAGAATTTATAAAGATTCACTATAAAAATATATCGGCGGTCACTTCTTTTATAAAGGTAGCACAGGCTACATTACACAATGGTTTCAATGGAAGATTGCCTCAGTAACTATTTTAGAACCTGACAAAACCTTACGGTAAGATGATTATAAAATCCCTCAGAAAAGCTTTGGTGTGCATCTTCAGGTTATTTAAAATGTTTTAAGGGCTTTTGTAAACACTTCATTCTGTTAAAGCACAAGAGAATAATGCTCTTCAACTGCATACAGGATTAGAGAATCAAAAAACCAATTTATTTTATACTTAGGAAAAATTGCCCTTATCAGAGAAAGCAAAAACCAAACTATTAAACTGTCAAACTTGCAGTTTTCTTTTCATTCTGATAAAAATGTCACAAACCACCACCACCATAGGATGATGTACCTCCGCGTCGTTTAGGAGGTCTCCAAAACCAATCCGTCCAACAGAACTAACTGTTAAAAACTCATTTAACACACCTGACAACACAACACAATCAGAGCACATAATTTACATACTTCATAATGCTCTATGCTTTCTTTTACATTTGTAATTTAAATTTATTGGCAGAAATGTCTCTCTCTCTCTCACACACACACACACACACACACACACACACACACACGGAAAGGCAAGTTTTTGGGAACAGAGAAATACAGACTTAGCAGGGATTGACTGCTTCACTAATGTCACCTGCCATTTTCGTTGCTGGCTGTTACTTCAGTCTGACCTGCTGAAGGTCCGTTTCCTTGAGCACTCTCTTTTCAGAGCTTCCAGTTGAGCCAGCAGCTTCCTGAAGGTCATCTCCATTCAGCCTGTCATGTCTGCTTGTGGAAACCTAATACCAAGTAGCTTCTTTGACCTTTGAATTTATACAACTCCACTAAAAAGAAATCCACCTAATTTTTAAGCTTAAAAGTCCACAAAAATACTTTCTCTTTAAAGAATCAAACACTTTTATGAGAATAAAGGTCCTTCAAAGTCTTTAGCTCTTCTATTAGAGTTTTATTCTGATTTTCCAGAACGGCCACGCGGTTCTCCAGGCACTTCACGTACTCCTTCTTCTTCCGGCGGCACTCTCGGGCAGCTTCTCTACACACAGACACGGCACATCAGGAAAACAAGAAAGGCATTGTCCCCCTGTCTCTCACCCACTATCCCTGACTTTGTTTAGTGGACATCCTCTTACTGTAGAGCCCAAGTTGGCCTCAAATCTGCAATCCTCCTGCCTCATCCTTTCTTTCTCAATGCTGGGATTATAAAAACATGCTACTACCTCCAACCTCCATTTGAAAGTTTAAGGTATCACCTGAGGGGTTGGAGCAAAGTAATGGCTCAGTGGTTAAGAGTATTTGCTGTGCCGGGCAGTGGTGGCGCACGCCTTTAATCCCAGCACTTGGGAGGCAGAGGCAGGCGGATTTCTGAGTTCGAGGCCAGCCTGATCTACAGAGTGAGTTCCAGGACAGTCAGGGCTACACAGAGAAACCCTGTCTCAAAACAAAAAAACAAAACAAAAAAGAGTATTTGCTGCTCTTGTAAAGGACCAAAGGTCAGTTCCCAGCACCCATGTCAGGTGTAACTGTAACTTAGGGGTATCAGACATTTCTGGCTTTCACGGGTACCTGCACACACCCACACATAATTTAGAAAGACAACTTCCTTTAGACAGGGCTGGCACAGACATCCCTTACTCTGCCTTGCCAGGATTCTATGTGTCAATGCACAGACCTGACGTGTAGAGTACTTGTACAAGGCCTCCTGAGACCCACATCTAGCACCCAAGTGGGAGGGAGGGAGGAAAGCAGGGAGGGAGGGAGGGAGGGAGGGAAGCAGGCCTCACTGCTCTGCGGTCCAGATCTTGGCCAGGCAGCCACTGCTGTGGTCCAGTCAGCTTCCAATTAGTGCTTTTTCTACACAAGTTCTTGCTCTATTGCCTAGGCTAGCCTTAAATTCCGAAGACCTCCTGCCTCAGCATTTTGAATGTGGCAATTACAGACACGTGCCACAGCCAGTTCACCACAGCCTTTTTCCTGTTTTAGAGCCAGACCCTCATTATGTAGTCAGTCCAGGCTGGTCATGAAGAAGCCATCTTCCTGCCATAGCCTTCCAAGTGTGAGGAAACTGGTTGGCTGCTGGCTCCCCACAACCTTTTTTGTTGCTGCTGCTGTGTACCAGCACATGCAGTGCCTATGGAGGCCTGCAGGTGGTGTTTCTTCCCTGGAACTGGAGGTATAGATGTTTGTCAGCCACCATTGTGGACTGGGTTTGTCAAACTTGGTCCTTTGAAGGAATGGTCAGTGGTCTTAACCACTGAGCCACTTCTCCAGCTGCCACCACCCCCAACTTAAAAGTGGCTTCCAGCACATATGTATACATGCCTTTTTTCCTATATTTTTTCTGCAGGGCCACTGGACATACTCATTTAAAGCCCACTGGCCCAGAGTATCTCAGGACTGCAGGAAAGCATGGAGGTCACATGGTGACTCAACCATCTGCAATGAGATCTGATGCAAGCAGAATTCTCTATACATAATAAAAAAAATCTAAAAGCACACACATACAAAACAAAAATCCCAAAACATTATTCACTGAATGTTACCTTGTTTAGGAAATCTATCCCTATACTCAAAGTTATAAAATCATGTATTTTTACATTAAAGTTTTAAATTTCATCTTATATATAAAACATGTTTTTGACAGAGTCCAGCTGGACTGCAACTCACTATGCCAACCATCCTAGGCCTGCACCAGCATACTAGGTTTAAAGCTTTTCTTCTTGTTCTTCTGGGTCGGATTAGTTACAGTCTCATTGTGTAACTCAGGCTAGCCACAAAGTAGCAATTTATGTGTCCACCTCTGAAGCTTGGGATCACAGGCATGTGACACCATGACTGGCCTTCAGGATACAAAGCAGGTAACTATGTCCTTATAAGAATAATTTCTGTTTCTATGCTTTGGATTGTGAAGCCTTGTTCTTCCTGTTTAAATAAAGCCAGTTTACTCGGCAAATCATGTGACCTCCCTACAACTAAGTTTCCACAAGAAACTTGAGAGGGCCAGCTCTCCAGGTCTTCTGTAGGCTTTGACCTTGCTATTAGAGCGTAACTTACAGAAATTGTCAGAGCTATGTCGAGTGCTGTTCAAGATGACATCATCCAGTAAGAGGACTAATTTTAAGCAACCTTTTTTAAAGCTCCGAGTGTAGTAGCCTCGTGAAATCAACCTGATGCAGTTCGTAGTGTAGGCTGCTCTAAGACTGGTCCTTTTGCCGGGCGGTGGTGGCGCACGCCTTTAATCCCAGCACTTGGGAGGCAGAGGCAGGCGGATTTCTGAGTTCGAGGCCAGCCTGGTCTACCAAGTGAGTTCCAGGACAGCCAGAACTACACAGAGAAACCCTGTCTTGAAAAACCAAAAAAAAAAAAAAAGACTGGTCCTTTTTTCTACAGTATATCAAGATAAGAATTTCAGCTGGACAGTGGTGGCGCACACCTTTAGTCCCAGCACTTGGGAGGCAGAGGCAGGCGGATTTCTGAGTTCGAGGCCAGCCTGGTCTACAGAGTGAGTTCCAGGACAGCCAGAGATAGATAGAGAAATTCTGTCTCGAAAAAGAAAAAAAAATTCATCTGGACAGGGTGGGGTGGCATATCCTTTAGTCCCAGTCCTAGGAAGGCAGAGGCAGGCGGATCTAAGAGTTGGAATTCATTCCTAACCTCATCAGATTTTCAGCTTCTTTCCTATAGGTACATTTTAAAGGACACCTTATATATTTCATCAACCTTTAAACACATTTGTAGTTGAGGTCATCTTGTGACAAATTCTCATTCTAGTAACTCCTTCTCTGTTCTTTTTGGAGACAGGGTCTCTGTAACCCAGGCTGGCTTCAAACCTCCCTTCAACTTCTCACCTCCACCTCCTGTCTGGGCCAGCACCCTGCTTTTATGTGGCACTGGGGATCAAACCAAGGGCTTTGTACACATGGGAGGAACACTCTTGTAATTTTGTAAGTTTCTGGGGGTTTCTAGATGCAAGATTATATCCGTTTTTTTCTATTTACACAATGTACTTCATTTACTCCCTGCCTTTCTACCAAACTCATTCATAGAGATGGAAGTAAATGCTTGTTGTCACTTTTTGATATGTATCCACATGACTGTTAAATTTTTATTGCTTTAAAGACATTACCTTTGATCTAGTTTTCTTTGTGTGTAGCTATAAAGCCCAGTCACATTGTAATCTTTAGACTTGAAATTTTGTTGCCATTCCTGGTTTCTTGGTACCTTCTCTCTTTTTTTTCTTGAGCATAGTAGGTAAAGTTACCCATAATATATGCATTTTCTCATAAGTTTTTATGCCTGATATATATGTGTTACAGAGACTGTAGCAACACCTAAATGTCATCAAGGGGAAGAGGATGAGGCTCGACTGATGAGGGACTCGTCTAGCATGTACGAAGCCCTGGCTTGAGGTGGTACCTAGTACTCGGGAAGTGGAAGCAAGATAAGAGTCAGAAAAATCCTTGGTGACACAGCCAGTTTCAGGCCAGCTATACAGTTCCTGGGCTACACAGACAACAAAATATGCTTAAGAAGAAAGTAAATGTTCCATGATGGTTGTTGCAATAGAACATTTAAAAATTTAACTTTGTGTATGGAAAGACACACATTTACTACAGTACACACAATGGAGGTCAAAGGACAACTGTGTAGTCCACCCTTACATGGATTCCAAGAATTGAATTCAGGTTGCCAGGCTTCCAGGTAAGGGCCTGTACCTGATGAGTCACCTTGACCTATGACCTTGAGGTTGTTACTTTAACTGTTCTCTAGTGTCACATACTGTTCACCTAAGATGGTAGTTTATCTGATAAATGTAGTATGTGTTCCCATTTTTCAAGTGGCTCTTCCTGTCTGACTCTCCTTTAAGCTCTCTGGTCTTCAAGATGTAGAGGAAATCAGACCTCTCTCTTATAACCCTAGAGTGGCCTTTATGTGCTTACAGGAAGGGAGAGGTACTCTTCACTTCGGTGGAAAGCTAGAAATGATTCCTACTTAGTGAGGAAGGCTTGCTGACAGCCATGACAGGCCAGAGCAAGACCTCCCAGCCAGCGAGAGATCTGAACTCAATGAGAGGACAGCTACATGTCAGAAGATGAAGCAGTCTTTTTGCTGACATGGAAGTTTTTGTGGTCTGACCAGATCAAAACAGCCACAAGGTTCCTTTAATCCAAGGTCTACTCTAGAGTAAGGCTCTGACTCTCTTCAATTGGAAGGGTGAGAGATGAGAAGTATGCAGAGATAGGTTCATGAAGAAAACCACTTCTATGTATAGTGTAACAGCAGGGCAGGAGAGATGGCTAGGTAAGTAAGAGCACATTCTGCTCTTGCAGAGGACCTGAGTTTGGCTACCAACACCCACATCCATCAGCTCACAATCACCCATTGTCACTAACTCCAGCTGGGTGTCTGGTGCCACCCTCTGGCCTAAGAGTACACGAACACCCATCCACTGACAAGAGAAACCCAAGATGAAGATGGAGTGGCAAGTGGGGCCAGAGCGGGCTCAGCAGTTAAGCACACTTGTTGCTCTTCCTGGGGACCCCAGTGTGATTTCCAGCACCCACATGGCAGCACAGATGTCTGTAACTCCAGTCCAAAGGGATCCAAAGCCCTCTTCTGATCTCCGTGGGCTCCAGGCATGTATGTAGCACACACACACACAAACAGGCAAAATACTAACACACACATAAAATAAATGAAAAACCTGCAAAAAAACAAAACACTAGCTCCTCTTGCAGAGGCCAGGTTCAATTCCCAGCTCCTACATGATGGCCCAGAGCCATTGGTATTTTCGGTTCCAGGGGCTCTGACCCCCTCTTCCTGGTCTCTTTGGGTACTAGGCACACATGATGTATAGGCATGTATTCACAGAAAGCATAATTTTTTAAAAGCATGACCAGAATTCAGCTCCCAGCCTATGAGAGGCACTCATGGCCACCTCTACCTCCAGCGCCTGGTATCAGGAGACCATGTGCCACCTCCACACAGAACCTGTTTTAAATGTTGCAGCAGGTCACCCACAGATGCTGGTGAGGAGACTGAGGAGGAGGAGGCTCCGGACTGCAGGTAAACAGCAGCATTCAGTAAGACATGGCCCTAGACTTCCACAGCTAAAGGGAAGTCAACATCAAGCTCCAATGCTGTGGGGGAGGCTGCGTCTCTTTTTAGGGAAAATGAGGCTGGGCACCTGACGTTAAAGCAGTGTTCATTTGTTACTCCCAAACTCCTAGGGACGCCATAGTGACACCTCTGCCTTCCAAGTGGCACAAAGCCTGGTCCCAGCACGTTCACAGTAGGATATACAGGCCAGGTCACGTATACTTCTCACATTCACAGTAGGATATACAGACCAGGTCACGGATACGTCTAAGACCTGCACAGAAAGGATGTCTCTCACACTCTCCCTCGCTGACAATGCACCTGGCCCTGCACAAGCTCTGCTGGAGTCACACTGACATCAATGCCCTGCTCAGCATACTGACAGCAGCCAATTCTGGAGCCAATGACATAAATAATTTTCATTTTCAAGTCTTATTTATTTAGCAAATACATTTTGTAAGATTATAGCTGGCATTCCTGTAATCCCAAGACTGGAAGGCTGAAACAGGAAGACTACTGTAAGTTTGAGGCCAGCCTGGCCTATATAAGAAAATTACAAGCTAACCTGGGCTATCAACAGAGATCTTTACTCAAACAAAACAAAAATACAAACCAGAGGATCTGGAAAAAGTAAACTGTAAACTTGTGGACAGAACAAGTTTATGTCCCCCTAATGCTGTGACAGTATCATTTTAGGGGGAAGTACAGATACACAAGAACAGGAGCTGGGAGTGTGCCCCACACCCCTGTGGTGTCTTCAGGGGGCTGAGGAACTTAGTGGATGATTCTTTTAAGGAATAGTTGTAGGTACATACAGGTCAGTGACACAGCGCTTGCCTAGCAAATATGAGGTCCTGAGTTTTTGATTCCCAAGTCCAAAACTGAAAATAGACCAGAGTGTCAAAAGATGTGACTCAACTGCTCCTGTCACTATAACCCTGTGTTGTGAGCGCTCTCATGTGCAGGTACTCTCAGAGGCCCAGAGGGTGTTGAGTCCCCTGGAACTGGAGTTGTAAGTTGTATCCATCTAATATGAATGCTGTGTCCTGCCGGGCAGTGGTGGCGCACGCCTTTAATCCCAGCACTTGGGAGGCAGAGGCAGGTGAATTTCTGAGTTTGAGGCCAGCCTGGTCTACAGAGTGGGTTCCAGGACAGCCAGGGCTATACAGAGAAACCCTGTCTCGAGAAACAGAAAACAAACAAACAAACAACAACAACAAAAAATGAATGCTGTGTCCTCTAAACCAATAGTGTGCAGCTGGGCTGGTGGCACATACCTTAACTCCCAGTACTAGGGAGGCAAAGGCAGGCAGATCTTTATGAGTTCTAGGACAGCTAGAGCTACGTAGTGAGACCATGATTCAAAATATGAAAAACAAACAAACAAACAAACCCAAAAACCTACAGGCATGTGCTCCTAACTGCTAAACTATCTCTCTAGCCCCTAATCTCATCTTTGGGTAAATTAAAAAACCCTGCAGACAAGTCACTTCATATACTTAAGTAAACAAAATGGTTTCTTGAAAACGAATCCACTGGTGAAAACTGGTATGAACTGACAGATGGATTTACTGTCCTAGGGAAACCGCTACCAACCAGCACAGCGTGTGCAGAGAAACTACAGTGGAATGGAATGTCACTCCTTGTGGCAAAGGTCAGCAAACAACAGTGTGATTGAGGGCAGCCATTAACACCCAGGCGAGCTGCTACAGCTTAGACAGGCTCAGGTGATGGGTGGTGCTGTCAGCTTTACACCTCACAGCACGTGTCTTGTCTTTAGTGCACCCAGTGACTAAGCACAGCTTGTGTATGCTGGGCCCACACTTTGCAGGACTTGCTGTGTTATACTTCTGGAAGCACACACTACACCACACAATCTCTATGGCATGCCTGTATCGCTGCCATTTCACTGTGAACTCAACAACAAGACAATGCTGTTTGAAAAGCTTTGCTAGCAATGTTATTTCCATTTTTTACATGTATATATGCCTTCATGAATGTATACCACATGCATGCATTGTCCAGAGAGGCCACGTTAGATGTAAGATCCCCTACAAATGGAGTTATAAGCGGTTGTAAGCTGCCATGTGGGTGCTGGGAATTGAATCTGGGTCCTCTGCAAAAATAGCCAGTGCTCCTAATCACTGAGCCATCTCATCTCTCCACTCACTCAGCAACGCCATTATTTCAAAGGATGTAGTAAAACTGAAGAACTCTACATCTCAAGCTATTTAATGCAGAGACTGAACAATGATGTCACTGACCCACTTGGATCAACAATACTCATACACCCACTGGACATAAGCCACCACGCAGCACACCGAAGCTGATGCAACCTCCTTCCTATCCTATCGTCTAAGGAGGTGATGTGCGACTGTCCTGAGATGTGCAGAGACCTCACCCACGCTGGAACATGTTCTATATTTACCTGTTTTTCATCAGCCGTATTTCTCGCTTCAGTTGGGGGTCATCTGTCTTTGCTGTCTGAGATGTAAGAGTCACAGGAGAGGTCATCACCACAGTCTGTGGGAGTGACGTGGCAGACGGTGTGGTACGGATCTGGTAGGTCTGCATATCTCCCGATGCAGCTGTAGAGCCAAAAGTGAAGGGACGTTACTCCTGAAGTGCTTTCGAAAGGCCTTGGGCCCGCTTGCGGATAACGAAGCACACTTACTTTGTACAACCACCTGGTTGCTCGGGACGAGTATCTGCTGTCCATCAGAGGTCTGTGCATACTGGAGGATTGTCCCTTGCTGAGTACTGCTGGAATTTGTCATGGTTAATGTCTGCAGTGCCTGTACTCCATCTGTGCCTGGACTGGCCAACTGTAAGGCTCCGTTTGGGGCAATGGCAACTTTAATCAAACAGAGAAATATAAGGCTATAGAATACACGAATTCAATTCAAAGAAGGACATAAAACAAAAAAACATTTAAAAAACAGGTCTGAATGCAGACCACTCTGGGTAAACTAGAAAAAAACAAGAACAACAACAATAACAACAAAAAACTGGAATAAAATAGCAATGTCTGTACAAAGTTTTATAGTTTAGACATACTACCCAAGATTTAGTCTCAAGCTACATACTACACAATAAATCATAAAAAACACATTTTGTAATCTATGGGCACTTTATGTTAATTGCTGATGTTACCAGAGAAATCTTGGGCAATAATGAAATATCTAATGGCCAAGGATTTTCTTTAATTATTTTTTTGAGTATTGGGTATATAGTATCTCATGTACCCCAAGACTCTCTATATAGCAAATGAACATTTTACTTTCTATCTGAACCTGAGCATGGTGACTGACGCACCTGTAACCCCAGCACTTAGGAAGTACAGAGAGTAGCATCATGAGTTTAAGACCACCATAAGCTAGCACAGGAATTTTAAAAAAAAAATGGAAGAATTTAATATTGTGTCTTACATGCCCTTAATCCCAGCACTTGGGAGGCACAGGCAGGTAGGTGATCTGAGTTCAAGGCCAGCCTGGCCTACAAAGTTCCAGGACAGCTAGGGCTACATAGAGGGGGAAAAAAAAAATCAAAACCAAACAAAAAGATTAAACAATGTAAAGTATTCATTTAACACCTAGTAAAAATAAAGCCTTCAGAAAGCCACTTGTGGACCACAGTACCAGACACCAGACATTTCCATCTATGTCCGAGCTCTTCGATGGCATGCCTCAGAGGCAAACCTCCATCACAAGCCAACGCCTCGTGTCTTTTTTTTTTTTTTTTGGTTTTTCAAGACAGGGTTTCTCTGTGTAGCCCTGGCTGTCCTGGAACTCACTCTGTAGACAAGGCTGGCCTCAAACTCAGAAATCCACCTGCCTCTGCCTCCCAAGTGCTGGGATTAAAGGCGTGCGCCACCACCGCCCTTCGTCTTTTTTTTTTTTTTTTGCAGTGTTTTACCAGTTTTATTCATAAAAATGCCTGTTTCTTTATACTATTCCCCTTTCCCAGGCCTATCTGTCTCTTTCCAGATTTATGTCTCTTTCACATCTATCAACATACCTGCATACTCTCTCCTTCAGTATTTCCTAAGTATTTGGAACTCTTTCAAATCACCTCTTTTTTTTAAACAGGTGTAATTTTTTTATTGAATATTTTATTTACATTTCAGATGTTATCCCCTTACCCACCCCCCCCTCCTGCTTCTATGAGGACGTGCCCCCCACCTACCCCATGTCTGTGCCTTTAAATCAACACTATGTTTCTCCTTTCATACTCTGGCTACCAGGAAGCCAAAACAAAGCAGTCTGCTATGTGGTGGAGGGGTTCTCACTGAGAAGGACTTTTCCCAGGAGCTCCACTACTCAACTCTACCTCATGTACAGACCCACACATACCTTACTACCCCGTAGAGAGAGTATCTTATGTGTTGTATGGATGCATCACCTTTCAATTAAAAACAAACAAACAAACAAACAAACAAAAACACCTATGGCCTATAGGAAAAGGAGAATAAAAGGTAAGGACATCCAAGAATTCTGGGATGGAGCCAGGTAGGAGATCCACCCAGGAAGATGTGAGAAGGCAGATATTTGGTGCCTGAGAACAGGTAATGAGCCAGGTAGCAAAATGCAGGTTAGAATAAATGTGTTATTAAGGATATGATATAGTCAGAAGAGCCTAGCTATATGGCTATATGTAAGTGTATTTTGAGTCTGAGTCTTATTTCTGGGAGCATGGGTGTGGGAGAAAGACCCAGGACCAAATTCTACAGTGCCTGACTTTAGAACACCGGATATTTTAGCAGGTTTCTTTTGAAATTATATGTGATACAGATATCATTTTCTCTCAAAAATATATAAGAAAGTCTCATTCCTAATTTACTAACTGCAGGATGGAGGTGACTACTCTCTATACCGTTAAGTCCCCACTGTCTCTGGTTCCTTTCCTAGGCTTCACACAGGACTGACAGTAACATACAGCTACTGTGTGTATTGAACTGATAGTACTATATACCCAGTATGTGTGTGGGATACTCATAGCTGCAAATGAGTGTGTTTGGATATTAGATATAAGCAGCAATGTACTTTTCTTTTTGTAACCTGCCTTTTTCTAGTTGGCCATATGTATTGATCTAGTCCTACTTGTTCTAAAGCTGCACTGTTCGATACAGCAGCCACAGCCTCATCAGAATCATGTAAACCCCTAAGCAGCCTCCCTGGCTTGATGGCTATGGTCCCGAACACCGAAAACACTGATGTCCCACAGGTCCTCCCAGACTCTGCTGTCCTAAATACTAGTCTGTGTTGTACGTATCTCCACTTACTGCTTGAAATATCTGCCTAAGTGTCTCTGTAGGTTTTTCCTTTCCGGCTGCCTTTAACCGTCTGTGTGTTGGGAGATGCCAGTGAAGCCTGTGTACGATGAGGAAGCCCATTCAGCTTTAGGTAAGCCAGGATCAACCAACCCCCAGTCACCTCTGCAACCACTGCTCTGTTTCTTACATGTCCAGGGAACGCTAGACAGGTAATGAAATCTAAAGCATTGGGAGTGTGATTCAGAGTTGTCCCATGGCTAGAGAAATGGCTCGCTGGCTGCTGGCTGCTGGCTGCACAGTCGGGAGCAGCAGTGTTAAAGAGCCTAGTGCTCAAGTCATAAGTCAGGTGTCCTATGCACACCCGTAGCTCTAATTCTGGGGTGCTGTGGAGACAGGATTATGGCCTGGGTCAGGTCTAGAGAGAGAGCCTAGGGCAGAGGAAGAGGTGGGATGGAAAGAGGAGTACAGCTGACTCCCTCTTCTGGCATCTATGTGTGCATGCCCAACATACACATGTACACCACACAGTAAAGAGAGGACTAAGGATGTTAGCCATGTGACTGTCTGCATGAGGAGAAGGCAGACCAAGGGTAACAACTTCAAAGACCCTGAAGAATGAAAACAGCTTTGTGGGCTGAAGTAGAGCAAGAAAGCCACACACACCAGGGACTGGCACAAGAGTCGACTTGACATTTAGTCCTTTTAGGTTTTGGTTTGGTTTGGTTTGGTGTTTGGTTTGGTGTTTGGTGTTTGTTTGGTGTTTGTTTGGTTTGGTGTTGGTTTGGTTTGGTGTTGTTGGTTTGGTGTTGGTTTGGGTTGGGGTTGGGGTTGCGGTTGCGGTTGGGGTTGGGGTTGGGGTTGGGTTGGGTTTGGTTTGGTTTGGTTTGAGACAGGACCTCATTCCAGGCTGACCCTAGAACTGCTCCATAACCAATGCTGATCTTAAACTGCTGAACCTCCTGCTTCTGCCCCGCCAGCTCTGGGATTATAGCTGTGGGTCACTATGCCCATGTAGTTAACCTTTTAATCAGTAATTTTAGCTATAGCAGAGAAAAGAAATGAAGGTACTAACAGAAGCTAGCTGTCAGGATGGACCCAAGTTAGTGACTCTGGAAGCTGTGTAGCTAAATGATCAGAGGGCTGAAAGGTGGTCAGGTAGTGCAGCCATTTCATGGAAGGTGCCAATCAGACTTCCTTGAGTTTTCTCACCTTTTTCTCACCAAGGTGCTAGGAACTAAACCTCAGCCTTGTGTATAGAACTCAGTGCTTTACCACTGAGCTACACATCAACCGCCAAGCAGACTGTGGTGAGTGTGTTATACACCATATCTATCCAAACTCCCAAAGTGAACCTTACTATAAGTATTTTAGAAGAACAGCCAGGAAAACTGGGAGAAAGTTCATGGGGCAGCACTCCCTAAACTGAGCCGATAACTACAAGCTGAAGCTCCTTCCTCACTTTCACCAACATCAACTTAAGGGCAGCAACAGTTAAAACAGTTACAACACACAGGGAGACCTCCGCGACGGAAAAGCGTTTAGGCATTAACCACCAGCCTGCTCCACAGAGCACGTCAGCCAATTATTCAGAGAAACCCTGTCTAGAAAACAAGTGAACATGAAAGATTTAAAAACTGTTAGAAAGCAACTGGGCGTGGCCACACATGCCTTTAATCTCAAGAGGGAGAGGGCAGGCAGGTCTCCGAGTTCCAGGCCAGCCAGCGCAACAGTGAGACACCTATCTCAGAAACAATTGTATTATACCTGTTAATTTCATTAAATACCATTTTAATAAGTGAAAGGAATCCATTTCCTAAATGCTTAGGCAAAAAATACAGATGTTAGCACAATCCAGACTACTACTACCTGGCTGGTATGTGTGCACATCTGTTTGCTGGAGACTTGTGCTTTCTGTAACTTTCTCAAGGCTACACTGGACCTGTTCAATGTTAGCACAATCCAGACTACTACTACCTGGCTGGTATGTGTGCACATCTCTTTGCTGGAGACTTGTGCTTTCTGTAACTTTCTCAAGGCCACACTGGACCTGTTCCACCACCACTAGTCCCCAAAAGGGATTCACACCAGTAGCCAGGAATGTGGCTCTCTGTACTGACAGACCAGCACTGCTCATGGTACACGCTACTGTCACATCCAAAGTCTCCATTCTTTTTTTTTTTTTTTTTTGGTTTTTCGAGACAGGGTTTCTCTGTGTAGCCCTGGCTGTCCTGGAACTCACTCTGTAGACCAGGCTAGCCTCAAACTCTCGAACTCAGAAATCCGCCTGCCTCTGCCTCCCAAATGCTGGGATTAAAGGCGTGCGCCACCACTGCCCGGCCTCCATTCTTTTTCTTCCTTAATCTCAAACTGAAAATTCAAATATTATGTTTAATTCTCTTTTTAAAAAAGATTTATTTACGCATATGAGTGCACTATTTGCATGCATGCCTGTGTGACAGACGAGGACATCAGACCCCATTACAGATGGTTGTAAGCCACCATGTGGTTGCTGGGAACTGAACTCAGGTCCTCTGGAAGAGCAGTCAGCGTTCTTAACCGCTGAGCCGTCGCTCTCGCCTGTGTCTAATTCTTATTATAGAAGTAACCAAAGTACTAATTACACCAGTATTAAGGTCACAGACAGCATGTGCATACAAGAGACTTGTACAAGGTGCATGCTTTGGGGAAATACTAGCTCTAGATCCAGATAGACATTCTGGCTCTGTTACTTACAAGCAGTGGGACAATAGGGACAGTATCTAACTTTGAGGGGTTGGGAGGAGACCACTGTGTTCTGAGGCAGAGTCTCATGACATAGTGGCTTGGCTGGATTCAATACGTAGCACAGCTCGACTTCAGCTAATGAGCCTGATGCTTTCACACTCCAAGTGCTAGGAAGGGTAAGAGGCATGTGCTACCACACCGAAGAAACGCCATCTCACCCGACGTCCATCTCACAACGTTGTTTTAAGAAATGAGATACTGCGCCGGGCGGTGGTGGTGCACGCCCTTAATCCCAGCACTTGGGAGGCAGAGGCAGGCGGATTTCTGAGTTCAAGGCCAGCCTAGTCTACAGAGTGAGTTCCAGGACAGCCAGGGCTACACAGAGATATCTTGTCTCGAAAAAACCAAAAAAAAAAAAAACAAAACCCAAAAAAAAACAAAAAACAAAAAAACCAACAACAACAAAACAAAAACAAAAGAAATGAGATAACGCAAGAAACCCACTTTCCTACACATGCTAATAATCAACACCCTTAAAATATGGCAGCCTTTCTATACACATTTCTTTCCATAAAGTTAAGTCTTGTATGTGTAATGTGGAACAAACCCTATACATACTGTACTGTCCACTGCTTGTCTGATAGATGGGGGTTGGAACAGACATAGAAGTGACGGCAGAAATGCTGGGATTTTCTCCGTCGGCTTTTCTGCCCCGTGTATCTTCAGACGAGAGGTCTTTCAAAATTTTCCTGTAATAAATACACCAGTGTTATTGACTGTTAATGACGGTGCCTTCATAAAAGGAAGGCACTAGGCACTGTCTCTCACCCTCCCTCTTTCTGACTGTGCAGCCGCCTCACAGTGATCCTCCTACCCTGCCAGCCTCCCAGTGCTAGCCAGCATTACAGGAATGGACCACCACATCCCTTCAGGTTAAAAGTGAAAGAATCTAACTGGCTATGGTGGTGCATGTCTTCAGTCTCAGTTTGACAGGCCAGGCAGGAGGATTACTTAGCCTGGAAACATGGAACGGGCCTGGACCACAGCAGAGGACCATGGCCAAAGTCAGAAGAGAGACTAGCCAAGAGCAGAAGCCAGCCCTAACAGCTCAGCAAGCTTTATCCAATCAGTGCATTCGAACTCTCCCGAAGAGTGTGACTTTAAAGTCAGCGTGCTGCTGAACCAGGCCCCAGCCACAAGAAAGCCGAGTCATCACAGCAGTTTTCCTAAGAGCTGTTGCTGAGAACACTTTAAGTCAGAAACTCTTTCCAGGGTGACTCACCCTCAAGTGACTCCTGAGTCAGGAATTACAGCGTTTATCTAATCTATGGCTGTTGGATGGGACAGATCTCAGCATGCAAATAACCCGTGTACACAGGATAACAAACAAGACACATCTTTACACTCATGGCTGCAGCCAAAAAAAGCATCCATAATATGGAAGCCATTGTGCCTCAACTATTGCTGAAGCAGTCTGCTACTGGCTGACACTGCAAGGACAAGCCCACTGAGAGAGAGAAGTGGGCGTCAGGCCGGCTCCTACAGAGACGAAGAGAGGGTCTAACCTGTACTAAACCAGTCTTAGCCCACATCTACGGAACCCTGTTGTCTAAGAATAAGTCCCTCAGAGAAGTGAGTGTTGGTCAAAACCCAGCTGCCTATACAAACTCCAACAGGAGAGAAGGTAAGGAAACCTTCCCACACCTCCAGGTACTGCCCTGGAAACAAGAGCCTGAGGTAAAGGCAGCACAGCTGCAGGATTCCTGGAGAACTGCTCAAGTGAACAAGTTACAGGAAGGAAGTCAAGGACCTTCTCTACTCATCCAGAAAGGACTGGCCCTAAGAGAGCTGGGCTTCTCATGAGAATTCACATGATTCCACAGAGCAAGGCTGGACACTACTAGGTGCTGTACCCCAAATTTCCACTGATTTCCCAGCAACCCTCTGCCTCAGTTTCCACAGTGTAGGACTAAGGGCATTTGTTCTTCACCACAACATAGTCTTCACCCACTGTCTCAATGGACTACAAAATGTCAGACTAGATTCCAGCCACCCTGTCAGCCTTTCCTTCTATCCCATCTGCATTCCTCTGTGACGTCTGCAGAATCATAGAGCTGTCTCTCCAGTGGGCACAGACTCAGGTCAGTGCCCTCAACCTCCACTGCAGAAGCTTCTTATCCCATGAGATGGGGATTATCAGAGACCCACAACTTAGAGACCATGTGCAGAGATTTGTAAGTCTTAAGCACTCAGCCCTAAATGGGACGTCTTCATCAAACCCCTCTCCTCAAAGCTCAGAGACCCATGGAAGGATAACTCCATAGAAACAGTGTCTTTAGACACAACAGGGCCGATGCCCACACGAACCGACTGTTGACAGTGTGCACAAGACCAGTACAATCCAAACCAGTAAGAATCTCAACAGACAGGGAAGTGGACACACTATGTGCACAGTGCTGGGAAAGAGAGACCTGTTCTCCAGGGGCCGCTGTGCACCAACTGCATCCGGCCGGGACAGGCTGCTCATGGGGCTAGATAACACACAGCTGACTCCATAGTCTTTTGTGGATTTTTTTGGTTTCTTCTTCTTCTTCTTTTTTTTTGTTTTTTTTTGTTTCTTGAGACAGGGTTTCTCTGTGTAGCCCTGGCTGTCCTGGAACTCTGTAGACCAGGCTGGCCTCGAACTCAGAAATCCACCAGCCTCTGCCTCCCAAGTGCTGGGATTAAAGGCATGTGCCACCACCGCTCGGCAATTTTTTGGTTTCTTTTTGTTGTTTTATTGTTTTTCATTTTGTTTTCTCCTTTTAAAAAAAATTTTTTTTTGATACAGGGTTTCTTTATATAACCCTGGCTGTCTTCAATCTCAGAAATCCAGCTGCCTCTGTCTCCTAAATATTGGGATTAAAGGTGTGCAAGCAACCTTCACCTAACTAAGTTACTTTGTTTTTGTAGAGAAAGAGAGACAATAAAGTTGGGACAGAGTTCAGTAAGTATCTGTTGGATTTTTTTAAAGTACAATATAATCAAGCTGAGTTTAGCCATGCACACCTATATCCCAGAGACAGAGACAGGCGGGTCTGTGACATTCTAGGCCAATCAGAGATAGAGTGACACCCTGTTTCAAAAATAAGTAGCACAAGCATCTACAGGGCCCCAGACCATAACGTTAAGAAGCCTTGGGAGAAGGAGTCTTTTTGCTTAGCATTTACCATTATAATATACTCTGGGCTAGCCACATTTTATGTCAGTCATACACCAAAGAAAAACTTCGAGCATCTGTTGAGGTGCAAGGCCCTTGTACAGCTGTTACGTATCCTTCCTCTGCAGGAAAGATGGCTGTTCTTAAGTGTCTTTCACTCAGAAAGAACAAAGGGCCTTTTCAACTTCCAATACTATAGCCACAGTGGAAAAGAAGCCACAGTTCTCAGAGACAAGAGCAGATCTGCTACCACAGAACTACAGAGAGGCTTCTAAAGCAGCACTTGGAAAACTGAGGCAGGAAGACCGAGTTCAGGGTGGCTGGATGGCCCAGTGGTTAAAGCACATGTTGCCAAGCCTGACAATTGGAGTTTGACCCAGGGATTCACATGGTCAAGGGAGAGATCCATCAGCCTGTAGGTGTCCTCTGATAGTCACATGCATACCATATCCCAGAATGCAGTGCTCATTCCATTCTCAGTGTCAAACTACTAAACATTTAAAGCATAAACACTAGAACATAAAATATCTATGCGGTACATACCAGGGTTTAATAGATGGTAATGTTACAACTTACGACTTCAGAGTAACCCCTTTCCTACAGAGTGCTGTTACCTCAGCTGTTGTGTGCCTTTCCCATGTTATAGTCTCTTATTTGTCCCTTTTGTGGTACTGGGGATCAAACCCAGGGCCTTGCACATATAGATCAATGTTCTACACTGACATATGTTCCCAGTTCCCTATTTTGTTATCAAGCCACTAAATGAGTCATTGTTACTGTTGTAAGAAGCAAACAGTAACAAGTAAACAGTCATCTTTTGGGGAAGTGCAAAGACACCAAATCCAGGGTCTTGCACACGCTAGGCAAGTCTTAGTAATTAAATTAACCACTGGTGTCTTAGGGTTTCATTGCTGTGAAGACACACCATGACCAAGGCAACTCTTATAAGAACAACATTAAATTGGGGCTGGCTTACAGGTTCAGAGCTCAGTCCATTATCATCATGGTGGGAAGCATGGCTCTGGAGTGGCTGAGAGTTCTGAAGGCAGCTAGAAGACTGACTTCCAGGAAGCTAGGAGGAAGGTCTCAAAGCCCACAGTGACACACTTCTTCCATCAAGGACACACACAAACAAGGCCACACCTGCTATAGTGAAAGTCCCTGGGCCAAGCATATTCAAACCACAACTGGGGTTCATCCCTAGATATAGAATTTTAGGCCGAAAGGTAGATTTCAGTCCATTACTGTCTAATGTACTGTTCAAAACATGTTATTAGCTTACCAGTCATTCCTTTCTAAATAATTTTCCTCTTTTGGAAGCTTTTTAAGATCTAATACTTATCTGGGCTGGGAGGACAGCTAGCTCAGCAATAGCCTGCCTTTGCTTAGTGCATTTGCCAGCGGACAGACGGAGCTCATGTTGAGGCACACCTCCTCCCCCCCCGGCCCCCCCCCCGTCTCCTTCCCTCTATTCACCTGTGCTCATCCTGGGTAGTCTACTTGGACTCTCCGATTGACTGCCCATTCTTCAGTCACATCTAAGCTGTTGTAAGGACCCATCTTTCTAGGTTTGTTCCTTTTCAAAGTCCTCCCAGTCTTCTGTTCTAGTGGTAGGGTCTCTCTGTATCTCTCCTGATCTAAATCAGACATAAGAGTCCTTGCTAATTTCATGATCTGGGTTCTTTAGGGACTTACTGGTGCTTATATTACATCTGTTGCTGTCTGCTAATACTGTATTATTTCTTTTAGCTTTTATAGTTTTCAGTTGAATTCTTTAGCCCCCCACACACACACAGACAATTGTTGATTTGTTTAGGGAGGTGTCCTCTGAAGCACCATGTGTTAACTACATCAAGTACCATTGTAAACTTGTGCTTTGGTGAGACAGTAGAGCCCAGAAGCAGGGGATGAAGTAACTGGGAAAGGCCCGTAGGTAGGGTGCCGAGATGCAGCCCCTTTGCTGCCTGTGTACTGAGGTTCTCAACCTACCACACATTCCTGATGACCACAGACTTTTTACACAGGCACAAAACCAATGAAGCCAAACATGGATCAAAACCAGTAAAGGGAACCAACTCAATCTTTCCTATTTAAAAGCTGGTTGTCTCAGGCAGTCACAGTGGCTCAGATCTACAATCTCTCCACTGGTGACAGCTATGGGCAGGGCAATTGCAATGAGGCTAATCCCAGCCTGGGCTATACATCCTGTCTCAAAACAAACAAAACAGCAGCAACAACAAAAGCCAAACAAGTAAAATGACATTAAAGATGCCGGTTATTGCAGCGGAGAGACGGCCAGTGTGGTTAAGACCGCTTCTGCAGAGTGTTTTCCTGTGTTCGTTTTTCAGTACCTTTGTTGGGCAACTCCTAACCACCAGCTCAGGGCATGTAATGCCCTCTTCCAGCCTCTGTTGGCACTGCACTCATGCACATACCCTAACACATACACATAACTGAAAATATAAAAACAAATCCTTTTAAAATTACACAAAGTCAGCACACCTGTTCACCACTGACTCAATCGAGTACAAGTTCCAAGAACCTCGTTCCTAATCGCCTTTTATTGATCGACTTCTGTAGCTGGTGTTTTTGCTATTTTGTGGGTTCTTCTCTCTTCCACCCTTTCAACCCCCTAACACTAGGTAGGATAGAGAGGAAAGAGATCCCGGAAAAAAGTTGGGAAAGGTATCATTATCATCAGACTATTTCCTGATTAGAGGCATCCATTCATTCCTGGGGCAAGTTTGATCTGTCAGGATAGCTCATTTCTTCTTCTTGTTTCATCTTCACACATGGACTACTTAACAAACTGCAACCAGGAACGATGGCGACCAACAACCAACAAGCCTCCGCCTCTGGGGCCCTAGCATTTATACATCCTCTGAAAAGTTCCCAGAATTCCAAATGTCACACAACTGAAGAAACTAGCTGCTATCTGTAGCCAGCCAATCAAATCACAGCAGGCAGCTGCTGTGGGCAATCTGAAGGAGCTCCATATCCCACACCTGGGATTAAAACAAAAGCACATTCTTATTTCTGTGTTCCTTCCTCTCCCTCCATCTGATGAGACCGAGCTCCCAGACCAGGCAGAGCGGTCATCCTTCCCTCGCTCATTTCTCAGGTGAGACGGCTCTTCTCATGAGCACTCTGCCCTGCCCAGTTTCACAAGATTAAGTCAGTGCCACCGTGATTCACACCTAGCAGAGCTTTCCTAGTTATTCTACAGACCCCTCTGACAGCATCCAAAACCTTAGCACACTGTTCACACACATCATCATTCTGATCCTTCTTACCACACATGGCTCCAGGATTGGTCAATTCTACCATGGAATTGTCACAAGTTCACTCACTCCAAATACCCTTACCTCTGTCCATGTGAAAGTCCAGACAATTCCAAAGGCTTTGTAATCAATCAACTGCACTACTTACAGATCTCCATTCACTGCACACGGAATTACTTGGCATTTACTAAGGGATGGTTACCCTTCCAGGACACAGGCAGCATCTCAAAAAGTAACACATGGCCATGCCTTTGAATAAAATGGATGCTATGGGGCTCAAACATAGCTCAGTGGTTACTGTTACAGCAGACATCTCAGGTTCTCAGCACCCACATGGCAGCTCACAACCACCTGTAACTCCAGCTGCAGGGGACCTAAGACCTTCTTCTAGCCCCTGGATACACATGATACAAGCACACTCATGCAGGCAAACACACACGTACATAATGATCAAGAGGCTTCTGGTTAGTACATACAGAGGGACACACGGGCCTGGACAAAGGCTCAGAATTAAGAGAGAAGAGAACTTACAGCTAGTCCAATTCCCACCCCTGCACTTCTGCTTTTATACTGCTATACCAGCAGGGCATGGTGGCTTAGGCTTTTAACCCCAGCACTCAGGGAAGAAAGGCAGGCAGAGCTCTGTGAGTTCTAGGACAGCAAGGGTTTCGCAGAAAGGCCCTGTCTAAACGCTTCAGCTTAATCTGGTTGCAACCTCCCTAAGATCTGCTCCCTCACCTAACCACCCATGGCCGCTTTACATTTTCTCAGAACTCTGTGAACACACTGATAACAAAGTACTAACCTGTAAGACGGGCGCCGGGCCAGGATCCCGTGAGCTTTCTGTGAGGAGCCTATGCTGTCGGATGAGTCCTGAGACTCGTCACTTTCTGATAGCGACGGCACCTACAAACCAGAGCTCATTTTAATACACTGAAGAACCACAGTTTCACATTTAAAGGAATGAAGGCTCTGCTTGTCACCTGCTTTCTCGAATGTTACTTCTGAAAAAGAAGCACCTAAAGACATTTAAAGCAAACAAACAGACTGGGTGTGCTGGAACACCTTTAATCCCAGCACTTCGGACACAGAGGCAGGCAGATCTGAGTTTGAAGCCATCTTGGTCTACAAAGTGAATTCCAGGGCAGAGAAACCCAATCTCTGAAACCAAAAAGCATATACAATACAGTAGAGCAGAGCAAACAATAAAACTCGCATCTCAAATAAAATGCTATTATTTAGAGGGCTGGAGAGATAGCTGTGCAGTTGAGAGCACTGGCTGCTCTTCTACAGGTTCAGAGGTTAATTCTCAACAACCACATGGTGGCTCACAAACATTTATAATGGGATCTCTCTTCTGGAGCGCAGATGAACATGCAGACAGAGCAGTCATACACATAAAATACATAAGTAAACCTTTCAATGTATTATTCTACTAGTTAAAAGACAAAAAGACAGTTTTGATCTCTGCACCATATTTACACATGCTGAGTCTGAAAAGCCTATTAGAGACCTACAGCTGAATACATAAGCCTACAGATCTGCTCTGTGCTAGATGCAATGGACGTGGAAGGCAGGGGGTGGGGGGACTCAGAAGCAATGAGCTTGAACTGTTCTTCCAGAGGACCAGGGCTCTGCCCTGTAGCCACACTGTGCAGCTTCCTTCAGTAAAGTTCAGGTGAAGGCCAAGCTCTTTGGAACCCTTAAAGCCATGAATACTTTCATATTAATATACTGGCAAGAAGAGATCAGATGACAAGAGCCAAGCAAGCTAGCTAGCTGCCTCAGGAAAGTGGTGAAGGTAGCAGTAGTGGAAGAGCAAACAGCTGTGTCAGAGGCTGCTACAAGGACAGAAATTAGGTGGTGGGGGAGCCAAGTAGGAGTCAGCACTGTCTCACCTCACAGTGAACCAATGTATATAAGGCACTTTATATGGTAGATACAAGTAAATATTAACTATTTTTAAACTTTTAAAACCAAGCTTTAAGTGCAGACAGGGTTTCTCTGTGTAGCTCTGGCTGTCCTGGAACCTGCTATGTAGACCACACTTCCCTGGAACTCAGAGATCTGCATGTCTCTGCCTCCAGAGTGCTAGATTAAAATGTGAACCACCACCACCTAGCCTATTTTGAACTCTTGTGTGAGGGTGTTAGATCCCCTGGAGTAGGAGTTAGACGGTGAGCTGCCATGTGGATGCTGGGAACTGAACTCACGTTCTCTAGAAGAGCAGCCAAGACTCTTAACTGCTAGGCCATCTCTCCAGCCTACTGAACTCTATTTTTAACTCTTAAAATGAACTAAAATACCTAACATTTCCCTAAAACTGGATTATGACACCTGACTTCGCTTTGTGCCTTGTTTGCTGTCTGTCTAAAGCCTCCGTCAGACTATCACACAGGCAACACACTTGCCCAGGGCTTGTCTCACGCCTTTAATCCCCTTCAATGAGCAATTCTAGCCGATGGCAGCTTATTCCTGTGACCCCAGAACTCAGGAAGCTGTGAGACCATCATTTTGAGGCCAGTCTGGGCTAACTAGACCCTGTCTCAAAGAGAACCACCCCAGTGTCTCATGAGTTCACACAAAGACCCTCATAGTCACGATTCCTATCTCTCAGTAGATCTACAACTGAGGGCAACTAGTGACACCCAGGTGACTGTCATGCTCACGCCTCAGGCACTGAAGGATGATGTTCCTGTCCCATCCTACTACCTCCCACCACAGTCTCACTATGTAGCCTGGCTGTCTTGGAACTCACTACATCCACCACGTTGTTCTCAAACTCACAGAGATCTACCTGCTGCTGCTTCCCGACTAAGCCAGACCTTATGTTCTGTTTCTACTCCTAGCCTTCAGCCACTGTCAGTCTGTCCCTCCCTAGGTTTGCTTCAGGTTCTCTCACTAAACTCAAGAAAATACTTTCTTAAAGTTAAGACACTACATATTTCTCCTTAATGACACCACCAGCAAACAGGAGGAGAAATCTTCAATACTCTCAATATATGCACAGAACACAGCTGCCCTCAGCCTTGTGTCATTCAGCACAAAGGGCTTGAAGTCACCTCAGCTACACAGCCAGCCCACGGTTCAAAACACACAAAATGAAACACTCCTCTGACAGCACTGCCAGTCACTGTGCTTGGGAGGAAGAGAGGGCTGCAGCACCTTGACTAACAGCGGCTCACCCTGCCATCCTTGCATCCAGAAGGTAAAACTGGGAGCGGAGAGAAGAGGAGCTCTCTACTGGTAAGAGGGAGGTGGGCACGGTCTGACCATGGGAAGGGACCTGCCTTCCTATGCGGCTAAGGCTCAGGTCTTTCATGCAAGACCACCAGGCGTGCTGACATGGCTCTGTAATCCCCAAACCAAGCAAACTTGCCAGCCTGAGCTGAACAGTGACACCCTGTCTACAAAACCTTTTTATTTCTCACCTTCTAAAGCATAAGATGTCTGCCCACACACAATGTCTTCTAATTTCACTGTAATGTATCAGAATTCTATCTTTTAGAAAGATTTATTTATTTTATTGTGAGTACACTGCAGCTGTCTTCAGACACACACTAGAAGAGGGCATCAGATCCCATTGCAGATGGTTGTGAGCCACCATGTGGTTGCTGGGAATTGACCTCAGGACCTCTGGAAAAGTAGTCAGTGCTCTCAGCCGCTGAGCCATCTCTGCAGCCCTGTGTATCAGAAATTCTACAATGCAACTTTCCCGAGTGCTCACTTGGCCTTGCCCTGCAGCCTGACCTCTAGTTCCACAGGACCACACTACAGCAACCTGAGGGTGTATAAAGAAGTGGGGTACAAACTCCCCATTCTCAGGGTGACCTCTCTGAATTGTCTGCACATAGGGGGTGACTCAGGTTAGACAGGTTAGAAAGTTAAGACCTCCATAGCTAATCACAAACACACAGGTTAAAGTTACACTACACATGTCTTACTGTATGGCACTGACACCTGCTTAAATATTGTCTGAAAAGGAAACCTTAAAAAAAAAAGTTTCAAAGAACGTACTGGGGGTTGGTGGGGAAGGAGAGGTGCAGAATAAAAGCATCTTGTTTTCAGTCATGGAGAGAGCATGTGAGGACTACAACAGCCAAGGCAGAGCAAAGGAGACAGACTTGACTCTCAGTTTTGAGCAGTCAATGACAACTCTTGTTCTAGCCTGTCTGTACAGTGAGTAGCTTCTAGAAATCAGTTATCTCCCTGGAACTAAACAATTCCCAACACTTGTTTTTAAAGCTTAATGGCCAGTAAACAATAAAGCACCAGAATGAGAAACAGAAGAAAAGGCAGCAAAATCAGACCCAGAGGAGAGACTGCCACCAGCAGACACGGATGATCAAACGCTTACACTTGATACAGAGGAGAGCTGATGCAATAAAGGACTTCCTAAGAGATGCTAGACCACACGGAGTAGAACTGAGCCAAGTGGAGCACTGTCTCCAAAATACCGAAAAGATGAGTGGTAAGTATGCCAACCAAGCCCAGAGAGATGCAGAATCTGTGATCTAGGGTGTACATGTTTGTTCCTCAAGACTGACCAACCATTAGGCCCATCCCCAAAGAACCTGCCTCTAATGGGCAGCTTGAAAGCAAAATACATCACAACCAATCTTAAGTCCCAACTACCATCAATTTCCTAGTTCTCTTCTTGAGAAAAGCACAGTTCTGCCAAATGGGCAAGCTGACCCCAGGTAACAACTATTTGAAAAGAACAAAATGGGTGTTCTTAAATAATAATTCTAGGTAAGGTAAGACAGCCAAGCTACACAGAGAAACCCTGTCTCAAAAAACAGCAACAAAGGAAAGAAAGAATGAATTCTGACAGTGGTTTCATTGTGTAAATCTCTCATCCACCTAAGTGGCAAATTTAAACTCCTGTCTTTGTTCAATTGCTCAAAGTGTAACCTGGGCCTTTAGGGATGACATCATATGAGAGTGTATAAGCTTAAGTGAAAGGCTCTTGCCCGTCTGAGCATGAATGACAAACATGGCTCTGGCAAGCCTTGCCCTTCCCCCATTCCCTCTGCCTTGTTAAGATTACATTCCAAAAGATAGTCACCAAGATCCAGATATCAAAGTATTGAAAATCCAGCAATCAAAAGCTCCCTTTGGCTGCCCTAACATGTTCAAACAAAATTAACACCTCATCCTGACACAGGGTTCCCCCTTTACCTTTATAAACCACCCCTGTGGACCAAGGCCTTTCTTTTCCTTCCCCTTCCCCTTCCCCTGCCTTTGTTTCTTGTTCCCTGTCTTCTGTCCTCTGGGGCAAATAACTCTCCTTTGTGCTGACAACTGGGTCCTGAGGTGCATCCCTTTCACCAAGGGTGAATCAGCGAGTAAAACCTTCTATTCTCTTTGGGTATTATTAGACAGACATAGGGATGGCATTTGGTTTCAATAACATAATTGCTGTGGGTTTTCTTTTAAAGAGAGAAGGAGGAGGTGGGTAAGATAACAGCGAGGATGCCTGAAAATGCCCCAAGGAATCATACTATTTGCCAAGAAGAAAAAAAAAAAAAAAAAAAAGCCCCAAAACCAAAAATGACCATACGTGTGATTCTGTGCATAAATATATGCATTTAATTTTAATGTGTTTTTCTTATCTTGGCTGACAATGCTCCCGCCAAGACCTAAAGACCATGTAACAAACAAAACAAAACCCCAAAACCAGACATATGATATATACCTTTAATTTTAGCTCTTGAGAGGCAAAAGCAGACAGATGTCTGTGAGTTCAAGGGCAGCCTGGTCTACAAAACTAGTTCCAGGACAGCCGGGTCTACACAGAGAACCCTGTCCTGAAAAACTAAACAAAACAAAACAAAACACCAAAACAAACTAACCAAACAAACAAGCCCTCTTTTAAGTTGTTGGCCAGAGCTGTCCAAGTTTCCCAAAACATACAGCCTACTGTCTTTGGTTACCCCTATACACCCCTGGCCAGTCTCTATGGCTGAAGACAACATGCACTTTAAAAATGAGGCCCTAAACTGCATCTGACATGAAAGCCCATCCCTAAAGTTTAGCTTTTATGGTACCAGAAGGCACCATGCTGCAAGCTTCCAAAGGAAGAAAACAACCAATAGTCCTGTCCAGCTAAGATGGCTGTGAGCCACACCAATGACCAGTGAACACTGCAGTAACACACATCGTAACCAACAGCTCTCTAATTTGACTTAAGAACCACTCAACAAGAGGGAAACCACACCTGATACTGAAAACCTAGCTCACTACTCAGTGCTAGGAAGTCATGGTTATTGAAGGAAAATTTGCAATTACTAATTTACTAAGCTAGCATAATCCCTAAAAACAATTTATAAACATGTGTTGTTTCACCCAAAGGTAAGTGTAGTCTCCACCCCCATCAAGGAAACTTCACTTCATGGTAGACAGAGACCACTATAAAAAAAATACAACCTGTCAAAATGTAGAGTTGTGGAGCCCAGTCCCAATGAAAAAAAACACATCTACAAACACTCCCACACCTACGGCTCAGGGAAGATGGCAGAAGAGGGGATGGAGAAAATTTAAGAGCCAGGCAATCAGGTATTTGCTGAGATTTTCTCCTAGTAATATCAGAAGTCACACACACAGTCTTACCAACACGACTGCCCAAATGTGAGTTGAACAAAGGACACCAAGGACATGCCACAGTGGACAGGGAAAAGCACAGAAGGCCTCAGCCCTACACAGAACTACAGGTAACAGGAAAGCCGGGGACTGGAGCAAGGCACAGCAACACACACAGGAAAACACCCATATACACAAAAAACGGCAGCATTCTAGGAGTGAACAGGTTATATCTAGGAATATAAATGTGTGTGTGCATGCACACACGTGCAATAACAAATAGTGAAGAGGATAGAATGTGAAGGAGAGCGGGAGGTATATGTGAGGGATTGGAGGGGGAAAGGGAAGAGACAAATATGACTAAACTATAATCTCAAAAAACCAAAGTAGATTACAGGCCTAGATGTAGAAGGATGGTGGAGCCCACAGTTAGCATCCAGGACCCCTTGGGCTCGTCCCCTAACATCTCCCTCACTGAAAGATGGGAAAGAGACAGGAGAGACTCCATGTTAGATAAGGGAATGTCTTCAGAAGTCAGAAAAGTGAAGCTTAAACTAAAGATAGATTTGAAATCTAAATAATCACTATTCAGACATCAGCAAGTGATAAAGCACTAGAGAATTAAAAGATAAAGAAGAACTTTTAGAGCAGAAAACACAAGACGTTAGGGGGCGTGGAGGGTCCAGGAAGTGGGCAGACTGTAAGGGAAAATGTTACAGACACACAAGTAAGAGAGAAAGTGAGAACTGTGGTACGAGAGGAGGAAGAGGCTGCAACTCTGGTGCCTGCTGAAGCCTCCTCCAGCAGAGAATCAAGACTCCAGTGTAGCGAACATTTGTTGTGAAGGTTGCCAACATAAAGACAGTTCTTTCTCAGATTTCCACTCCCCAGACAGGATTTCTCTGTGTAGCCCTAGCTGTCCTCAAACTCACAGAGATCCACCTGCCTCTGCCACCTGAACACTGGGATTAAAGGTGTGCAGCACCACTGCCCACTCTCAGATACATAGTTTAATAAGAATATTAAGGCAGCAATGAGTCAGCTCTAAGCTGAAGGTACGACATCCTAACTTTCTGTCTGGACTTCTGCCTTCCTGTAATCCTTTCAGGTGGCCCTGAGGGTCTTCCTAATCACCGTTACACTCCTTAGCAGCCTTCAATGATAGGTTAACCACAGCCCATTCATGCTACGTCTTCTGACTACTGCAAGGACAAGGAGCAGGGCTCTCAGCAGCCTGCTCCACATCTCCAGCTCCTTTCTCTTGTCTCATGTTATCATCACTGAGCTTTAAAAAATTTGTTAAATATTTTTTGTTTATTTTTAAAACTAACTCAGGCCAAGCCTGGCAGCAAATGCCTTTACTGACTAAGCCATTTTTCTGGCCCTTAAAAATCTCTCTCTCTTTTTTTTTAAATAAACTACACTGCATTCTGTTAACTAATCGTGAAATGTTTTTTCCTCCGAGAAAGACAAAGATCAAGCTTTATTTAGTGGAAACCAGTAAGAACTCAGGCCACTGTGGGCGGGTAGCCGCATGGAATGGACAACAATTCACATGCTCAAGAGGCCTGATGACCCATAATGAATGAAAAGAACTCTGAGCCGGGTGGTGGTGGCGCACGCCTTTAATCCCAGCACTTGGGAGGCAGAGGCAGGCAGATTTCTGAGTTCGAGACCAGCCTGGTCTACAGAGTGAGTTCCAGGACAGCCAGGGCTACACAGAGAAACCCTGTCTCAAAAAACCAAAAAAAAAAAAAAAAAAAAAGAACTCTGAAATTAAAAAAATAACAAAAGTTGCTAAACAGCTAAAAAGAAAGATTATAAAAGCAGAAGATGGAAGGCTGGAGAGATGGCTCAGCGGTTTAAGAACATTGTCTGCTCTTCCAGAGGTCCTGGGTTCAATTCCCAGCAACCACATGGTGGCTCACAACCATCTGTAATGGGATCTGATGCCCTCTTCTGGTGTGTATGAAGACAGCTACAGTGTACACATATACATTAGATAAATAATATTTAAATAAAGTAAAAGGGTATAAGTCCTCAGTGTATTTAAAAAAGAAAGAAGAGCAGATGGAGCAGGGCATCAGTGCCACATCCCAAAAACCTCAGCGCTCAGGAGGCTCAAGTGAGGGGAGCAGAAACTCAAAGCCAGCCTGGTGTACAAAATAAGGCAGTTCTTTCTCAGCTAGTGAAAAGACAGACTGCTGGAAGACAGACTTCCAGCTAGTGAAATACAGTAAACACTAAACAGGAAGAACAGCCAAAGGAGAACCAACGCCAGATTTAGGAACAGGCTGCCTATTCCCAACAGCAACTACAGAAGAAAGCCAAGGGCAGGGCTAGAAGCTTGCCACCTGCCAATCTAATCTAATACACATGTGTCTTACGACACAACTACAACCACAGGACTTGCACACAAGGAGCGGCTGGATCACACTGCTCCATGTGACAGTCAGAACAACGGACAGGCTCTTAGAAAGACTGGTTGGTAGACATCAGGGCAGCAAACTAGAGGAACAAGAGCAACTCAGCAAAAAGGAGGGCACAGGCTCCCTGCTCCCTGGGGGGAGGGGGGAAGCTCATCTAAAAGCTGGGGCATAGGTAGAAAGAAAATGGCAGTTCTACCTACAGGACAAGCTATCGGTTCTTAAGTCAGTCAGTTGGGACACGTGGTTCCACAGTGACTCTTCCAGTGTGACCAGTCAGCACTGCAGAGAAAAATCCGGTTTGTTACTCATGTGACTCAAAAGGACAGTGGCTAAGAGCCATCTTAAAAGAGCTTATTGTTTTAAAAACTACTACTCTGGAGGCCTGAAAATGGAAAACTCACTAGTCAGAGACCCTGAAGCTTATAGACAGCCACAAGCCAAAGACCAGGAGGCAGCCTAACTCTGGAGCCACTTGTCTACCCTGGGATTCTCGACAGGAGCTCTAAGAATTCTGAAGCTGAGTTAGACCCTTGATGTGAGCAGACCCTTCCCTCTAGCTGCATGTTTAATGCTCACTGGTATTTGAACTTTTAAGATGGAGGAGAGTCTGGATTTTCAATGCTGTGGCTTCCTCCACTCCCCAATGTGCCGGGGAAACAGCACTGGCTTAGACATCAGCCACCCAAGAGGGGTGGGAACTGGAGTGTCTTGGGCATAGAAAAACCTGCCCTGCACACTGGCCGCAAAACTAACTGTAACCAGGGGAGATTCCTGATGGAATGAAGATAGCTCAGCACCCAGCTACATGGTACAAAAGACAAGAGGATGCTAACCTCAGTCCATGTCCTTTACCAACACACTGTAGAACCAGAGAGCCCAGAAGGATGCTCTAAGGCCTGGTCTATTCTCCCCACTCCAGGCCTTCCTGCATGCATTATGTCTAGTACTGTTTGTTTATTTTTGAGACCGGGTCTCACGGGTCTCACTCCGTAGCTTGGCTGGTCAGGAACCTGCTTTGTAGTACAGGATGGCCTTGAATTTACAGAGATCCACCTTCCTCTGGCTCTGGGATTAAAGGTGTACAACTATGCCCTGCTTTTAAAAAAACTTTCAATTCCAATTATTTTGTTTATATGTATGATGTCTGCCTGATATATGTGCACTTTGTACATACTTGTTACCCTCAGAGTCAGAAGAGGGTATCAGAGTCCCTGGGACTGAAGTTACAGATGGTTGTGAACCACTGTATAGGTGGTGCTGGGAACCAAGTCTGGATCCCCTGCAAGAGCAACATGTGCTCTTAACCACTGAGTCATCTCTCCAGCTAAAGTAATATTTTTATTTTTAAGTGTTTTAACATTTTTATGTTTATCTATTTATATAACATTTTTCATTTCAAAAACTTTTTTAAAATTATTTTTATTTTATTTCAAACGTATAAGTCTTTTGCCTGCATGCAAGTCTGTGCCCAGAGAGGCTAGAATCAGATCCTCTAGAAATATAAACAATTCTCAACCAGTACTGCAATTGGTGGAATTGAACTGGGCCCTCTGAAAGAGCAGCTGGACTAAGCTGGCCTCCAGTTCTCACATGCTTCCTTACTGTGCTGTCAGCTTCTTACTTTCTCTATAGAACCTGGCTTTCTCTCCACTCCTCTGCGTGACCCTGTCTCCTTCACTACATTCACTTTTTCTCTAACAACTTTAACCTGAAAGTTCATTGTACACCAGCTATTTGTTATTCCTTAGCACTTTCTCCCTATGGTGTTTAGTGTTATAGATGGCGTCAACTGATTTTAAAGACATTCATTCATTCATTCATTCATTCTCATTCTCTCTCTCTCTCTCTCTCTCTCTCTCTCTCTCTCTCTCTCCTTCTCCCTCTCCCTCTCTTCCCTCCCCCCCTCTGGTTTTTCAAGACAGGGTTTCTCTGTGTACCCCTGGCTGTCCTGGAACTCACTCTGTAGACCAGGCTAGCCTCGAACTCAGAAATCTGCCTGCCTCTGCCTCCCAAGTGCTGGGATTAAACACATGGGCCACCACCGCCCGGCGACATTTTTCTTTATCTTTAAAGAGTGGTTGAGTGTAGCACTACTGTGATTTGTTTCCTGAGTCTGTGGAGCTCTCCTAAGGATGTTTATTAAAAATAATGAGGTTGCGGTGGGGGGTTGAGGAGCAGCTAGACAGATGGCTCAAAGGTTAAAATACTACCCGTTATTGCAGATAACCCAACATAGGTTGCCAGCGCCCATTTCAGGCATCACCTAGCCACCTACACTGCACATCCAGATGTGACACCCTCCCCTAACCTCTGAGGGCACCTGTACTAACATACATACACAGACATATATATGCCTATGTATATAAAAATCTTTTTTTTTTTCATAAAAATCTTTAAAAAGATTCCAGGACCAGTGTGCATTCATAAGTGTGTGCTTAAATACTTTAAAAGATCCAACTGGGAACTGGTGGTGCATGCCTTTGATCCTTGCACTTGAAAGGCAGATCTCGAGTTCCAAGGCTAGCCTAATCTACAGAATGAGTTCCAGGACAGCCAAGAGAAACCCTGTCTCCAAAAACTAAAACTAAACAATTTTTTAAAAAATCCAAATAAAAGCGGAAGAGCCTATCAATAGCCAGATAGATGAGTGATCACAACCACTGAGAAAACCACAAAAACAAAGAAATGTAACTTCTACAAGACTTATCTCAATTACCAAACTTAATACTAAATCCCTAAAATGACTGCTTCAAAGATGATATAAAAAAAGCAGACAAATGGAGTAAAGAAACAGACTCATGCCCGGGCGGTGGTGGCGCACGCCTTTAATCCCAGCACTTGGGAGGCAGAGGCAGGCGAATTTCTGAGTTCGAGGCCAGCCTGGTCTACAGAGTGAGTTCCAGGACAGCCAGGGCTACACAGAGAATCCCTGTCTCGGAAAACCTAAAAAAAAAAAAAAAAAAAAAAAGAAAAGAAACAGACTCAGGAACTGACAAGCCAGCAACACAAATGAGAAATCCAACAAAAACACTTGAGAGTCTAAACTGGTTCAGCATTAAAGGGGGTCACTGCTCCTTCTGGGGCATTCTGAGTTTGACCCTAGCACCCACATAAAAAGGTAGGAGTACTGGCATGTGCCTGAAATCCCACTGATGCAGAAGAGCCTGTAGGATCCCTGGGGATTACAGGCCAGCCAGTATACACTAGTAAGTGAATTTCAGACTTAATCAGAAATCCTGTCTCAAATATCAAGGTGGAGGGCAACTGAGTAGCAACAGCTACTACTGTTTACCTCTGGCCCACAGACATACATATATGTACACTCACAAACACACCACAAAACCCCAGACATACATATATGTACACTCACAAACACACCACAAAGCCCCACAAAACAAAACAAAACGTGTTAGTCAGGGTTCTTTAGACTCACAGAACTTATAGAATGTTTCTCTATACATATTTGTTGTATTCCCCCCCCCTTTTTTTTTGGTTTTTCGAGACAGGGTTTCTCTGTGTAGCCCTGGCTGTCCTGGAACTAACTCTGTAGACCAGGCTGGCCTCAAACTCAGAAATCCACCTGCCTCTGCCTCTGCCTCTGCCTCCCAACAATTCTAAATTCTAAAGGAAGCACAAATGGTCCTCAGTTACTTTCTTGTTGTTGTGACACAATGCTCAACAAAACACAATCATGGGCAAACAGAAAGTTTCTAAGGGACACACTGCCTCGGGCAAGAGCAGGTTGGGCTTACAACCTCTAACTCTAGATCTTGGGATACAATGCCCACCTCTGGTCTCCATGGGCACTGTACATACACCCACAAACATAGACACACAAACATACATGTAAATAAACACACATAGACACACACGTGCATACAAATAAAATCTTATCTCAGATTTGAAGGCTGAAACAGGAGGGTCACCAGTTTGAGGACCCTCTGTGCAATGCTTTCATGTCAAAATAAAAACAAGCAACAGTGAAAACAAAACCTTCCAGGGCTAAAGATGCAGCTCAGTGGTCCCGTGCCTGCCTAAACCTGGGCCCCAGGATCAAGCAAAAAAGGAAGAGATGAGGGGTGAACGAGGAACTCTATAAGCTAAAACCACCTCAAACAAGTCATTCTTACCTCCTTTTGTGAACAGAACACCTTGAGGAAAGGCAGTGAGGTGGCCCCCAGGTAAAAGCACAAGCCACCAAGCCTGATGACCCAAGTTCATTCCTTAGGACCCACATGACAAAAAAAGAGAATAAACTCCCAGAAGCTGTCCTCTGATCTCCATAACTGTGCTGGGGCCCTGCCCCACCACAAAATAACTTAAATATCAAAAAGCAAATGTCTCAAAGCTAAATAGATGGGCCAGAAATTAAAAGTGCTCACTGTTCTTGAAGGGGATTTAGGTTCTGTGTCTAGCACCTATATGCCAGCTACCAAACATCTCTGGACCTCACGGGCACCTCCATACACACAGTGTACATGAATTCACAAAGGTATGCACACATACGTATAAATAACAGACTATTCTTATCTGCAGTGGTTATAATATTGCCACATAAAATAAACTACTGCTCCTAGGGAAATACACTGTCTTCCAAGTATATCCATTGGTCAGTATACTACCTGCTTTTAACATTCAAGATACCTCATCTGATACACAGTTAATCCACTGTCACTGACTGGCAGTAAAGAGCATCATAGTTCATCTGTCATCTGACACGTGTATTCATTTTCTCCACACAGCACACCACAGCTTCCTGGACTCAGAAGACAAGTCAGCCAACATTATCAGCAGCACCAAATGCACCGACTAGAAAGCAGAAAGGACACTTACATATGAATGGTCTAACATACATACAAAGTTAGATCTGTTATCTCTTCATGACTAAAACCCCACCCCAGGAAACTTGTCTACACATGACCGCTCACACAGACACTGCCCCAAGTCCCCGGATGTTCTGCTCTGCTCTTGCCCATCTCCCTTTTCCGTTTTCCACTAGCCTTCACGTTCACTGATTCTTTCTTCAGCTCTATCAACTCTGATAAGGCCTAACACCATCTACTGTTCATGCATGCTATCTATCCCAAGTCGTATGTGTCATGGCATCTGCATACCCACACCCCAAAAGATGGATGAGTAAGTATCTTTAAACTTGATAGCTATGTAGTGTAGCATATGCCTGCAATCCCAGAAGATGCCTCGAAGATACAAAGATCAGGAGTTTAACTAAGGCCCCCTGCATTACACAGTGAGTCTGAGGCTAGCCTGGGCTACATCTTCAATGCAGCTGACTTCTTTCTTCCTGGTATGACATCCACAGGTGAGTCATACCCACATTGAGTTTCTGTGGGTCTCAGGTCAGTGAACCTGTAGTCTTGAGCTTGCTCTTGTTTGAGGTAGTAGCAAGACTCTTTTCAGCTTTCTATGCACTAGGTAGAAGCCACAAGTTGCCCCGTAATTTTAGCTTATATTAAAATTTATATTTGTAACTCCAAAGTTGGACATTTTCAGTCTGAACATGCATACCTGTCAATTAGACTGAATTCTCTAATGACTCTACTTGGCAGGAAGAACATTTTAATATGTTCCCATTTCCCTTGTTGAAATGAGGCTGGTTCAAGCTGGGTATCTGCCTGTTATTCCAGGACTGTAATGTTAGCACTCTGGTGCTAGGCAAAAAGAGGATGATCAAGAACTTGGGGCCAGGCCGGGCACAGTGACACACCCTTGTAATCCTTCTAACACAGAGGAAGGCAGATCTCTTGAAGTTCAAGGGCAGCCTGGTTTATATAGTGAGCTTCAAGTCAGCCTGCATCCCCCCCCTCCCATCCCCCTAATATAAAAAGAAGGAAACAAATATCTTTGAAAGGCGCTTTGGTCTCTCCCCTGCTTAGACAGCATCATTTCAAGACTTCTGTGCTAGCTCTCTGAACATTAGTGCTATGAGATTAAAAATTAATTTGTGAACACCAATGGCTAGCTCAGTACTCACTAGTTTTTGCTTTACCTGATGTACTATCTGAGCAATGTGAGTTCCTGGAACTGTTGAACCAGGCTGAGATGCAGTCTCTGAAGTGTTACTCTTGTGGGAATCTTCCATAATCAACTGAAAGGAAAAAAAGCCAGTTAGAAAAAGCCAGGTGTAGCCAGGCAGTGTTGGAGCATGACTTTAATCTCAGCACTCAGATCTTGGTGAGTTTGAAGCCAGCCTGGTCTACACAGTGAATTCCAGGACAGCCAGAGCTACACAGAGAAACCTGTCTCAAAAACCAAACTAAAGAAAACAAAAACCAACCAACAAGTAAAATAAAAAACGCCACTTGCTACAGGACATGACTGCTACTTCAGAACCCCCCATGTTTTGGAATTTTTTGAGTCAGGATCTATCTATCTATCCTTGGGTGTCTGGAACTCACTCTGTAGACCAGGCTGTCCATGAGCAGAGATCCACCAGCGACTTCCTCCCCAGTGCTGGATTAAAGGAATGTGTCACCATGCCTGGCTTATCTTACCATTTTTCAAAGTATAGTTCAGTTGTGTTTACTGCATTCACAGTTGAACAACCAAGCTCCGGAGTTTTCTTCATCCAACAGCAGCTGTCCTTTCCCTCGAGGAGCCTCAGCAACTACTTCTTCTACTAGTGGCTACTCTGGAGACATCCCACAAGGTGAATCAGAGTGAGTCTTTCTCTGGCTACCAAACTTCACCTGGCACAAGGAGCCAATTCAACCATAGCTCCTGTCAGGATTTTCACGGTTTTAAGTCTGAATAACACTCCCTGGAATGTACTTCCACATTGTTTACCCCCTTCTACTGACAAATATTTGGGTTGCTTCAGTCTCCCGACTGCTCTGAATAGTTGAGCTATGAACATGGATAACAATTATCTCTTAAAGACCTGCTTTTGCCAGGCATGGTGTCAAAGGTGTATCTCTCAGATCAGTGTGGTTCTCAACCTTCCTGACGCTGTAACCCTTTAATACATTCCTCATGTTGTAGTGACCCCCAACCACAAATTGTTTTTGTTGCTATTTCATAGCAGTTAAGAGCACTGAGTGCTCTTCTGGAAGTCATGAGTTCAGATCCCAGCAACCACCTGGTGGCTCACAACCATCTGTAATGAGCCCAGGTTGGCCTCCCTCCTAGGACAGGGTCTCCTACAGCCCAGGTTGGCCTCAAAACTTGCTATCTAGCAGAACACGACCTTTCTTGAACTTCCCGACCACACTCCGCCTTCATTAAGCAGAACCTGCCATCACACCCAGGTCGTCTACAGAGCAGGCAACTATCTAAGCTATATCCCTAGCCCAAGGCAAGGTGCTTTTTAATAAATCCCACAAAGAAAGCAACTTTCCAAGTGAAATACCAAGAGATTTGTTTTGGTGGTGATAATGGAGACCCAAAGAAACTGTCTTTACTTCGGTTAAGATGCAAAACCCTGAAACTAGGCTGTGTGCAGCAGACTCTAGCTCTCTCACTGTACACCGCCTGTCCCAGCAACACCTCTCACTGCCATTCCTGACTGCTCCAAGTCCTGTGGTTTTCTTTCTCTCTCTTTCTTCTGGGTGAGGGGTAGGGGGTTGGTTTGATCTTCAGAGCCTCTGCCTGAGCTGGGATTAAAGGCACGTGCCTGGCCCAGGTCCTATTTTCCTACGTTTACCTTGCCTGCCACACACACTATCTCCAGATGACTTCACAGCGGCTGTGTTCACTACCCCAGCCTGCCGGTCTGTTCCAGCTTTAAGCTCTGTAAGGGCAGAAAGGCGCCTGTCTGGACTAGCGTGTGCTTAGCGCCAGCAGAGACTGCCATGAGAGGGCAGTAAATACAAAGCACAGACTCCTCAGCTGGGGAATGAGGAAAAGGGGTCTTAGTTTCCATCCTTGAAAAAGATGTTAAAAAAAAAAAAAAAAAAAGGAGGGGCCGGAGAGATAGCTCAGTGGTTAAGAGCACTGCCTGCTCCTACAAAGGTCCTGAGTTCAACTCTCTGGTGTGTCTGAAGACAGCGACAGTGTACTCATATGAGTGATGGTAAACCAGGGGACAGGCCCCCAGCCCTGTCATTCCCACAGCGAGCTGTCACAAGGCGATGTGTCTCAGACCCTCACATGTGCCTGGCTTCTCCTCACATGAAGCTCTCACACATGCTACTCTTCCTCCTTGTGAGGCTTACTTCTATGATTTACTCTTCCAGGCAAATCTTCCTGAAGGCCTCCCTTACTGTGAGAAGCTGACTGTGCAGCCTAGCACATCTTCCCTCTTCCTACAGCACCTACTGTAATGTCTTGGTTTTCTGTCTCTCCACCAGAATGTAAGCCCTTGGAGGCTAATCAGCACATCCCTTCCCATTTAACACTGTGAACAAATCCACGTGCTTACTTAGCTATATCTAACTAAAACTGAAGAGTTAACGGCTAAGTAGATATCCTCAGAGACTCTCCACCCCAGCTGTAGACATGGGGAGGGCATCTAAGAAGGCACAGGGCAACTCACAGCAATAGACAACTGAAACTCAGCGATATCTTGCCAGAATATTTGAGTTTTCTGACTTTCCCATCCATCTACTGGTGGTAAGTACCACTGCAGTCCTATTGGAGCAAACAATCAGGGAGAAGTAAACTATTTAGAAGCTGTCACATTTAACTTTAGGGCATCCAGACTTTCCTGTTTTGTTTCCAAATGCTGAGTGTGAGGTGTGCTAGGCAAACAATCTCCTGCTTAGCTACATTTGAATGGAGATAAAATTGCAATCGTTTCATGTTATAAAGGGGTGGGGGGGGAATACTAGCATTTCAAACAAAATATGTATTGGCAACAAAATTTTTAGAGTAAAAGCATTTTGTGAACATCAATACTATATAAACTCTTATCCCAGGCGAGGCTTTTACAAAGATCCTTCCCACATCTATACTGAAAAGGCCTCAGACCTCAAGAGGCCCTTGAAGATTTGTGGCCCAAAGCTCGTCATAGCGTTATGACGGCAAGACTGCTGGGAGTTCTAGGCAAAACTGAGCTACACCGAGTATGAGGGAGTGTGAGACCGAGTATGAGGGAGTGTGAGACCGAGTATGAGGGAGTGTGAGACCGTTCTCAAAACTAGCAAAAACCCAAAAGCTAAGGTTGGGCTGCAGAGACGGCTCAGCGATTGGGAGCCCTTACTGCTCTTTCATTGAACATGGGGCCAGTTCCTCCCACTCCTAACAAACTCTTAACTCCAGTTCAGGAAGATCAGACACCCTCTGGCGTCTTCAGGCACCTGCAGACCTGCAGGCACCGGATGCACATAAACTTAGGTAGATACACATACACGTCAATAAAAACAATGAGGTCTCACTGTTGGGACTGACAGGCCTGGAACTCGCTCTGTAGATCTCAGAGACAGATCGGCCTGCTTCTGCCTCCCGAAGAGCTGGGATTAAAGGCATGTGCTACCATACCCAGCTATAAATAATAAATACATCGCTAAAAAACTAACATAAGACATATATATATATATATATATATATACACATATATATATGTATGTATATACATATATATATGATTAAAGCCAGTTTGGTAGACCCTGTCTCAGGCTAAACTAAAAAGGCTACCATAAACCGGGCACGGCGACCACGTCTAGAAGTCTTCGGAACAAATCCCGTCTCAAAAAGAAAAGGCGACTACCGAGACTCGTGAGTTTAAGTTTCTACCACAACTTAGGCACCCGGATGCGAGACTCCCGGAAGGAGACAGGAGCACCGCGGCCCACCAGCGGGCGGATTGCCTCGGTTTTCCCGTCATGGAGGCGGTAGCCCGAGACCGCGGCGCCTGTAGCCTGCTGGAGGCCGCCGCCCGGCTCCTCTTCCCGCCTCCATGCCGCGCCGGCCGAGGACCGCGGCCGGACGCGCGGCTCCGCTTCCAGC